>NC_064921.1:472577498-472885647 GCF_023897955.1 Schistocerca gregaria
CTGCACACAGCGCAGTCAGTGATTTTCATACAGAGCGCTACGTTGCGTTACCAACATAAAAGCCTAAACAGCCTACTTACAAGTTCATCACGCGAATACCAAAATATTTTTAAAGTGTTATTCCGGGCGCTGCCACGCAATAGTAGCCGGCTTCGCCCGATGTGCTAACCAAGTAGGCCTTTGGGCACTCTCGCTGACATTACGTTGAGCACTACAGCCATATGGTTTTACAACATTCACGGGCAAAACGGATAGAACAGCTAACGCCGCAACACTATGTGACCGAGAATGAAGTAACATTTCGAAACTCTGAACAGTTGCGTGCTTTCGAAAACTCACACGCTGCAACACGACCGCGCCTAACAACCACTGCCATGTACGGAGCCCGGAAGCGACACAGGAAAAGCTGACGGGACAAGTAATGTGGAACACATCCAGTCGCCATCCTCCTCCCCCCCCCCCTCCCGCTCTCAAATGGGACTGCATCAGAAGTGTAGCAACAACTACAAAAATAATCGAGCCTCAGGGCTCACGGAATTCAGTCGTGCCACCATTCTGTCGGCATCTAGAACCGGAGAGAATGACGATCTGCTGAATTTCAGAGAAACTGCGACTAACTATTTGGTGATGACAATCTGCTGGCTGCCTTCCCGCTGATCAGCTTCTCTAGTTCCGGCATGAGACGCGACACAGCCTCGACGTAGCAGATGCTGGACTTGGGAACTTCACCCGTGCGAGAAGCTGGGGACCTAGCCCAATGTACTGCAAGTTGTCTACAGTCTGGTTGGGGGAGGCGCGCTTTCACGGCCTTCTGGACACCTAGACGTCATTGGTGACCGGGGCCTTTGCTGTCCTCCATCGAACATCTAGTGTCGACTATCGCTCCCAAGCGAGTGTTGTGGGGACCATGAGTAAATGCACAGGTACACACCTGGCCACACTGCGGAGGCGGCCACGCCCGTTTCTACTCCTGCTCACGGACCATGTGGCGCCACGGAAGCAGCCGCCCACTACCGAGGCCAATGGGCGCCATCGGGGCATCGGCGCTTTCTGCAACCGGCTACGCCTGCGCCCGCGCTAAGCGTCCTAGAGGGTGTTACACGCCCTGCGATAATAAGCCCTCTTCGGTGCCATTTCTCCCACGCATTCTGAAACGAGAAGTCCTGAACAGCCTGGGTCACTGTAGTACTCTGTCGTCAGATCTTCCATAAATCGTCCCCTGTCCCACTTTACATTGTGGGCAAACCTCCGACATTGACATTCTGTGAGGAGGAGTCTACGTCCAACACCTACTAGTGCTTTCATGGTCCTTGAACAACATTCCACGTACGTTCACGACATTACAGTATCGTGACTCCTTTTACGTGTTCCATCCGAGAATGGCGTGTGTGTAGAACGACTGCCAGTAAGCCTCCGAATGACCTCTGATTTTACAGCAGGTGACCTTCTGTAAGATTTATGTAAGAGGAAGTTGCCCCGCTCTCACAGCCGCAAACTTCAGGATACCTATACTTGAGTATTGCTCATCAGTGTTGGATCCGTACCAGGTCGGTTGGACAGATAAAATACAGAAGATCCAAAGAAGAGCGGTGCGTTTCGTCACAGGGTTATTTGGTAAGCGTGAAAGCGTTACGGAGATGTTTAGAAAAATCAAGTGGCAGACTCTGCAAGATAAGCGCTCTGCATCGCGTTGTAGCTTGCTGTCCAGGTTTCGAGAGGGTGCGTTTCTGGATGAGGTATAGAATATATTGCTTCCCCCTACTTATACATCCCGAGGAGATCACGAATGTAAAATTAGAGAGATTGCAGCGTGCACGGAGGCTTTCGGGCAGTAGTTCTTCCCGCAAACCATACGCGACTGGAACAGGAAAGGGAGGTAATGACAGTGGCACGTAAGGTGCCCTGCGCCACACACCGTTGGGTGGCTTGCGGAATGTAAATGTAGATGTAGACGTAGATGTCTCCCTCACAGCGTCTATCACTGAGGTTACTTTAACATATGTGTATTGCTGTCGAAGCGAACCAGTGACGAAATGTGCAGCCCTTCTTCGTATGTTCTCTACAGTTAGTTGCATGTGACTATTCAACTTCAAATCGCTCTGTATCGCTACTCATAAGTATTTTACGCCTGTTACTGATTCCAGTCATTTATCGTCAATAATATGATCGTGGTAGAACATTAATGGATCTCTCCGCCTATTTATGAGCAATACGTTACATTGATTAATGCTAAGGCTGAAGTACCAGTCCCGGGACAAATCGTCGATCCTCTGCAGGTATTATTGCACTTTGCTACAGTATTTTAGCATTTCCGGCGGTAGGACGTCTCTATATACAATGTCATGACGCGCGAATAGCCTTACGTAGCCTGCCACTCTTCCCTCTAGACCAGTGACATTCGTCTCGAGTCCTAGTTGCGGAAAATAAATTTAGTTATTGAAACTCAGCCAGCCAGGCTGGATAACGCACATGATCAACAGAATGAAAAAAAAAACATATCTAAGCAGTGTGTCGTGGAATGAGAGCATGACAGACTTGATTTGCTATAATTTCCTGCACCTTTACTCCTTCTTTTAATCAATTCTTTTCTTACTGATACAAAGGGATTCCAGTAAGTATCGTAAAATCTTTTCCTCAGCCAATTTCGGTTGACAAAATGCAGTATTTGTTTTGGGACATTGTGGAATATTCCCGCTTAGTCCCTATACTTTCACGAAGTTCCGATAGGTGGCGGCTCTGTATATAACCTTCAGAATTGCGTATGTAACGAAGGCGCGTTCCAAGCAGTGAACTGTCACTGGGTTTCTTGGGGCGGAGAACCAGAGTTTCGCAGATATTCATAGGCGCTTGCAGACTGTTTACGGAGATCTGTCAGTGAACGAAAGCACGGTGAATCGTTGGTCGAAGCGTCTGTCGTCATCGCACCATATCAGGCAAACCTGCTCGATCTCTCGTGTGCTGGCCGGCCCCAAACAGCTATGAGTCCTGCATGGTTGGAACGTGTGTTCACTGTCATTAGAGGTGATCGACGGAACAAAATCAAACACCTCGCTACTCAACTGGACATCTCTTTTGGTAGTGCTGACACACTCGTCCACCAGTTGAAGCACTCAAAGGTGTGTGCCCACTTAGTTCCTCGTCGCCTAACAGAAGACAGAAGACCATAAAGAGCAACGAAGGTCCATCTGAGCACAATTGCTTGCGCATTACTAGTCTGATCGAGAAAAGTTTTTTGTCGAACATAGTCACAGGCGCTGATGAAATATGGGTTCGTCACTCTGAACCGGAAACACAACGGCAATCCATTGAGTGACGCTGCGCCACCTCTCTTCCGAAGAAAAAGCTATAAGACGGTGGAGACATAGCGGCGGTCTTTTGAGACTTTGAAGGGGTTATCATGTATGATTTCCTCCCTCATGGTGCAACAATCAATCTTAAGTGTATTGTGCTACCCTCAGGAAATTTAAGAAACGGCTTCGGCATGTTCATCGCCATGAAAATGTAAACGAACTTCTTCTTCTCCATGACAACGCAAGGCCCCACACAAGTCTGCGCACCCGACAGGAGCTCACAAAACGTCATTGCTCTGCTCTCCCTTTAAGCCTTCACAAACCACGCACAAGATTTAGTCCGGAACCGCGCTGCTGCTACAGTCTCAAGTTCGAATCCTGCCTCGGGCATGGATGTGTGTGATGTCCTTAGGTTAGTTAGGTTTAAGTAGTTCTAAGTCTAGGGGACTGATAACCTCAGAAGTTATGTTCCACAGTGAACCAACCTTCCTTATTTTGGCCGTCTCCTCACCTACGAGAATCAGTCACACGCGCTTTTTGTTATGTACGACGTTAAAATTTACCGCTAGTGAATTTAATATTCATAAAAAAATCGCATACTGTTGCTGATGAAGAGGTCAGATGCCGCGGGTTCGCATTTCTGAAGATCTTCTCAGTTTTCGGTGACACATTTTGATTTCAAAGTTTTTGCTGTACTGATGCAATGTCCATACATGCCATTCGTTCAAAATTCGGTCCGGATACAGAAGTCTGACTTTGACGAAATTAACAGTGTTCCGGTTAAAAGAATGCGTAAGTTGGAAATGTCTTTGTTTCATCTAGCCATTATCTGTCGCTGCCAACATCATATCCACATCAACTTCCATACAATGGAAACCACTATCAAGTGCACGGCAGAGGGAAGTTCTCTTTATATCCGATGGTTTTTCCCTTTCCATTACCGTATGAAGGGTGAGAAAATGACTGATATGAAAGGAGGCTGTCTTTTTTCTTTTTATTATTACTTACGTGTTCTCGTTCCTCTGGGATCGTATATACGCCCATTTATTTCGCATTCATAGCTTTACATGCACATCACATTAAATAATTTCCTGTTACTGAGCTGTCCCAGTAGTTGAAGGGCTCACTGCTATTTTTCTTCGCAGCGGATAAACTAGGATGACACTTGCTTTGATAGGGTTGTTGAGGGAACAGAAGGTAAAGCCATGGACGATACATCACATGTCAGGTACGTTAAACTGCTTCCTGAGATAATTCCTCTAGCTCAAGGCTCACACATAAGCATCATACATATCAACACTTCGGGGCGTCATAGGAGGTGGATTAGCAAATGAAGCTGTGCAATTTGGGACGCTTTGTGACGGAGCGGTGGAGGTTGCACAGATGTGTATGGGGAAACTCGTCGAATAGGTTCAGATGCAACTGTCGAAATTTTGGCAACGTCTTAACAAAATTTTATTTGCGAGAGATCAGTTGTCAATTTCCGAACTTTCTGAATCCATGCTTCAGATTTCATGGACAACCCACTTTAATACTGTCACAATGCAGTTAGTTATCAAAAATTTTGAGAAAGATGGACACCAAAATGTCGGACCGTTGTTCACAAAATTGAATGAATGAGTTAGACCTCGACATTCCCTAAGTGTTACTATGAAGAAAGGGATAAATTTCTGAACAGAATCCTGTCTGAAGACGAGATATGGTTACAGTATGTGAACTCTCAAACTAACGAACACTGCAGTCAATGGATACTCACTCATTCGCCCAAAAAATGCAAGCAGACGCTGTCAAACTGCAGAATGGCGGTTACAGTATTTTGGAATCCCAACGAAGTTTCGGGAAGAGAGAATAACGCGTGACATCACAACATTATTGTGCAATTCCTTTGAAACTCCGGATGTCAACCCAAATAAAACGGCACGATATGATAACCGAAGGTATCATTCTTCTTCAAGACAATGGGTGACCCCGTACTGCGAATTGAAGGAAGGAAAAACTTATATTTTTTGGATGGGAAATTTACCATATCCTCCCTAGGGTCGGGACATGACACCAAGAGACTTTCATACTTTCTCCAAGATGAAGGCCTGGCCACCTACCCAGTTCTTCCCGATCGAAGATGAATTGAGGATTGCTATCAACAACCGGCTGGAGCATTAAGCAAATACATTCTTTGATGAAGTAATAAACAAGCTGGTGTAACGGTACGACAAATGTGTGATTTCGGGTGGCTCTGTGTGGACGTTTCAGTAACCATACCGCATATTATTGACCGGCACACTTCGGCTGCAGTTATTCGTCCACCTGGAGGAACACTTTCAATTTGACGCCATTTCATCGACTTGTCCGTTGATGTAGGTGAGATTAAATGTTTAGAACCACACAAACACCCAGTTCCCGAGTGAAGAAAATGTGTGACTTGACCAGGAATCGCACCTGAGATTACGCGAGCTAGAGGCTATGACAACCACTAACTACTGTTGAATCTTTGATTATGGTCGACCTCCATGAAAACTTTCCTTTCCTAACTGTTCTTTCATAGTTGCGCTAGGCATCTACCGAAGTTCTCCCACTGAATAACAATAAATAAGAAGTGCAAGTCTCGTGTTAAGAAAACATGGACGACAGCAGCTCCCCAAATAATATGGAGATGAACTAAAAAATAAACATTGCGAATTACAGCCCCACCAGCAACTACAGGGAGCTCAGAAGCAGTCTGAGAAGCTTGTAAGGGTGTTGCAGAGTAAGTTGTGACGAAAAATTATTGTAAGAAAATGTTCGGTAGGTTACGCCGTTTCCGAGTTAAATAACAATGCAGTTAGTCAAGCAGATCGTTGCGCGTGCAAATTCAAGCAGCCAGACAAAGACGGTGTCGGCGAACGTGATCTTCGTTTGGTTTCCTAAAGCAGAACAAGAGTACGATACAAAAATTGTACATGAGACAGTAGTAAGGATCGAACTCGAGCCAAAAGCTGAGCAGTCTCGTGCACTGTCATCTACGCCATGAGAACAACAGACACTAACTGTACCTCGCGGGCAGCTCAAATATGCTCGCCTAATTGGCTAACTTCATTGCCAATTAAATCGGAAACGATGCAATATATCGAATGTTTTTTTAACAATTATTTCTCAGCCCAGCCTAACTTGCGACACCCTTAAGAACTTTCCAGACTGTTTCTGACCAATCTGTATGGTACGTTTCCTTATGCTTTTAATTTTCCTGACACCAGTATTCTGAACTTCCAAAGTAATGTTTTGGCTAGCATCAGAATATAAAAGTTCGAACGTAGCTATAACGTACTTCAATACCACGTTGAATTAAGCTCACCTTTCTTACAATACTATAGATATTGTTATGTATATTTAAGGAAACTTGAACTATTAACCATTGACGGCTTTTAAAATGTTCCTACATCTTAAAAGGTGTGTGAACGTTTCAACCTAAAACAGACATAATATCGATTAAGGGAAAAGTATCACAAACAGGAAATTGGGACAAAGCCAATAAAATGAAAACAAAAATTAATTACTACTTTTCTGTTCATTAAGCGCACAGTGAAATCAATTTCATAACTGTCAAAGAACTTTAAACTTTTTACTCGGGTTCTTCTTAATCACATTAATTACACTCCTGGAAACTGAAATAAGAACACCGTGAATTCATTGTCCAGGGAAGGGGAAACTTTATTGACACATTCCTGGGGTCAGATACATCACATGATCACACTGACAGAAACACAGACACGTAGACACAGGCAACAGAGCATGCACAATGTCGGCACTAGTACAGTGTATATCCACCTTTCGCAGCAATGGAGGCTGCTATTCTCCCATGGAGACGATCGTAGAGATGCTGGATGTAGTCCTGTGGAACGTCTTGCCATTCCATTTCCACCTGGCGCCTCAGTTGGACCAGCGTTCGTGCTGGACGTGCAGACCGCGTGAGACGACGCTTCATCCAGTCCCAAACATGCTCAATGGGGGACAGATCCGGAGATCTTGCTGGCCAGGGTAGTTGACTTACACCTTCTAGAGCACGTTGGGTGACACGGGATTCATGCGGACGTGCATTGTCCTGTTGGAACAGCAAGTTCCCTTGCCGGTATAGGAATGGTAGAACGATGGGCTCGATGACAGTTTGGATGTACCGAGCACTATTCAGTGTCCCCTCGACGATCACCAGAGGTGTACGGCCAGTGTAGGAGATCGCTCCCCACACCATGATGCCTGGTGTTGGCCCTGTGTACCTCGGTCGCATGCAGTCCTCATTGTGGCGCTCACATGCACGGCGCCAAACACGCATACGACCATCATTGGCACCAAGGCAGAAGCAACTCTCATCGCTGAAGACGACACGTCTCCATTCGACCCTCCATTCACGCCTGTCGCGACACCACTGGAGGCGGGCTGCACGATGTTGGGGTGTGAGCGGAAGACGGCCTAACGGTGTGCGGGATCGTAGCCCAGCTTCATGGAGACGGTTGCGAATGGTCCTCGCCGATACCCCAGGAGCAACAGAGTCCCTAATTTGCTGGGAAGTGGCGGTGCGGTCCCCTACGGCACTGCGTAGGATCCTACGTTCTTGGCGTGCATCCGTGCGTCGCTTGCGATCCGGTCCCAGGTCGACGGGCACGTGCACCTTCCGCCGACCACTGGCGACAACATCGATGTACTGTGGAGACCTCACGCCCCACGTGTTGAGCAATTCGGCGGTACGTCCACCAGGCCTCCCGCATGCCCACTATGCGCCCTCGCTCAAAGTCCGTCAACTGCACATACGGTTCACGTCCACGCTGTCGCGGCATGCTACCAGTGTTAAAGACTGCGATGGAGCTCCGTATGCCACGGCAAACTGGCTGACACTGACGGCGGCGGTGCACAAATGCTGCGCAGCTAGCGCCATTCGACGGCCAACACCGCGGTTCCTGGTGTGTCCGCTGTGCCGTGCGTGTGATCATTGCTTGTACAGCCCTCTCGCAGTGTCCGGAGCAAGTATGGTGGGTCTGACTCACCGGTGTCAATGTGTTCTTTTTTCCATTTCCAGGAGTGTATTTTATTACACGTGGTACGTTTCTTAGCATCCAAAATCCGACTTTTCCTCATTGCAAGATGTCTCGTACAGACTGCGCACTCACCATCTGCGGATTAATGCTGAGGAAAAAAAAAAAAAAAAAACCGAAGTGTGTCAAAGTGTGTCACTCAGAGAATTACTCTGCAACTCTTTCACCTGATTCATGTCTGGTATTAGCAGCTACCTAAAAAATGCTTGTCAGCTGTTTTGGAAACACGCTCCTGTTTTGCCTATGACTAGTTTTATTCATACAGTCTTTTTCGAAAAATGGTCCTCACAAACAAAACCACTGTGGCAGCTCACAAACACTGTCTCACTTGAGAAGCAACTCTTGAGGTTATCTGGGAAACCTGAATATATTCTTGTTAACTTTCAATGTTGAATTTTCGTAGCTTCCCTATGAACAGTACAGGAATTTATTGGAGAGTTTCAACGTTTAATTCTTGTGTTGAATATTTTGACAGTCACAAAAATTTTGACCGCATTCATTAAAACAGCTTTTATTGACACAGCAATCTTATTTGAATAAAGAAACGATAATAGCCTAGATTAATTGGCGAAAGATGATAGTACATTTTATTTACACGTAATTAGAATCCTGTAAGTTAAATATCTTACCCTAGTACTGATTTGGCATTTTTTCTGTAGTAATTTTTTCCCCATTTCCAAGGTGAATATTACAAAACTTAAAGTAAAAACTCTTATTATATCTAAGATGTGAGCAAGCATACTTTGTATTGTGCAGATATGAAACGTGGAAGACCAAATCGTAGACTGCAGTACACAATTGACACGATAGAATCAGCCACCATAGATAGATCTCGTCAGCCAGTTAGATTGCTTCGTTAACCCTCCTAGCACTCCATATTGTATGAAGATGAACTGTATCGTATACCCCATATAGCTTTCACCCCCGTGGGTGTTCCGTCTTCCGCTGAGTCTTGTCGACTGGCGTGCGGAATAACAAAATTTTTAATTTAACTTTTGAGTCAAAAGTCTTAAATTCTTCTTTAGGACGAGAAGACAAAGGAATTACCTGAATGGGACGGAAATCGGTAGATGTGATGTATAGGTACAGACAAACATATAATCACAATTTCATAAGCTGTATGATTAATTTGTTAAAAAGATTTTCAAAAATTGAACAAGTCAGTAACGCACTGGTACACTTCTGGTCCTTATGCAAGCAGTTACTTGGCTGCTTGTCATTGACTGAGAGAGTTCTTGGATGTCCTCCTGATGGACATCGCGCTAAATTCTGTCCAATTGGTGCGTTAGATCGACAGAGTCGATTTTGTTGCTCTTCAAGGTAAGACATCCTGGGATTACATTACAGCGAAATAATCCCCGTCCAAACACGGAAAGAGTTTCCACTGCTTGTCTTAGTGTTTGCTGAACCATATCTTGTCCAAAAAGGTCGACGGATCTCTCCCCATTTGAGAGAGTTTGGAATATTATTGGCTGACCCCTCCCACTAGCTCGGGACACTCTAACGTGCCAATTGGACAGAATGTTGTGTGAAATACCTCAGGAGAGCATCGAAAAACTTTATCAATCAATTCTAAGCAGAATAACTGTCTGTATAAGGGCCAGAGATGGACTAATACATTACTGACTTGCTCCATTTGTGATATTCTTCCTGCTGAATAATTCGCCTAGCTTTTCTGAAATTATAATGATTTGTTTGCGTGTACATGTACGTCACATCCACCGATTACCGTCCCATTCGTGTCATTTCTTCGTGGTGCGTCCTTCTTCTTGTTTTAGAGTGTAAATACTGTATAAAATGGTGTTTGATCGAAGTTTACACTTGATGGCAGAGATAATCTTTGTCAGAGATAAAAGTTAACTATCGATTGTCGTTTGTCAAACAACCCGAAAGTTTCGCCAGCGGCCAAAACATCCGGTCAACCACTAGACCGCGAGCTACCAAATGTAATGCAATAAATAATTTCATGTAAGCACTGATTGCATCTTTTTTCCCCTTTTTGCTTTTTTTTTAATAGCCAGTCGGAGGTTAATTGATGAATAGCTCGTATGTCCGTCGCTGAAAGCGAAACCAGCGGAACACCAGCCGAACAGCGGTCCGCGCTGTTCACAGAACACAGATAGCGGCGTTGGCATTCCGCCCTGCGGAAGCTGCGTAAGTGACCTGACGTAAGGCAGGCAGCGGCAGGCCGGCGCGAGAGAATGGCAGGCGCGTCCACGCATCCTGCTGCCCACTGTGCGCCGGAGAGCAGAAAGGGACACCTGGCCGCCTGAAAATGGCGCCCCAATAAAACCGCGTCCGCGTGCTTTGTGGTCGCGGCTGCCACACCGCGGGGGCAGCGGCAGTGCTGCCGGGGTTTACACAGCGGCCAGAAAGAATCGCGGCCGTCCGTGGCCAGGCCGCGCTGTCAATGGACAATTACTTGTCTGTGTGGGGGCGTTCGCCGACAAAAGCGCCGGCGCCCCTGCACAATGGCGCCCCGACGTCCCCATTGCCAGCGCGTAATTAGAATGCGCGCATAATGAGCAGCGTGGCTCACTCTGCGGTGTTGTGGCAGCACTGGCGGCGGGGAGTCCCTCCCAATAAGGGAATGCGGGGAGAGATCTGCTGCTGAAGCAGATCTACCGACACATGCAGGAACACGCATCCACTATACTTCCCGACTGATTCTAGTCCACTCTACTCGTATCGATATTAATAACCAGCATTGTCACTAAATGATCTGAACTGTGACATACGATCACAGTGTTACAGAGTTGCATTGCATCAGACGATCATTTCAGTGTCGCAAGCTCCTAGCCGCTGCACACTAAGAACTCCTTCTTCAGGTCACAAGTGGCCCATCGGGACCATCCGACCGCCCTATCATCCTCAGCTGAGGTTGCAGATAGGAGGGGCGTGTGGTCAGCACACCGCTCTCCCGGTCGTTACGACGGTTTTCTTTGATCGGAGCCGCTACTAGTCGGTCGAGTAGCTCCTCAATTGGCATCACGAGGCTGAGTGCACCCCGAAAAATGGCAACAGCACATGGCGGCTGGATGAACACCCATCCATTGCCTGCCACGCCCGACAGAGCTTAACTTCGCCTAGCCGCTGCGCCAAGTTATTTAACATTCAAGCCTTTCGGCCAGTCAGACGGTATGCGCATGCAAACAACTTGCTTCGTTATTTCTCGCTGACGC
The DNA here is from genome assembly GCF_023897955.1 of Schistocerca gregaria. Taxonomy (NCBI): domain Eukaryota; kingdom Metazoa; phylum Arthropoda; class Insecta; order Orthoptera; family Acrididae; genus Schistocerca; species Schistocerca gregaria. The sequence goes on from NC_064921.1 coordinate 472,589,031, forward strand.
TAATCACTCCACTGCAAAATACTGCTACTTGCCAGAGCTTTCTAAACTCCAAAACAACCCATTTACGTTTATTAGGGAAAAACCGACCCATCGTTTCCAGGCTAGAGAAAACTTCTTCCCCTCTACCCTATGCCCCCCCCCCCCTCCCTGAATCAAATGTAGCAAACACTACCAGCCATTTACAGCGATCAGAGGCGCCTCCAACAAAATGTATGTTATAACGTAAATAACTGACAAACCCGGCATTGTCCGGATATTCATTTTACCAATTTTTGCCGCTCGAACCCAATGGAGCTGTGGTCTAATGACCAGAGGATCAGTTACAGAGCGAACTGTGGTGTAGTGTACTATGTCCTTGAAATATGAAACTTGCGTTATCCTTCTGGAAATCAGGCCCGAAAAACGTCCATATTTACGCTGTGGGCATAATTGATCATAGTGTACGGACCAGTACTCTTTGCCGCCGGATGAATACTAGAGCTGTACGGGACGTGTTGCTGACTGCTCACCATATTCATAGCATAGATTATGAACGATGTTTGTGTGTATGTTTTTGGCTCTCTTGTTCAGCAGCATGTCTTCAGCTTCGAACGCCACTGACCTTCAATCCAGTACGACTTACTGTCGCAGTTTTGACACCACTGGTTTGTGATACAGTAAAACTGTGTATGTTAAACGACCTACAATAAACACTCAGTGCGTCAGGTTTTCATGAAATAGCAATAAATAATTAAGTCCGAGACTTTTCGATTTTTGCGGCTGCATTTCACCGACCTCCTTCCGCTTCTTCATCTGGGCATCCTTATGCTTCGTCTCTAATTACTTCGTCGTCGATGGGATATTAAACCCTATCCTTTAGTCTCTTCTCTTCTCTATTGCACTGAACTCGCGACACTACCGTGGACGTTATCGTGTTTCAACAAGATTCATGAATACGGATACATAGATTTGCTTCCTGTGAGCGACCGTTTGTTATTCGTAGATACACACGTGACAGCATAGTGGTTTTCAGTTGGCTGACAATCATCGTCCTATTCATCAGCGCAACCAAAGCGATCAGTTTGTTCAGAAACACATCAGAGTGTCGAGAATATCGACGGAACACATTTGCTATGATATCCCTCTGACTCCAAAGATCTCTATCACCAATTGATCAGCGGTGCGGCCCGGAATTCTGAGGAGCAGTCATCTGTGTTCTAAAAATCCCACACTGCGTCCGCATTCGAAGTCAACAATCGAGCTTGGCACCTGTTCGCTATGCTATGGTATCATGTCGACGAGACGTTAAACCCAACCTTGCTTTCTTTTATAATTTGTTTTGCATATTCTAATTTTGTCTGCCTGTACTATTTTCTCGGCTACTTCTTCTTCCAGTGCCAAGTGCCATAGACTTCTTTTCTCAACTCTCCTTGTAACACTTCTTCGTTTTGTACTTAAGCTGTCCATTTTTAACGTTCTTCGACAACACCACTTTTCGAATAACTCCTACTTCTCCAGATTTACAATATGACACGTTTTACTTTCAGGCACATATTTTTCATTTCCATATCGGAATATGGTACCAGTTTAGCTCTTTATTTGAATAAAGCTTTCTTCGCCTGCTTCATTTTACTTCTAGTATCAACCTTGGTTCGAATGTCCTGTGCAATCTTACTTCCCAGATAGAATTCTTTCACTTTTCCCACACCTGTGTCGTTCGCATTTGTGAAGTCACTTAACTGCAAGTGTTTTTTTTTTCACTGAGATTAGAAGCATCTGCTGGATTGATACTTGAATCTGGGCACACTCCGTTATTGGAATGACTCTTCGGGAAGGGTAGTGAGTCGCATCTAAATACTGTGGTTGGTGTACATTGCCCACAGGCGTTCGAATACCAGGGACACAATTAGTTCTAATCTGTCACGAATGTTCCCAACCGGGTGCAGTATGCTGCATAATGAAAAGTCTATTGTGCAAACGCACTTTTGTCGTCAACTTACATTTTCGGACAGTGACAATGGAAAAAAAGTCCGATTCTTGCAGAGAAGAAAACAGCAATCAGCCACTTTTAATAATTCCCTTTATTCTCATAAACAGCGACAGATTCATCATGTAAAGATACACTTATTTTTGTGTAAATTAGTTTTCACTTTTTATTCCCGCTAGTTGTGGATATTCCTCGTGGTGTCCTACAACCAAAATACAATCTGAGAAAGTGCCTATTGAACTGTAATTTTAGCTAATAGCGATTGGAAACTTTATAAAAAAATTAGCAAAGAGAAACTGTTTTAGTTTTAGGTTGCTTATTTCACTTTTGCTCATGATTTGCTTACATTGTTTTTAATAGTTGTGTGATTGGATTGAGGAGTTCCTAGATAACAGAACGCAGCATGTCATTCTCAATGGAGAGAAGTCTTCCGAAGTAAGAGTGATTTCAAGTGTGCCGCAGGGGAGTGTCATAGGACCGTTGCTATTCACAATATACATGAATGACCTGGTGGATGACATCCGAAGTTCACTGAGGCTTTTTGCAGATGATGCTGTGGTGTATCGAGAGGTTGCAACAATGGAAAATTGTACTGAAATGCAGGAGGATCTGCAGCGAATTGACGCATGGTGCACGGAATGGCAATTGAATCTCAATGTAGACAAGTGTAATGTGATGCGAATACATAGAAAGATAGGTCCCTTATCATTTAGCTATAAAATAGCAGGTCAGCAACTGGAAGCAGTGAATTCCATAAATTATCTGGGAGTACGCATTAGCAGTGATTTAAAATGGAATGATCATATAAAGTTGGTCGTCGGTAAAGCAGATGCCAGACTGAGATTCATTGGAAGAATCCTAAGGAAATGCAATCCGACAACAAAGGAAGTAGGTTACAGTACATTTGTTCGCCCAATGCTTGAATACTGCTCAGCAGTGTGGGATCCGCACCAGGTAGGGTTGATAGAAGAGATAGAGAAGATCCAACGGAGAGCAGCGCGCTTCGTTACAGGATCATTTAGTAATTGCGAAAGCGTTACGGAGATGATAGATAAACTCCAGTGGAAGACTCTGCAGGAGAGACGCTCAGTAGCTCGGTACGGGCTTTTGTTAAAGTTTCGAGAACATACCTTCACCGAAGAGTCAAGCAGTATATTGCTCCCTCCTACGTATATCTCGCGAAGAGACCATGAGGATAAAATCAGAGAGATTAGAGCCCACACAGAAGCATACCGACAATCCTTCTTCCCACGTACAATACGAGACTGGAATAGAAGGGAGAACCGATAGAGGTACTCAGGGTACCCTCCGCCACACACCGTCAGGAGGCTTGCGGAGTATGGATGTAGATGTAGATGTAGATGTAGATTTGTAATTACAGATAAATAAGACGTTTTTCAAATATTGTTTTCGTTCTAGGACTCCATCACCCTAAGGAATTTTCACTGCAGGGAGGAATAAAAAGTGAAAACAAATGTTTGTATTGTCGTGAACAGCCGTCAGGTGAATCTGTCGCTTCGAAATCGGTAACGTCCCTATTTAAGTGGTTAAACAGCGTTATTAAAAATAGCTAATTGCTGTTTCTTCTCTGCAAGAATCAATTTGTACCATCATGTACAATTGTGGTTACTAGTGTCTTTACATTTCAGACAGTGGTTGTTATCGATGCACAGTGGAAGTCAAGACTAACTATCGTCTTCGTGTAAGCAGACAACTGTAATATTATCGTCAATATATAGTCACGGTGTTCAATATGGTAGCAGATTCTGTGTCGAGTAGTTGAGATCCGACTTCTGGATGCGCACTGCCCATTGTTCAATGTATTTCCACCGGCGTGTCTGGACTAACGCTATACCGGTGGGAGCCGACGAAGAGCCCAAAGCTGACAGAAGCTGTTGTAGGCAAGGTGGCGTGCAGTGAACGCTGCGTCGGTCAAGGGCGTGTGCCGGGCCGCGCCACACACACAGCCGCCATAGTCCTCTTTATTCTCCATCCTGTCGCAGCGCCGCTTCCGGTCGTCGCCAGTAATGCCAACGTCAATATGTCGCCGCTCCCCTCCAACCCTTGGTATCGGAATTATAAAACCACACTACGCGACACAAAGGAGGCTCCTATATGGAACAGACATTCCCGTGATAAGATACAAGGAAAGGCTCTGCGCTCCCGCCAGACAGGACTGTCAGCGTTGTGTCTCTCTGTCTCACCTCGCCTCACAGATTCCCTCCCTTTCTGGGTATTTCTCTCTCTCTCTCTCTCTCTCTCTCTCGCTCCTCGCTCTCTGTCTATCTCTGTGTGTGCGTGTGTGTGTGTGTGTGTGTGTGTGTGTGTGGCTAAGAGATATATCTTTTTTTCCCTCTTGTCTGTCTGCTGGAGGTGCCCCTGTTAGACATGGGGCGAGCCCCTACGCTGGGCATTTGTTCTCGTGCGTTTTCCAGAACCGTGTACGGTGTAGAAAAGGTGCAATGGCGACGTAGAAATCACGCAGTCTCTTTACGTGCACTCTTAGGCAACAGCAAAGCAATAATTTCTTTATCTGCTCATTAGCTAAATATACGAAGAAAATAGTACTTCATTTGTCGTTATTTTGTCTACCGTGATATCGGGCCACGCAGTACTTGTATATGGACAAAAATACGTAAAAAAACCACCATGTGCAATAAAATCATTTTGGTTGTTGTTGTTGTTGTTATGGTGGTGGTGGTCTTCAGTACTGAGACTGGTTTACTAGTTTGATGCAGCTCTCCATGCTACTCTATCCTGTGCAGGTTTCTTCATCTCTCAGTATCTACTGCAACCTACATCCTTCTGAATCTGTTTAGTGTATTCATCTCTTGGTCTCCCTCTGTGATATTTACCCTCCACGCTGCCCTCCAAAACTAAATTGGTGATCCCTTGATGCTTCAGAACATGTCCTGCAAACCGATCCCTTCTTCTAGTCAAGTTGTGCCACAAACTCCTCTTCTCCCCAATTGTATTCAATACCTCCTCATTAGTTATGTGATCTACCCATCATTTATACTGTTCCGAATGAGTGAATTTTGTATAACAATCGCTGCTACGTCTTTATCTACACTTATTTTATGGCATAGGACTCTGTAAAGTCCCACAAAAGACAAGGATATACAAGGCGTACATTAATAAAATGACAAACTGCAGTGACGAATTCCGGACTGGATGTGGAGAATAAAATGCCTATGAACCTGCATCCCGTAATGCATCTTTGGCACGTTAGATGCCGCCGACGATTGAAAGTTCCTCTGACTATGGGTCGTGTGTTCCTTGTGTGTTGCAGACTGTGTGATTGACGAAGAGTGCTGTAAGCAGCAGAATCATCCGGTATTCATGTCGGGAACAAGCCGAGGTGGTGTTTGTCTACAGCTAAAGAGATGGAAACGGTCGAGAGGCAACTCGCCTGTACTAAAACAAGTACGCTCAAAGACACCCACCTCGTCACACAACATTTCCAGCCCTTCTTGAGGGTATGTGTGAACATGGGTCCTTTCAGGGATGAGGTGGAATGTGCGTACACCAGATTTGGAGGACCGGGTTTTACAGGATATTGACACGAATCCTGGTATAAACTCCAGGCGAGTGGCCCGCCAACATAATGTGAGCCAAAGTACAACCATGCGTATCCTGCACAACAACCGCTACCACCCCTACCAAACACACGCTGACTGCTGCGAACCGTCTGCACCCTTTCATGCTTAATGCATTCCCGACGGGAGCGTCGTCTTTCAGCAGGATAACTGTCTGTGTTTCGGATTCAGAACCGTGCTACAGTTGTTTTGAGGAGCATTATAGTTAACTCACGCTGATGTCTCCGTGACCAGATTCGCCTGACGTAAATTCTATGGAATCCATCTGTGTCATTACCGGTCGCCATCACCGCATACTCAATTCTTCGATCCGTTATTTATGTGAATAACATGACCTGTGCGTAACCATGTAATGCCAAATTCCTCCACAAACGTTGCAACAAACTGCGGGACCCCTTATACGAAAAATCAGTGATGTATTTCGTTCCAAACAAGGGCAAACAATCTATTAAGGAGGTGTTCATAATGTTTGGGCCCATCAGTGTATATTAGCTATATCTTCAAGTCCCTCTTCATGAAACTAGGTATCGTTTGTCCCACCGTAGTGAGCACTATATCCAAATATTTTCCTTAGACTTCTAAGGAGTGTGAAGAGTCCACATCGCCCAAGAAGTTTTTAGAATTATACGGAAACCGGTTGGATGTAGTGGTCCCTATAATAGCCAAACCACTTGATGAGTTAGCTACTTTCGTGTATAATGGCTTGCAGATGGGGCCACTGAGACACCGAAGCTGGTAGCTAAGTAAAATTATTGAATAAAATTACGGTTATTGGTATCTATCTCTGACCAGCAGCAATCCCATTGCATTTACACAAGATTACAGAAACAGTCTGCTCCTGTTTTCCCACCTGGTCCAATTCTTTCTATTTGTTGCGACTTCGGCAGGGAGTTAAATCCACGGATTTCAAAGCCAGCGACATGCCCTGCCCATACAAACCTATAATATTTAGTCTGTTGTAGATTTCATCCGGCTCACAATTATGCCGGTTCCTCCATTCTCCAGTGATCTCATCTTGTTACCGACCATAGCCTTCCTTAAGACTTTTCGCCCGAGAATATTATTTCCTTCCTCTGAACACTCCAAGTTTCACAACCGCATAGCCCAACAAATCGGATCCGGTGTTTTGTACAGCTAAAGTCTGAAACTCCTTGAGAGATTGCGCTGTTTAAAAAGTTGACTCTTCTGAAGTATGACTGGTGTGCGGCGTGGATTCTCGCTTTGATTTCTGCCTCACGCGACTCCTACTCAATAAAAATTACCCAAGTGTTAAAAATTATGAACCCTTTTGTATCATCTTGTTCCGATTACCAGCATCTGGAGTGGGTCTTCAATAGCCACCACATACTCGGTCTTCGATTGATTCATAGGGAGACCCAGTCTACTCTTTCCTGCCTCCACGCTGCCGCTCATCCGCATCTGTTCTTATTTGGATTTCGACAACAGCGCCATGACATCGGCAAATGCGAGGTGTGATTTTCTTACCCTTTACCTCGATTCTCTCGAAGTTCTTATGGAAAGTTTATCTCATTATATTTTCGAGTAGCAAGCTAAAAGACGTTGGTGGCAAACCGTCTCCTTGTCTCAACCCTGTATTTATGTAAAAGTTCTCCGTGACTTTGTTTCTGAGCTTCAGATTTGCTTTTTCAATCAGTGAGACAAACTAGAATTAGGCTGATGAGCTTCTTGGGTATTACAAATCTGGTTAGGCAATTCGTCAGGCGCTCTGGTTGGATGCAGTCACGTGCCTTGTTAAAATCTAGGAAGAGCACATGGACGATTCCGTCACATTCTCAAATCTTTTCGGCGAGCTGTCGCAATACGTAAATGTTGCCCACAGTTGACAGTCCTCTCTCAACCCGCTGATATTCACTTATCACTTATTCTGCAAACGACTGGATTCTATCCAGTATCAGCTGGAGAAGAACTTACAGCAGACATTGAGAAAATGGTTCCTCAGTAGATGGTGCAGTCCATTTTGTCACCTTCGTTGCGTATAGGGCAAACGGCCGCTGTCTTACAATATCCTAGGATCTCCTCAAAATTCCAGATCGTCTTGATCAGTTGATGAATTTTATTGTCGAGTCCCTGCCCTCCAGGTTTAAAGGCTGCTGCTTGGATTTCATCTTCTCCTGGAGTTCTCCTTCAGCTTCATTATCTTATTCCTTATTTTCCCCCAGTGTTTTAGAGTGGAATTTGTACTGACCTCCAGGTTCACCAGAATTAAGGAGATCCCTGAAGTGCTGTCTTCATCTCCCAGCAATGTCGAACATTGTTGAGTATGGTCCCACAGTTGTTATTGACGAACTTTTGGCGTCTCCAGTTTCCCTTCTTAAAGAAATTAACTTTATTGTACTTTTCCGTGCCCCTTTTCCCAAGAAATCTTGTCGAGCCCCTTGTATTATTCCTTTAGCGTATACCCTCTTTGGTCCCCTAAGGGTAGCTTCGGTACTTCTCCATCCTTCTTGAAACTGTGGTTTGCCTTGTGCAAAGTCTACGCAATCAGCTCTCCTTGACTTCTCTTCTCTTCTCTAATGCCTTAATGCTTTCGTCTCAAAACCAAATTTTTTTGCTGCTGGTTCGTTTCTTGATGACTGCATTTGTCACCATATTTACGGCATTCCTGACTTATTTTCACACTTCTTCTGGGTTCTTTTGTAAATTCCTTTCCTGAAGAATTTCAAAGCGGTTGCTGAGCGGGGATCAGAGACTCCAGGAGGCACCGCCTTAAAGTGTCGATGTGCGTGCGAGCAGAGAGGTTCGCGTGTTTACATGACACGTGGAGCTATGCTGGTGGTAGCGTAGCTACTGGCAGGATCTCCCAAGTCGTTCGCAGTTCATGGTGTAGTGGCAAGCTTTGCTGCCTCTGGATCACGGGGTCCCGGGTTCCATTCCCGGCCGGGTTGGGAATACTCTTTGCCCAGGTACTGGGTATTCGTCTTGTCCTCATCATTTCATCATCATCATTCGTGACAGTGGCTAGATTGGATTGAGTAAAAATTGGACTGTATAAAAATTGGGCCTTTGTACAGGCGCTGATGACCGTGCAGTTGAGCACCCCTCAAATCAAACATCATCACCATCTCGCAAGCCAGGCAGGTCTCTTAGTCGATGAACCAAACGAATGGGATCTCTTAGCACCCTATCTTCCAGCTCTCTGTCCTTCATCATTTCACGATTTTAAGAAAAGGGAAAACGAGCCTCAACAGCTGTAGAGAAAGCAATTCATCTAGAGGTAGGATACCCCAAAACCAAAAAACCTGGTCCTCCACGTTGGGACGGGTTACCACCCCATCGCAATAATCTTGTTAATAGTAAACAGACTGCAAGAAATCCTAGCAATTCCATAACACAAAATAAATGAAAACTACTAGAACAAAGTATACGATTTGGGACATGGAATATTCGTAGTTTATATAAAACTGTAGGCAAGGAGGTCGAAAGACACTGGGTGGATTTAGTCGCTTTACAGGAAGTTCTTTGATAGGATTCTACTATCCTTGATGTCGAAAAGTGTACAATTTTTTATGGAAGCTGTGAGACAGGACACAAATACGATTTTGTGTGAGTAAGGATCTAGTTGGTAGTGTATCTGTGTTTTAATTATTGACCCCTAGAATAGCAGTGTTAGCAGTAGACATGTAGGAGTCCTGGTATGAAAGGAGTTGGCGACAGACCAGCTGGCATCCCACAGGTGTCTGGGACGACTCCACGGACATCTTTGCTGATTATCGGGGCTCTCATTATCCGCTCGCATCTCGTGGTCGTGCGGTAGCGTTCTCGCTTCCCACGCCCGGGTTCCCGGGTTCGATTCCCGGCGGGGTCAGGGATTGTCTCTGCCTCGTGATGGCTGGGTGTCGTGTGATGTCCTTAGGTTAGTTAGGTTTAAGTAGTTCTAAGTTCTAGGGGACTGATGACCTAAGATGTTAAGTCCCATAGTGCTCAAAGCCATCTCATTATACTGAAATCGTAATCATTTTTCTGCAAGTACATGTACATGAATCACGTCTAAGGATTTCCGTTACATTCAGACAGTTCCCTCGTGGCGCAGCGGAGAATCGCGAATCAAGTGACCGACGGTAGGGAGACGTCGAGTTCAGGGATGACGTCACAGGACCCGCTGACGAGTTTGTTGCGGGTACATGTGCGTCAGGAACAGTATGCACGCAATGCAATCAAAGTGGTAAGAATGGTTCGACATTTTTTTTCCATTCATAAAAATATTATGCTGACTCCATTGCAACGTATCGCAGTCATTACTGAGGCTGACGAAGGTTTTACACGCTATTAGAGTAACATCGATGGTGCCAGTTTTCATGATGACTGGAGTTATAATTTCATTATTTTTTCCTCTTCTTCATTTCTATATAACTTAGTAATAATAACAGATCTTTTGTGATGTCTTTTCGAATGTGAGCCGCACTATCTTTCGAGCTATACCCCACTTATTGGGGCCGGTCGCAGTTCTAGGCGCTACAGTCTGGAACCGCGCGACCGCTACGGTCGCAGGTTCGAATCCTGCCTCGGACATGAATGTTTGTGATGTCCTTAGGTTAGTTTGGTTTACGTAGTTCTAAGTTCTAGGGGACTGATGACCTCAGATGTTAAGTCCCATAGTGCTCAGACCCATTTGAACCATTTTGAACCCACTTATTGGCAATTTCCACCTTAGCAAGCGAGGAGGCGCAGTTGTTAGAGCACTGTACTCGAAATTAGGATGACGTCGGTTCGAATTCTAGTACAGCCATCCATAATAAGTTTCCGAAAGCTTTCCGCGTCACTTACCGCAGATGGCGAGGTAGTTCCACTGAATAATATATTCGCGGTTTTCTTTCCCAACGCTAGCTTATGCTTCGTCAGTAATGATCTCGTCACATATGGGGCCTTAAACCCTAATCTTATTTCCTTCCAATTAAGGAGACACTGCCTCGCGGGGTAGCCGCTTGGTCTAGGGCGCATTGTCACGGTCAGTTCGGCTTCCCCCGTCGGAGGTTCGAGTCCTCCCTCGGGCATGGGTGTGTGTGTTGTCAATAGCGTAAGTTAGTTTAAGTTAGATTACTTAGTGTGTAGGCTTAGGAACCGATGACCTCTGCAGTTTGGTCCCACAAGACCTTGCCACAAATTCCCAAATTTTTCCTAACGATACACCTGTAGGTATTTTGCAGTGTATTTCGTAACATGCTGAAGTCGTCAAAAAATAACACACGCAATAGCAGGAAATGAAACTTGGAACTTTTGAGGCGCCAGTTGTAAGCAATTCCAAAGAAACAGAACTACCAGCAGAAACGAAAATGGCGAAGCGGTGGATACATTGTCGCACAAAGATAGGGCTTTATATTGCTGGTCGTAAAAGTCGGCTCAGCGCAAGAAACCATTATTTACGAGCATTATACGCGAGTGCTGCGCTGAGCAGGCTGGCTGCAGCGAATGGTGCGTCACGTTGGCGCCCCTCCTATCAGCAGCCGCTCTTCAGATAGTTGGAACAGTTTTGAACTTGCGTGTTCACGTCGGCACATATATGTGCTTATGCAGCATTCTGCTTCGCATAAGGCTACGGTTACGCTTAAAGAAAAAAATGTTTATGTTATTTTCCTTTGTCCATATTAGACGTCAAACCCCGAATCCCTACACTTCTATGTGCGAAACGTCCAAACACAGCTGGTTTACAATACCCGACTTGCAACAACTGCATGATGTCTCATATACTATGTCTGTAAATGGCAGAGATATACCGTTGTTCCACGTTTGTCACGCTATGAACAGCTATAGACTGAAACAAAGAGAAAGGTTTACATTCGATTCTGCCACGTAAGGCACACGGCTAGCCATGAAAATAATAACACGAGGAAGGATAGCAAATAAGGGCTGTGAGCATCGAGGCCGGCCGCGGTGGTCTCGCGGTTCTAGGCGCGCAGTCCGGAACCGTGCGACTGCTATGGTCGCAGGTTCGAATCCTGCCTCGGGCATGGATGTGTGTGATGTCCTTAGGTTAGTTAGGTTTAAGTAGTTCTAAGTTCTAGGGGACTAATGACCACAGTAGTTGAGTCCCATAGTGCTCAGAGCCATTTGAACCATTTTTTTGAGCATCGAGTCGAACTGAGTTTGGATGGTTCGTCTTTCCATAGTGTCCGCCCCCGGTAGCTGAGTGGACGCTGTCTGCCTTCCGCAGCGTTGCGCCGAGGACGTCTTGTTTACGGCCCGTCCGCGCGGTCGTGAGTGCCCGTAGTTGTTTACTACTTCGTCGCCGCTAGTTTAGAGTCCATCACTACCGACGCACATTCATACAGACAAACCACCATCGAGATCAGTTTTCAACCCGATCATGCACTACAGCGAACTTTTGAAGTGGAACGTTTTATACGTGACGACGTTAAAATTGAACCGCAAGACATAATTGGTATCCATCTCTCTAACACGAGCAGTGTTGCCTACGTCAAGTTAGTAAGTGACGAGGTGTGCAACAGTATCGTGCGCGCACATGCGAACGATCTTAAATTCAAACATTCTGATGACCAAATTGGGACGGTCTCTATCGATCACATGGGGCTTGGGCTCCGTACGATACGCGTGCTCTAACTCCGTTCGATATACCACCGGACGTAGTAACCGCGGCTTTCCAGCCTTAGGGAACAGTGTTCAGCCACGTGGCCGAAAACGTGACCACCTTTACAACGTACCCGGTTCTTAACGGGGTACGACAGATCCAAATTGAACTGACCAAACATGTACCATCCTATCTTGTCATCGGCGTATGTAGGTCGATCATTATGTATGACGGTCAGCCGCGCACTTGCTTCGGTTGTGGCCAAGAAGGGCACGACAGGTCGAATTGTCTCCGACGACGGCTTACTCAAGTCTCGACAGGTGAATCTATGCCTCCTTCTACGGTGCCGACCCTTCCTCTCAATTATGCTGAGGTTGCACGGGCGGCAACCTTTTTCGATGCTGACCACATTCATCCGATAGCCGCCACAGATAGCGAGGCCATGATGGATTCTGTAGTGCCGGATCGGGCCACTACAACGGCGCCCCCTCCTGAGGATAATCACCGATCGACCTTGCAGAAAGCACGGATGCCAGGATGGACATTGGCCCATGGGTTGTGCCGACAGCGGCTTTTCTTCCTGACAACGGAGCAGCTGAAGAAATCCACCCACATTCGAATACTGAAACGCACGTCCGTAAACAGCGTTCCCCACGGAAACACAAGAGGCGGCGGCGTGCTCCATCGGACGAGTGCTTGCAGCGATCGTCTGACATGGACTGTGGACACTCCGACAATGGTACTGGCGGTACAGAGGCCGCAGTAACATCCCAACCAATAGACCGCCATGGTGACGGCTTCAGCCCCCCAGACCCCACAGAACAGCAGGATCACAACCAGACAGCCGCTGCCCATTCCCAGCCCGTAGCGCCGAAGGAGTTTTGCGCCGAGTGCCGCAGCAGCCACAAACAGCCACCAACAGCCGATGGTATTTCGTAGCGACTGGACGGACGACGGCGAGGAAGAGTCCTTGCCCATCGTGGCGGACGACACGCGGAAGAATCCACCCCACCAGTGTTGATACTTAATCTCCGTTGATCCATTATGAATCGTGGGACGACGGTTGCTTCTTTTGCACATAGAAGTTCATAAAATAAAATAAATTTCTGCAATACATACGGCTGTTGGAAAAGTATTGCATCAAGAAGTGTCGATACTTTTCCACCCTCACATACAGCGCCAGGACAGTTTTAGAAGGATGTTGGTGGCCAACACGGTTGCTATGGAGAGACCTCAAACTTTATCGCGTTGTGACTACAAATATCAACACTACACGGACGCGCGCTTCAGGATATCTTGAATTCTGCTTCCATCGATGTAGCTCCAGGAAGCGCACGTCGACGACTTCCCACGCATGTACGGTGATTGCTTGAAAGGCATCATGTTTACGCCAGTGATTGTTAAACTTTTTATTTCCACTGTTTCTCTGGCGTAAACATGATGTCTTTCCAGAAATTTTCACACGACTGTGAATCCCAACTATGAAAAGTTAACGTACAATTGTAATTGTTCGGGAAGGGATAGTGGCGGACGATAACCTCTGCCTATGACATGAGGAATGGCACTCACAGTACTACGTGTCCACCTTATAATCTTCCGGGACGGACAAACGTCGCAAACGTTCACGATTCTTTGCGGAAAGCGTCGCCCCGCCCTTCCTAGGCCGCCACGACCGTCTGGTGTTTGGATATGACTACAAGTGCTTACTGGCGCCCAGGTACCAACTCGCACGACATAATCCGAGCCCGGAACTCGAGATGCCAATCCGAGACCTGCAGATGGTGGACACTTGGGAACATCTTCAAGGCCACCGATCGGGATTCATAACCTTCACGAGTCACTCTTCCAGTCGCATCGACCGGATTTATGTCTCACGCTCTCTTGCCGCTGGGACACAGGATGCGGAACTGTGCCCGAAAAAGCTGCAGGCCCACTCAGCTTACATTTGTGCCGTCACCATACGGTGGCAACAAATGTGGAGAAGCCGCAGCCCGTAGAAATTAAACATCGCTCACCTGTCGTACCCGGATTGCCACCAAGCCGTTGAGGATACGTGCGAAAATCGCCTCCGTGCATATCCCACAACGATCCGTTGATTGTTACTTCAGGGTACTGCGTATCTGCGATGCTACGGCGCCGTCTCCAGAACGACAAACGGCGGTCCACCGTGCTAAGGCTCAGATCATCGCTCGTATGCGACGCCACCTAGAGGGGGTAGTCATCCGCTCGGATACCGAGCGAACGCCCGTCAACGTTCCACGTCCTTCGTGAACGTAAACGACGCCAACGAGCGCTGATACGCTTCATCGACACGGAGGACGGTCGTCGCCTCAGCACGCAACAAGACATAGACACAGCGTTCTACAATCATTATTCCCAACTCTATTCCGCTCAGACACATGATCCGACAGCACTGGAAGACGTCTCTCAGACGATTTACGGCACCGTTACCCCGGCAATGGAAGCGCTCTTGATGGAAGAAATTACGGAAGAAGAAGTGATCGACGCCATTAGAAAAGCAGCTGTCAACAAGTCTCCGGGTCCTGATGGTCTCCCCTTGGAATTTTACCAGACTTTTCAATATTTATTAGCCACCAGATGGACGGAGATCTGTCACGGACCACTATACCCACAAGTGCCGCTCCCTGCGACCCTTGTGGAAGGGATGATTATTCCTATTCATAAACTGTCCGGTGGCTCTCGGCTGCGACTTTAAGATCTTTTCTAGACTGTTAACGACGCGGATACACCAGACCTTACGAAACCTCGTCTCGCCCTTTCAAACGTCATTAGGAAGCGACAAAAATATTGAAACAGCACTCAGTGAATATCGTGACTTGATGCGAGGGCATGTCGTCTGAAGGGTGTGCTGGCGGCAGTCGATTTCAGACAAGCTTTCGATCGCGTGAACTACGACTATTTGGAAGTGGTCCTCCAAAATATGCAGTACCCACAGCCATTCGCCACTGTCGTCATGCGACTACTCCGTGGCGCGACATCCAAGGTGATCGTCAACGACCGACCTACTCCGCCCCCTCACCATTTCTCGATCGATACGCCAAGGCTGCCCTCTGTCCGATTTACTTTACGCTGTGGCCATGGAACCACTTCTATGCGGCCTGCTCCAACGACTAACTGGTGTGAAGCTACGAGGCCACACTTTCCGATGTAAAGCATACGCTGATGACCTGGTGATTGTCATCCGCAACGACGACGACACCGCCAGCGCACTGAATTGGATAGCAACATTTATCATGACCATTGGCAGTCGTATCAATGTAGCAAAATCGGTGGCGATGAACATCGGGGTCAGACTGTCTGAGGGCAGCGTCACACCCTTATAGCTCAGAGATACTTTGAAATGCCTCGGCATTGATTTCACAGACGATGTACGACGAACCGCTGTTCACAACTTTGGACGGCTTTTACGAAATGTTCGAACAGGGCTAGCAAACAACCGCCTACGAGCCCTGGAGATCGTCCAACGGACGCAGTATGTCAACACCCATTTAGAGTCACGCATTCCACACATCGCCCAGATATTACCTATACCGCTGATGTTAGGTCGCCGTATACTGGTGGCTTTTGGGTCCTTCAAGATCAAATATGAGACTCTCACCCTTCCCCCGGGTCAGGGAGGGCTTGTCCTTTATCACGTTCATGACAGAGCGATCGCCCTATTCGTAAGCACGTTAGTCAAACTATGGCACCGCTGTCGGAACTGTCTGACGAGTTTGTTAATAGAAGAACTAGCACCGCCCTCCCTGTACCGATACTCCACGTCCCCTTGTCCCTCTTCTACATCGGTGTCTTTTACCTCGAACTCAATTACGTTCGACATGCCTTACCAGCGGTTCACCTGGCGACGGCAAAGACGGTTTATAGGGTCCTGCAACGTGGACGACCCGATAACGTTGTGGAGAGGAAGCACCCGAACGTCAACTGGCGAGTAGTGTGGAGGACAATTCACCACGTGACACTGGACTGCCATCACGTCGATGTGGTATATCACTGTCTATGGTAAGCAGGTGACCAGATCAAGGCTACATGCGATCCATATGGTAGACTCACCCACGTGAACGAGCTGTGGCGTTCAAGACAACGATGAACACCGCCTTAGCTGTGGCGAGTCTATTGCAGTGTGGCACTTAGTGAAGCAAATGTCAGCATATATCCTTGGAGTGACGCCGAATACTATCGACCCCAAGACTATCTTATTCCCGGATGAGACCTATTACCCACGCACGACAGCTAATGCCATGACGTGGTTTCGTGGACATGAAGTGCATTATTTGTTTCAAGACGGCACTAAGGACACTTTAGACTTTTGGAACTATTTGCAGGAACGACATGTATCGACAATATCTTTCCAATTATTTGTGGAGTGCGTTCCACGACCCTCCACGTAGCTGGAACATGACGGGTAAGAGAAGCTAAAATTACAAGACGATGATAGGACACTACACGGTACAAAGTGGGATCTACCTTGGTCACTGTGAGAATTTTACCTGCATGATACAGCAGATGGATAGTTTCGTCGTGACCCCCTCGCATTATGTAGTGCATCCCCAACGCGACGCAATGAGCGTAGCTACTAGTTTCTGTTACTTACTGTTAAAAAAAGAAAAAAAGAAAAAAAACATAAAATAACAAAAAAACATTCAAAACAATACACCCATTGCATCCTCTGTACCGCATCCCCAGGATGGGAGGGAGGAGACATCGTAGCCAGGCCTCGGGTTGCGACCCTTGCCCACCTTGCCTCCGCCACCCCACGACCTGATCCATTCCCCACAAAAAATGTGGTTAAGGAGGTGGAAGAAAATGTGGTCAGCGCGACACACTGTCAATGCTAAGGGCCTGGGTTAGATTCCCGGCTGGGTCGGAGATTTTCTCCACTCAGGGACGGGTGTTGTGCTGTCCTAATCATCATAATTTCATCCCCATCGACGCGCAAGTAGGGGAAGTGGCGTCAAATCGAAAGACTTGCACCCGGCGAACGGTCTACCTGACGGCAGGCCCTAGTCGCACGACATTTATTTGTTTATTTATCTTTCCATATTGCCTCATCTTTATGCCTGAGATTGTCCGTCATAGCAGCTGTGGAGTGGTGGCGTCCCACTCTATTGGCGAACTATAACCAGATGTTTTCCAAGCCGAGACACAGTCGCGAATAAAAACAGTGATTCAGAAAATATAGCCCATATTTCTTTAATTCTAGTCTATAGTAAGAAAATTATCGTCAGGCTATCGACTGAGGTCTTTAGCGACCATCTTCTTGTCTATCTGAAACGTATCCCTAAAATAATAGAGCCACAAAGCGAGAGCTTCACGACAAATTTATGAACATAGACTGGAATTTAAGAATAAGGACGCCGTCACCTGCTTGCACCATCTGCAGGTAACAACAGCTTAATCTTCGAGAGCAGAACGTCAGCTGGTAGTGTAACCATCTTTGCCGAATAGCGTTGAGCTGTCAGTCGCTGGCAAAATGAATGCGGCAACAATTCACAGTCGCTGATATAAAAACGAGTGAGTGCAGCCAAGAACAGATGTGTGACACATTCCGACGATCGGTATTTGCTGTTGTTCGCTCGTAAGATTATTACTATGACCCTGACCCAAAAACAGTTCAAGTGGCTCTGAGCACTAAGGGACTTAACATCTATGGTCATCAGTCCCCTAGAACTTAGAATTACTTAAACCTAACTAACCTAAGGACAACACACAACACCCAGCCATCGCGAGGCAGAGAAAATCCCTAACCCCGCCGGGAATCGAACCCGGGAGCGGGAAGCGAGAACGCTACCGCACGACCACGAGCTGCGGCTAAGTACTGTGGTAAGGGTGATATGTCGGTTACTGAGCGTAGTGGTTGTCATATAGATGCCACGAATATATCAAAATCAGACTAGTGCAAGCGAAAAAAGCTGTCTTCTATGAAATAGTTATACTGACGTTGGGTAAAGAGCTAGAAGAGAAAGGGATTTCCAGTCAGCGCGCGTATGGAGCACCGTATTTATACGATAGTAAAACGTGGCTCATCGGAATGAAGAAACGCAGAGAAAAGGAAGCAACAATAACGTATTGCCATCAAATAACGTTAAAAATTAAATGAAGAAATTAAATACAAAATTAGGAGGTACCGACAAGAACAGATGAGGAAAGAACTCTACGGAAACAACCACGGGAAGGTACAGGTTAGTGGTACACACTGCGGCAACGAGGGATGGTAGCAATACAGGGCAAGATAGTAGAAGTGGAGCAACACTGGATTAGCTTGCAGAGGATCTTGGATGTAGAAGTGAATTATCGATGAAACCTTTAGCAGAAGACAGGGATGATATGGCGCCACATTAAGCCAGTCAAAAGGCTGATGACTTTAAAAAGGGAAGTGACCAGCAGTATGTCAATGAGTCATAACCCGGTACAGAAGGAAATGTTTGCAGCCAATACGTCATCGTAAAAGCAGACTGTAGATGGAGTGTGTCTTCTTGGAAGACTTTTGGTTCAGCTGCAGACTGTCAGTCCTGGTGTTTTGATTTGGCGAGTAGCCGGAACCTGTTATCGTCCTTCAAACATCCGTGAAAGATATACCTTCCGGTAAAACCAACTCTCTCTCTCTCTCTCTCTCTCTCTCTCTCTCTCTGTGTGTGTGTGTGTTTGTGTGTGTGTGTGTGAGTGAGAGAGAGAGAGAGAGAGAGAGAGAGAGAGAGAGATTGTGTGTGTGTGTGTGTGTGTGTGTGTGTGTGTGTGTGTGTGTGTGTGTGTGAATGGGTGGATGAGTAGTAGGCATGGGAGGAAGGGGATGTGATGTCTTTAGATTGGCTCAGGGACTTCTTTGTGATTGAGCAGGTCTACAGAAATCACTCCTTCATGCGCAAGTACACTGACAAAAATTAACACCTTGACTGAACGCTATCAAACCGATATTCCAGTATTCCCATGCCTGTGGTGTAAGCTGACTGAAACTTAAACCTTATTCAAGCTTGTTTTCAGTACAGAAAAGGATCATTCCTAGAGCTAAGAAATGGTGTACTTAATGACTATGGAGCGTATCTAAAGTTACTAGAAATTTGAGGTGGAACCACAACACAAAATACGCGAGAGACCTGCACTTCCAACTTATTACTAACTCCTGGACTTTGAGAAAGCCGTTTGATTGGCATGAGAGACACAGAAGCTTCGTGCTGACAGATCTCACAGACAGCGTGTGCAGAACGAATAATGATGCCGTGGGGACAGGACAACAGTGTGTCAAGAGGGGTACGCACGGGCCCATGGTGTGAGACTACACCATGAAACAATAGTAGGATTGTCCCAATTTCAGTGAGGAACAGACGAAAGATAAAAGCTGAAGTCCAAGTTACGGGAAGACAGCCGAGAATTACTGGAAGCTGGGTCAAGATCTCGGGAGGAGGATGAGGAGGAGAAAGAGGAGAAAGAGGAAAGAGAAGAGGAGAAGATTAGTGTTTAACGACCCGTCATCAACGAGGTCATTAGAGGAGCACAAGCTCGGATTCGGGAAGGATGGGGAAGGAAATCGGCAGTGCCCTTTCTAATGAATCATCCCAGCATTTACCTGAAGCGATTTAGTGAAATCACTGAAAACCTAAATCAGGATGGCCAAACGTGGGTTTGAACTCATGGCATCCCGAATGCGGATCCATGGTGCTAACTACGTGGTCACCTCACTCGTCGTTTATTGCTGGAATCACACCACAGAGGAAAGAGATTTGCATAATGTAGAACCATAGTCAGATGAGACATTGAGTGAAGTGCTCAGCAATGAGTCTCTCCTCTGTTCCTGGCGATTAGGTCGACGGCAACGTGTCCGTAAACGAGCAAGTGAAAAGACACAGAAAGCAATGAGTTTCAAGACACGTATATCTCCAACTTCTGGGTGCTGTTTATAACAACGGGACATATTTGGTAACTGTTGAAAGGAAGCTGAATGCTCGCCAGTATGTGGCAAGAATGCTGTCATATCCTTAACGTCGAGCATATGTGTGGGATGGCTCAAAATGGCTCTGAGTACTATGGGACTTAACTGCTGAGGTCATCAGTCCCCTAGAACTTAGAACTACTTAAACCTAAGTAACCTAAGGACATCACACACATCCATGCCCGAGGCAGGATTCGAACCTGCGACCGTAGCGACTGTAGCGCCTAGAACCGCTCGGCCACACAGGCCGGCTGTCTGTGGGATGTTCCAGCAGCATAATGCACTGTAAATGTAGTGGCGCGCTGATTCCAGTCATCTGTCAATCAAAGAGCACGTCTTGGAAGCGATGGGAAGACGTATACTTTTATACTAGGTGCCAGCTAGCAATTTTCAGGAACTGACACAGCATTTGCTTCGCTCCTTTTACTCCGTCTTACAAGCCTGCAAGAGACAGTTTGCGCTGATGCACTTACAAATAGGTTAATTTCCTTCACAGTGTGGTTATTGGCACCCCCAAAAACGACCGTCGCTTTCTACCATTGTCCATCATATTGCGCTGATCCCATGCAATCGATTGGCACCTAAAAACCGCTTAACCGTATGTACGGTGCCAGGATGGTTCCTTTGAAAGGGCACAACAGACTTCTTTCCCCATCCTTCCCTAGTCCGATGGGACTGTTGACCTCAATGACCACGCCGTTTGGTCCCCTCCCCCAAATCAACCAACCGTATTCATGCTGCCTTTCTTTTTCGCTTTTGTGTTTATCACTTAGCCTAAGTTCAACGATATTCGAATTATGGCTATTTCCGCGAATGTATGTATTGTTTTTCGTGAGTATACAGCGTGAAAAGGAACAGTCTGTAAATTTGTAATGGTGTTCCAGGGGGGATGGTGCTGAGAAATAATTGCTGAGTGAAAACTGAAATACGTTGTGCCATATCCGAGCTATTTAGCATTGAAGTTACCCAATCACCACAAGGCGCGCAAATTCAGACATCCTGCCAAAGACGGTGTCGCCATTTTCTTCGTTTGGTTTCCTCAAACCGAAAAATGTAGCTTTTGTTAACCTAGCTTAAGTTTACCGCTTCCGAAAACGGCGCATTTTAACTGGTAATAGCATTTCAATAAATGATAACTCACGGACCCACAGATGTCTGTGCATTAGCCGATTTTAGTGGGTGCAAGTGTTTGCATTTACGTGGACAGCGATCTGATTGGCTAGTTTCAATACTGAATAACTCGGAAACGGCTCAATGTATCGAATTTTTTTAACAATTATTTCCCAGCCCAACATCTCTTGCAAAGCCGTACAATCTTTTCATACTGTTTCTGACTAACCTGTATATACTTTGAATTAAAAGTGGAAGAAGCATTGCCTTTAAAAGTCCGCTCGAATTATATCGACTAAGAGGAGAGAACATAAGGGTGAGAGGACAATGCAGACTGCGGATACAGCGACGGACCAACTGTGCGCCGCCGCCCTGCGACATTTGAGCCGGCGTGACTCACTGGACCAGGAGGGGAGGGGGGGGGGGGGGGGGGTCACAGAGGCTGCGTGCGGAAACGGGGACAAACCCTTCACAGATGAATAGGCTGGCGTCAGAGAGGATAGCATCGAGAGCTGCATCAAATCAGTCTTCGAGCTGAACGCATCAACAACAACTGCAAAAATAATAATCAACACAACGGAGCAACAGCCAAAGTCGCAAATTTCAATTTTATTTACTTGATAACTAGTTTCCGGTTTGCACCAATTTCCAAATCATCCAGAGAGTCGAAAGAGTATTTCCCAAAATATAATAACCATGCCAAGACAACAAACATATACATGTAACAAATTGCAAATAAACAGTTGCAGAGCTTACATGCTGGAAGTTCGTAAACAATAATAACAATTGCTTCTTCGATGTACAACACTTCTCTCTTGGTCTTTTTTCTTGTACACATGTCTTACAAGCTTTCTGAGAATTTCAAACAATTCGCACGGTTTTCAAATGATAAAGCACAGCAGTCAGTCGTCCTTTTCTTGCAGGCTTTATTCGGCAAATCTACATTTCGGCTAGTGCCCAGCCACTATCACTGCACCATTTCAATGCATGTTCTAGTATGCAAGCCCCCTGTTTCTCGGGCTTCAGTCACAGTTCGTTCGTTGCTCGTTCAAAAAAGTGTGTAGTTAGTGGAATAACACGTTAGATAATGAAGTATTCTATAATAACCAATAGCAAAATACTATCACTTGGCAAAATCTCGTTTCTATATACCAAACTGTTTATCAAGTTTGAGGAATGTTGTCGGTATTTCACTCTGGCTTTATCGCTGCCATGGCGCAACAGCAAGTGAGTGTGCCACATCAATTTACTCGAGATCGCTGACAGACAGACAAAACCACCCAAGACTAAAGAAAAATTCAATATGTTAGCTAAATTTCACATGCAGCAACATATTATGTAATATGGACCAAAAGCAAAATCATAGCGGCTGCTATTTTTCAATGAAAACTTTTTCGAATTTCGCGCATTGTCTTACGTCCACGTAAATACCGCAATAATTATGACCATTAAGGAAGTGATAGGCACACCATCACAAGTTTGACACATAAAGCTACAATCAAATCAGAAATGAAACATTTTTACCGAATAGTTCTGTAAAATCGTTTGAGAGGTTTGCCGTGTGTGCACCTCGATTCTGTCATTGCCGACCAGCTGAATGATCGCAGACGTAGTAAGCTTCCCGCCCCGAACATACGAATGAATTCGCCTGGTGCTTTGGGAGAAAACTGGTCACTGCGCGTAAGCCACCGTACTCTGCGCAGACTCTACTGACGAACAGGAACCGAGCAATGCGGTGGGTCGTTATAATTATATATATATATATATATATATATATATATATATATATATATATATATATAAATGATGACCTGCATTTTGGTGGGTCTTCTGCACGTAGGATGACTTAAACCGATCGATGGACACTACTGTATCTACCCCTTTAATGTGGAGAATGAGCGTTCTATCTTTGTGTGTATGTGTGTGTGTGCGTGTGGTTCAAAGTGGCTCAAATGGCTCTAAACACTATGGGACTTAACATCTGAGGTCCTCAGTACCCTAGACTTAGAACTACTTAAACCTAACTAACCTAAGGACATCACACACATCCATGCCCGAGGCACGATTCGAACTGCAACCGTAGCAGCAGCGCAGTTTCCGACTGAAGCGCCTAGAAAACCGCTCGGCCACAGCTGCCAGCTGTGTGTGTGTGTGTGGCTCTTGGTAGTACGGCTCCAGTTATCTGTGCAGTGGATCACATAGGAGAGAAACATGCTTTGTCCTTGCGAGCTCTTTGAAAACAAAAGTAGCCTGTTTTCGTGCTGTGCAGTTCCACTCGGCTCCATACCCTCTACTTGTCCCCAGCCTTCACAGAGGAAATCTTGAGTAGAGCAGGGGAGGAAGGAATGTCACTTGGAAACCTCTCCCAGTAGGCACAAGGATTCGCCGTACATCAGTTCCGCTGCTGGCCCTTTGTTTAATGCACTGCACAATCCCAGAAACAGTACTGGGAGGGTGTCAGTCCACAGATCCGTCATATGCCACATTATAACGGCCTTCAGGTAAAGACGTAGGCGCTACACTATGCCTTCCGTGACTGTTTGATAAAGTGAAGTCCTTGTCATGTGTTTTCCATACTGCTGGAACATAACACGAAGTATTTCTGCTTCCCAATGTTCACTGTGATCAGAAGCCACTTGCTAGGGATAGTCAAAATGTGAATCCAGCCGACTGATAGTCTTCCTGCCAAATCTAGATGAGCGTTTAGAGTCGCCCTTCTGGGATGTCAAAATATCCGAATGGAACTGGTACATGCATGCTAGATTGCATCGGCAGAGAATGTGGGTCTGAGTTTATGTGCAGCAATCGATCTACGGACCAAGCCACGCTAGAGGCTGCATTACTATGTTTCTATAGCACCCTCGTAGCCGAGATTTCCAAATGTCTGAGTCTGCGCAGAGCAGAAAACCCATTGTCATAGGAGGGCAGGTACACACGGCGATTGTCGGCCTGCTGACTCGTCGCAAAGTATCAGCGCCTTAGTAGCGGCAATGCCAGCGACACAAGTGCAGAGCCGGCTTGCCTAGAAGCTGGTGCTTAAACTCCTCGTCATCATTTTGCGATGCCGCCAGACCGGCGAAATCCACATGTGTGGAAGTGCTTTACACTCAATACAAAGGATCGGGGTTGACGTATTTCCAACCACTTTTATGCCAAACGTCTGCCTTTAGTCAGATTTGTGAGAGTTTCATAGTAATCACACCTTCAAGAAACTATACGTAGCTGTCTTTCATGTTCTACAGAGGATGACTATGCCAGTGTATACAAAGCGATACCCAGTCCCCACAAACTTATACCAGTAAAGGACTGAAAATCCTTTATTGCCTTGCACAGGCCATATGACATGTATAGGATTTCAAATAGTCCAAACGGCGTAGTTATTGCAGTTGCATAGGTGCCATCTGTTACCACAAGCTCTTTTATGAGGTCCAACTTCGAGAAAATAGTGAACCTCACCAACTGGTATTCAGAATCTCCAGTGCTGCACTGAGGGTACCGGGTGGCAATTATCGGAGTTGTAGTCACCGAAGGGGGCTAGCTTTCTGATTTCCTTGGTATTTCGTTGGTACTGATTGAAAGGGAAAAACCCAGTTGCTTTCTGATGGTTGTGCCACTCCTGCTTCCATCACTGTGTTGTATTCTGATTTTGCGATGCGGAGCTTATTTCGTTCCAAGCCATATGGGCCACAAAAGCTGGAGGACCTGGCAGTAAAAGGGCACTGCCTGTTCTGGGCAGGAAAGTGCTGACATCAGCATCAGCGTTTTCTTACTTGTGGTGTTGAATTACAGCTGAGACAATTGAGCATGTCATATTTCACTGACGGCAGCATCTGCACTGCCTTATCTCCAAGGCCATACTGGAAACCGTACGTGCCACAGTAAAGCAAAAGGCCATGCGCTACTGCTCTGTTGCCAAATATGACAAAGTATCTGAACTGCCAGAAGGTTAATCAACTATATTTGCATTACTAACACTCAAAACTTCGTTTAAGGACTGGCTCACCAGTTGGTAAATTTCATTTGAAACTGTAAATAACTCATCATGCAATAATGGAACAGTAGATATCATATTTTCTACAAAAAATTAAAAACCAACATTTGCTTCTAAAATATAAATAATTTACTATTGATATTTCGGTACAGCACTTTTCAGGAGAAGTCAGACAACATATTACTTGCCCCCACATACATCTCGCATACTGACTACAAGGAGAAAATTCGAGAAATTAGAGCCAGTACAGAGGCTTAACGACAATCATTCTTCCCACGCACTATTGGCGAGTAGAACAGGGTTGAAGGGATCAGATAGTGGTACCAAAATTACCCTCCGCAACACATCTTTAGGTGGCTTGTGGAGTATTATGTAGATGAATTAGGAATTCGTAAGAGTTTTATCATAAATATTATCATACTAACCCTGGAAACGAAACAAAAGCAAGTCCACTTTCGCATCTTGGCCGCTCCTGTCACTATCAGATGGCTGCACTGTATAAAACGATTGCTTAATTACACTGGCAGACGGCTGCACTGTAAATTCAAAGAAGTTGGGTACCATAGTTTCGTACTGCCACCAATAGATTGCTATATAGTTAAAAAACGATCGAAAAATGATTATTTTGAATGTCTAACATGTTGAAAAAATCAAAAATATCTGAAAAATACATCATCAGTGCAAAATGTGAGCCGGCCGGAGTGGCCGAGCGATTCTAGGCGCTACAGTCTGAAACCGCGAGACCGCTACGTCGCAGGTTCGAATCCTGCCTCGGGCATGGATGTGTGTGATGTCCTTAGGTTAGTTTGGTTTAAATAGTTCTAAGTTCTAGGGGACTGATGACCTCAGAAGTTAAGTCCCATAGTGTTCAGAGCCATTTGAACCATTTTTTTGCAAAATGTGCGATGTTGATCTATTTGAGATTAATACATTAAAAAGCTGTCGATCTCAAATCAATTAGTGTGATGTCACAATTGTGCAAGAAGACATATGAGGGAGTATGTAGACAGGTGACCTTGAAAAGTATCTGAAACTAGGTAGTCTCTGTGTAACATATAGACTTAATAATGATATTTATTAGCAATGAATTGACGCAGTACATACTGACAGTCTTCTTCTCCATCCTAACTGATTACTGCTGCTGGAGGCGCCTCATTCTGGACAGCAAATGATGATGTGCATGCAACCACATTACTACGATCACATTATTATAAAAAATGCCCAAGGGCTGAGGAGCAGAACTTGCAAGTCGTTTGCTGCAGCAGGGCTGGAGTGGGCACTTTGGGCAGGGGTGTTTCATGAAAAATTTTCAACAGTGCAGGGAGTGCTGCAGAGGTTTTCCCCCCCTCCCCTTGAACTTGGCAGTTGTTCCTGGTATGGCCTAGAAAATAAGGAACTGCTGATGATGCTGTGAGTGAAATATGACATGTGAAATTGTCTCGGCTGTAATATGCCACCACAGATACTAAAGTACTGATACTGATGCAAGCATTACTTCGCCCAGAACTGGCGGTTCCCTTCTACTCGTGGTGTGTTTCTGAAGCGACGGGAACTAGTTATTAGCAGGTGCGTCAGTGGCGGCTGGGCGATGTGTTAGTGTGCTGATGGACAGCTGCACTGTGTGTACTGGAACGGAAGCTTCACCGATGTGACCTTGTCCAAAATGACAGCGTTCCTCACATGCAGGATGTCATGGAAAGGCAAGAAATCTAGCTGGAACAGTGGGGATTTTACGCACTTCATTCTCTGGTAGAACGCAAATTTATTTTACACAATTTAGTGACATAGCAGCCAATTTAGCTTTTTTAATTAATTAAAACTCCGAGCAATAGGATTCTCATTGAAAGTTTAATGCCAATTTAAGTAAACACGTCAAAGTTTTGCATCACTTCGGTTCGGAGAGTTCCGAAACCTGTTCAGAAAATTGGAAGAGAGGTCAACATAAACATCATTTCCGCCCTTTTTATTGTTCATGAAAACCATACAGTGCATGTTGTAGCACCATACAGCGAAACCTTCAGAGTTGGTGATCCAGATTGCTGTACACACCGCTATCTATAATACCCAGTAGCACGCCCTCTTGTATTGATACATGCCTGTATTCGTCGTGGCATACTATTCACAAGTTCATCAAGGCACTGTTGGTCTAGATTGTCCCACTTCTCAACGGCGATTAGGCGTAGATCCCTCTGAGTCGTTGGTGAGTCACGTCGTCCATAAACAGTCCTTTTCAATCTATCTTAGGCGTGTTCGGTAGGGTTCATGTTTGGAGAACATGCTGGCCACTCTAGTCGAGCGATGTCGCTATTCTGAAGGAAGTCATTCACAAGATGTGCAGCCTGACCGGGTTGCCTCCAAACACGTCTCCGACGATTGTCTGGTTGAAGGCATATGAGACACTCATCGGAGAAGAGGACGTGATACTGAGCGGTTCATTCCGCATGTTATTGCGCACATCTGTACCGCGCTGCATGGTGTCGTGGTTGCAAAGATTGACCTCGCCATGAACGTCGGGAGTGAAGTTGCGCATCATGCGGCCTATTGTGCACAGTTTGAGTCGTAACACGACGTCCTGTGGCTGCACGAACAGGATTATTCAACACAGTGGCGTTGTGGCCAGGTTTCCTCCGAGCCATAATCCGTAGGTAGCGGTCATCCACTGCACTAGTATTCCTCGGGCGGCCTGAGCCAGGCATGTCATCGACAGTTCCTGTCTCTCTGTATCTGCTCCATGTTCGAACAACATCGCTTTGGTCCACTCCGAGACGCCTGGACACTTCCCTTGTTGAGAGCTCTTCCTGGCACAAAGTAACAATGCGGATCGAACCACGGTATTGACCGGCTAGGCATGGTTGAACTACAGGAAACACCTCCTTCCTGGTGGAATGACTGAAACTGATCGGCTGTCGCCCCCCCCCCCCCCTCCCGTCTAATAGGCGCTGCTTATTAATGGTTGTTTACATCTTTGGGCGGGTTTAGTGACATATCTGGACAGCCAAATGTTGAAACGTGTGTGAATTCCTAAGGGACCAAACTGCTGAGGTCATCGGTCCCTAAACTTACACACTACTTAAATTATCGTATACTAAGAACAACACACACACCCATGCCCGAGGGAGGATTCGAACCTCCGGCAGTCCGTGACATGGTGCCTCAAACCGCGCGGCCACTCCGCGCGGTTTCTGAACAGTCAAAGGGACTGCGTCTGTGACTATATCCATAGTCAACGTCTATCTCCAGGAGTACTGGAAACCGGGGTGATGCATAACTTCTTTTTATGTGTGTAAGTGACAGAGGATTTGAAGTTAAGTTTAACCCGAGATGACTTAATATTCCTTAAGGCAAGACACGCCCTATATAAGACACTGAATGAATTAAGGGGAAAGTCGTAATAAAGGCAGACGTAAATCCAAACATCAGTCCCAGAACAGATCAGAAGGGCCTTAATTACTAAATGGGAGAATAAGACATGGTTTAAACTTGACTGTTTGGAAAAAAAATACATAAAACCATACATAGGAAAGATAATTTTAAGGGAAGGAACACACATCAATTGATTATTTAACATACTTTCCAATAACAGAAGAATAATTAATTAAGTTACAACAGATTAAGATGTATGCGGGAATCCCAATACACATCAAAATTTGCTTAAGGTGAAGGCTACAAGTTAACGGATACAAATTCAGAATTATTCCAAATATAAACATAACTTGACAGGAACATCAAGTAGTGCAGCTGCTGTAGAAGGAAACTACGCGAAAGACAGACAGCGGAAAGATCTGCCGAGTGTACGCACTCTAAATGACGTAAACAGCTTGGTAAGCAAGCCGACGGGGCGTAAGTGGGGGCCAATCCTAGATAACACTTACCAGCAATGGAGTACAAAAGATTATTACAGACAGTTTACTGCATCAAATATATAAGTGTTAGAGTAGAAATAATTAATCTGCGCTCTTACTCAAAGCAATAACAACTCAACTGACATTTTAATAAGTTAAAAGGTTTAAGAAACGAGATACACATATTAAAAAAAAAACAATTTCAATAGTAAAACAGGAATATCAGAATTTTTTTCTTTATAGGAAACCATTAAAACTGTCAAAAGGACACTCGCATGACATTAAAATAATGCACACCGCCAACCTACCAAGTAAGATTTTTTCTGGTTACGGCGCTTTAGACCCTGCTAAGGGTTCACAAGCACCATGGATATGCATAAATTGAAAACATAAAACAAATCATAATAAGGCATCAGCCAATGAATCAGTCTGAAATGTCTACCAGATCTTGGAATCACATTGCCCTTCGGATACCATGGAGACACAGACGTCCGTGCCCAACAACCAGAAGGAAGGCAGACCAAAATGACAGTGAACACTGCCCTGACAGCTCGGCACCCTTCTGATAATTGACAGCACCAGCCAGGTCAGTACTCAATAACCTACACTGGGTATCATAAGCCCAGTATTGGTAGCCGGCTAAAAGCTAACACCACGGCGAAGAGGCCCCACGGAAAGCTCGTTAAAGCTTCGTTCCTCAGCTCACACTGCCCACTAAACCGGCCACCACGGCCTCACCTGCCACAGCACAGGGCCCTGCAATCCGACAGCAACATGTTAGTCAAAGATCATAAAAACAGTGATATCGATAGATAGCGAGAAAGCCGCCGCAGCTCCCCTCCTATGTCACACCCTATTGTGCTTTAGGGCTAAAACTCACTACTTTCCTTAACCTGGCTAACATTTACCCTAGATAAGGTTAATCACTAGCAAATTGACTGGGCTCAGTAACTGAAGAACCTGACCAGGGCCCACTAAGAGGAGACACAACTTACGAGAAGGTTCTAGCTGTCGTCCTCGGCCCAAGGTGAAGTTACGTACGGAACATATTACCACCAATTTTAATCTTACTTGGATGACTGCCACGGTTATACATAAAACGCTGCCTCCGATGGGCTAAGCCGATGTCTTGCTCCAGTTAGTTTCTATAACACCCGATTCGATCTTATCGGGCAAAATTTCACCAAGAGACCATAACTTGACCAAGGGCAAATTAAAAGGATAAGACAACATCAAAGAAGCTGGGCGGCTTTAATAGCTAAATGCCGAGCGGCATTAAACGCAAAATGAAGCCACGGAATGGAACTGTCCCACTTCTTCTGGGTCTCAGTCCACTTCTACTGTGCATGAAAGATGATAAGCGCCGATTTAAGGTTCCTATTAACCCTCTCGGCAAAAGATCCTTGGGGATAATAAGGGGTAGTTTTAACATGCTGAATGCCATTTTGGAAACAAAATCTTCTGAACATCTTAGAGACAAACGCTGGAGCACTGTCGCTAATCAAGCTCGTAGGTGGATCTAAAACAAAATATCTTAGATAGATGTTGAATGGTCAAGTCAGCAGTAACTCCCTGACTAGGAACCAACAAAGTAAAACAGGTAAATGCACCTACTGCCACAAGAACATAACGTTACTCGTTCCTGATACGAGGGAGGGGATCTATATAATTACTATAATTTTTGCCCATGGGGCGATCTTCGCGAGTAGAAAGCAAAAAAACCCTTTCGAGAATTCGATTAGGCTTAGCTATTTTGAGTTTTTCGCACTCTCCTACAAATGCCGAACATCGCTATACAGGGAAGGCAGGTAACATGTTCCCTAATGTTAACAAGGTTTTTGTATAATCCCAAGTGACCCCCTTTAACGGAGTTATGCAAATAGTGAAACACGGTAGGTATTAGCAGAGTAGAGAGATAGATCTTTAATCCCTTGTCTTGACTATCCTTACGAAAACAATGCCCTTGCTCAGAACATTATCGTCAACCTAAACTCTCTCTTGTAGGCGACATCCAGTAAGTCGATAATTGGGTCTTGGACTTGCTTAAGTTTAAGATCAGTATACAACTGCGAAAGTACAATGAGCACGTCTCCCGTACGCCCGACTTTATCAACAACATACCCTGGCTTAGTATGAGGAGGAGGAGGAGGAGGAGGAGATTACTGTTTAACGTCCCGTCGACAACGAGGTCAGTAGAGACGGGGCACAAGCTCGGATCAGGGAACGATGGGGAAGGAAATCGGCCGTGTCCTTTCAAAGGAACCATCCCGGCATTTGCCTGAAGTGATCTAGGGAAATCACGAAAAACCTAAATCAGGATGGCCGGACGCGGGATTGAACCGTCGTCCTCCCGAATGCGAGTCCAGTGTGCTAACCACTGCGCCACCTCGCTCGGTCTGGCTTGGTATGGTCATGTCTTCGAATGCGGATATCCGGACAGTCCAACGGACGATTCTTTTCGTTTTTCTGTGTCTCCCCAGAACCCAACTTAATACCTGATTATCGGTTTCAAGCTGAAGCTCCCTATGCTCTAAATAAAATTTGAACTTCTCTAGAGCAAAGAGACCAGCGACGGCTTTCATTTCATATACCGAATATTTTAATTCTGCAAGTGCTAATCCTCTCGATTCATGAGTTATAGGACATCTTTGTCCCTCAAACTCTTGCAAAAGTACAGCGGCCACACTAGAGTTCGAAGGGTCGCTTTGAACGATAAAGGGACGTTCAAAATTAGGAATTCCTAAAAAGGGAGATTGAGCCAGAGCTTTCTTAATGGCTTCAAAGGAGGCTTGTTGCCTTTCACCCCAAACAAAGACTTCTTCTTTCTTACGCAACTTACTGAGTGGAGCGCTAGCTGAGCAAAATTTGGGACGAATTTCCGAAATCGGCCATGCCAATAAATCTGGCTTCGCCCTACTTCTTATTAGGTGGTGAAAAGGTACGCAAACCACGCGTGCGCCCTTGATCTATTCTGATTCCCTCAGCCGAAACTAAATCACTCAAAAAGGGAACCTAATATCTAGATAAGTTGATCTTAGATGGTTTAACCGTAAAACCCGCCCCTCTAGAACGATGTAACACCGGCTGAAGATGCCCAAATGTTCATCTAAGCTCGCACTGTAGACAACAACATCGTCCAGATAGTTATAAACGTACTTGAATTTAATATCTCTGAGCACATTGTTTAACAAACGAGACAACATCGCGGCCCAGGTGGAAAGCCCGAACAGAAAAAGGAATAAACTCGTAAAGATTCCAATCGGGACAGACGGTGGTTACATGTTTGCCGTCGTTAATTAAGGGTGCCTATAATAAGCTTGGTTCAGATCTAAAAGATTACAATAATTGGCCCCCGAAACCAAGTAAAACAAGTGTGTAGATCCTTAAAGGAACAGACTCTAAGATGACCTTTTCATCGAGAAGCCTATAGCCAACAACAACATTATAACTGCCACCAGATTGTTGAGAACCAAAAAGACAGGAAAGACATAAGGGGAGGTGGACGCCCTAGTAACTCCTTCACGAAACATAGCATTGATTATTCCCCTAAGGGCTTTCACCTTGGGAGGAGATAATCTATAAGGAGCTTGCCTAACAGGTACATCATATTTCAAACGGATCTTATACCCCGTTCTACTAGTAACGCCAAGCCCGTCAGTTAGAATGTCGGGGAAACCCTGAAGGACTTACAACAACTTCCTACATCGGTCGACGACTAAATGAACAAGATCGAAACCATGACCTTGCTGGTGCCCCATATAACAAGGAAATGCCTCTGACAAGAGTAAAGTGCAATACGTACAATAGGTCAAAACTTGAAACAAAACATGTGACCCCGTAACCAAGAACAATTCCAGTACGGCGTATAAAATCGCACCCCAAAAGTAAATTAACAGTGAGACCATCATTTTATCCCCATGATCAAGAAGAAGTCCAGTACGGCGTATAAAATCACAACGAAAATGTAAATTGTTGGTGCTTTCACTAAACCATAAATTAACAACAGATTAAAGGGCCATGAAAACTTCGGGATACCTAGTTTTCCCCGCACTTCACCCTTCAGAGACAACATTTTCCCACTGACGCACGACATCCCTGACCGGAAGCACGCAAGAAGGGCAGCTTGCAAACGCCACGAAACTCGACAAAGCATTGATAATCGAACAAGAAAAATGTACTACCAGAGTCAAGAAGAGCACAAACAGGCTCCTTATTAAACTGCAAACAAACATAAGTAAGTCTTCCACCCACTGCCGGTCTAATATGGGCGCACTATTCAGGTGTTTTAGGAGCGTTACCCACGCCCGTTTTCTTGTAGCGTCAGCTGCTTGGACGTGGACCCCACCTGGCCGTGCAGTCTCGCACCAAATGCCCTGAATTACCACATCGATAACAGTTCCTCACTTGGACATACGGAACTCTTTCCGAACTCTCAAGATTCGTCCGGCAAACACTAGGACAGGCATTTCCGGTTTTGTGGCGGATTCATCGCCCAACCGCATTTCTTCAACAGAGACAGGTTCACTGAGGGAATGGATGTAGTGGGAAAGGTAACCTGCGAACGGTCTCCGGTTTCATCCCCCAAGAACATTACGAACAATAACTCTGTAAGCGGAAGCTCTAAGTCACGGCAGTGCGAACCCTCTCAATATAATCAGCTAAGCTCTCATCAATAGATTGCACACGGCAAAAATATTTATTCTCAAATTCTCTTTTAATTTTAGGGGCTAATTCAAGCTGTATTATTATTTTTGTGAGTGCACTTAGTGAAGCTTGATTTGCAAGTACCTCGGAAAAAATCCTAGTCAACAACCCCCGAGTTAATGGATATAACTCCATAATAATTTTTAATGAAACGCCTAATGCGTCCGCATGATGTTCAAATCGGACTGTTAACCACAAAAAACTCTGAAGGTTGCTCTACCGAATGATCAATGACCCGTCTTAATAGCTGAGCCAGAGGACTTGGTAATTTAGCATACTCTTTACCAACAGGCCCACTTTTCGGTAATTCCGCGACATGAAAGGTATTCCGCAAAACCTGTCAAGTAATTCCACCCTGTTCCTCAATAGTACTTCTACCATCCTCTAATCTAAGAAGACTAACCCTAACTTGCAAATCTCTAATTTGGCTAAGCATTTGTTCACCGAACCTCAGTGTCCGCTGTTAGCCTTAATTGCTCCTAGTCAAGACACTCGGTTTCTCCAATGTGCCAATTGTGCTTGCAGTCAACACCACTGTCTACAGGAAAGTTAACTATCATTAAGAAAGGCAACATTTTGAGATCATTCTGAAAGAGCTGAACAGTAAAAAATAATAGCCTACCCACCTTACTGATTATGTATGGAGTGATGTTCGCCGGGTGTCCAATTGCAAGACGTAAGCGTGCTGCTAATCCGTTTACATACCTTTCCATCGTTAACTGGACCACATATTTTTAACTCTATTCGAGTTGCTCGCGTAGGTAACACTATCAAGAAACACGGCTTTCGACAGGTTGAGCGGTGCCGCAGCGATGTTACTACTGTAGCTGATACTTTCTTATACAGGGTGATTCAAAGGTTGCGATCAGATTGAAGAGGCCGATTTGGAATAGAAACTTAGGGTCTTGGAAGTAGCTCTTAGACAGTGGAACTTTAAAATTTAGTAACAACAAGAACAATCAATGCACACGAGCCCTAAGTACCCCAAGGACAGTCTACTGTTTACTTTGTTGTACGGTACAATAAGTATTAAATATGGCGACCACGACACTGCGTACAGGCATTAAATCTTCGTAGAAATAAGAACAGCGTGAATTCATTGTCCCAGGAAGGGGAAACTTTATTGACACATTCCTGGGGTCAGATACATCACATGATCACACTGACACAACCACAGGCACATAGACACAGGCAACAGAGCATGCACAATGTCGGCACTGGTACAGTGTATATCCACCTTTACCAGCAATGCAGGCTGCTATTCTCCCATGGAGACGATGGTAGAGATGCTGGATGTAGTCCTGTGGAACGGCTTGCCATGCCATTTCCACCTGGCACCTCAGTTGGACCAGCGTTCGTGCTGGACGTGCAGACCGCGTGAGACGACGCTTCATCCAGTCCCAAACATGCTCAATGGGGGACAGATCCGGAGATCTTGCTGGCCAGGGTAGTTGACTTACACCTTCTAGAGCACGTTGGGTGGCACGGGATACATGCGGACGTGCATTGTCCTGTTGGAACAGCAAGTTCCCTTTCCGGTCTAGGAATGGTAGAACGATGGGTTCGATGACGGTTTGGATGTACCGTGCACTATTCAGTGTCCCCTCGACGATCACCAGAGGTGTACGGCCAGTGTAGGAGATCGCTCCCCACACCATGATGCCGGGTGTTGGCCCTGTGTACCTCGGTCGTATGCAGTCCTGATTGTGGCGCTCACCTGCACGGCGCCAAACACGCATACGACTATCATTGGCACCAAAGCAGAAGCGACTCTCATCGCTGAAGAAGACACGTCTCCATTCGTCCCTCCATTCACGCCTGTCGCGAAACCACTGGAGGTGGGCTGCACGATGTTGGGGCGTGAGCGGAAGACGGCCTAACGGTGTGCGGGACCGTAGCCCAGCTTCATGGAGACGGTTGTGAATGGTCCTCGCCGATACCCCAGGAGCAACAGTGTCCCTAATTTGCTGGGAAGTGGCGGTGCGGTCCCCTACGGCACTGCGTAGGATCCTACGGTCTTGGCGTGCATCCGTGCGTCGCTGCGGTCCGGTCCCAGGTCGACGGGCACGTGCACCTTCCGCCGACCACTTGCGACAACATCGATGTACTGTGGAGACCTCACGCCCCACTTGTTGAGCAATTCGGCGGTACGTCCACCCGGCCTCCCGCATGCCCACTATACGCCCTCGCTCAAAGTCCGTCAACTGCACATACGGTTCACGTCCACGCTGTCGCGGCATGCTACCAGTGTTAAAGACTGCGATGGAGCTCCGTATGCCACGGCAAACTGGCTGACACTGACGGCGGCGGTGCACAAATGCTGCGCAGCTAGCGCCATTCGACGGCCAACACCGCGGTTCCTGGTGTGTCCGCTGTGCCGTGCGTGTGATCATTGCTTGTACAGCCCTCTCGCAGTGTCCGGAGCAAGTATGGTGGGTCTGACACACCGGTGTCAATGTGTTCTTTTTTCCATTTCCAGGAGTGTAGTTAAGGTATAATGTCTAAAGTCAGTCTGTGGATGCATAGTACCCATATGCCCAATGTTGAATTGAGTATTAATACTTTGAAATAACGTACTTCATCACATATATTTCAAGATCGAGACTCTTTTCGTAATTTCATTAGCATGGAAGAGGAGAGTTTTTCGAACCTACTCACCATCATTAAAAAACCAGCAAGATACAAATATGAGCCAGTCCTACCATAGGTAGGTATATACGAGGTCTGTCCGGAAAGTAAGGTCCGATCGGTCCCTAAATGAAAACCACAGTGAAATTCAAAAATTTTTGATTCAGAACTGTTAGCCACACCTTCTAGCTGCCTCTCTAAATAGTCGCCGCTCCGATTTAAGACATTTGTCATAGCGCTGTACAAACTTTCCAGTTCCCTCGTCACAGAAAGCAGCCGCCTGTGCTTTCCACCAATTTTCTACGTTGATCAGCCTTTCGTTCTTTGTGCCAAAATGTTGTCTTCATAGCCAAAGGTTCATGTGAGCAGAGATGAACACCGGAGGGAGCCAGTTAAGGGCTGTATTGTGGGTGATCAAACACCTCCCATCGAAAATGCTGTGGGAATGTCTTCACTGCCACTGCAGAATGCGGCTGAAAATTCTCTTGAAGAAAGAAACGCATGACATTTGTGTTATGTGGGCTGAATAACTTCAGGTGAAATCTCTCACCAGATCCACTTACTTGGCGAGAGACACTATTGTTTTAGGCATTTAAAAGTGATCGGTTTGCGCTCTGAATTGAAAAGACTGACAGGCACAGTAAAGACACCGTGCAACGTTCCATCGGATTTTGACAGTGGTTTCCATTCCGCGCTTGACGATCCGAATACGCCTCGTATATAGTTTACAGAAATTTTCATAACAGCAAAATCTTCCAGTGTGTAACATGTGGTTACTTTCGGAGTGCCAGTCAAGTTAAGACTTCTGTCTAGTGGAGAAACATTCCAGTCGTTGGTCTTTGCACCAAGAAGTTCAGTGAATACATTATTTATAACAAATAATATCGACTTTCGACATGTCGTAATACTTGTATTAAATGAATAAGAAAGACTCAGAATCTTTCAGAAACTAAAAGGTGAAAATCAAAAAGTAGTTGGAAGAAGGTGGACGCGAACTTACTACCACTCACCTTATAGAACCAAAACTCACGACGTTATCAAGTGCTCTACGCCTTCAACCCTATCACCACGTCTCAACAAATGGCATACATACTACGTAAAGTCTGTATCTGCAATTGTCATTAATTGATATTTAATATTTGCACTGTACCTAGAAAGACACCTTTTTGGTAGGTCATCGTTTTGTCACAAAACTGAAGTGGTATCCTTTGGCAGCACACAGGGTATAACACTAAAAACATCAACTATAGGCAGCCCAGTCGTGCAGTTGCTTTGAAACAGCTTATGTTCATACCACTCACTCTATGAGACAAAAAGCTTGCCGAATACTATGTTTAACGCCATACAATAAGGCGGCTCCTATGTCCTGCTAATAACGTAAAACGATGACGCATCTCACGACCACGTTCCTCGCCAATAGGCGAAAACCTGACATGGCAGATTCTTCATTTCACGCTCCGCGGTGTAGTAGAGCTTGCAAGTCCACTGAGGCTCACGAGAAAGACAAGGCCGTGGCGCGAACGTCACACCACCTGACACTGCAGGTCTTACGAGTGCCAACAACCGTCTCAGGAACTGTTTCAGACGAGTTTAATAACTGTTGACTGCTCATTTAAAAGCGTGTGGGTTCTCGACAGCACACGATAAATTTAAGGATTTTAGTAGGTATATTTTCAAACTTTCCAGGTTAGCCGAGAGCACTAATACGCTGCCTCCTGGACTCGGGTAGGCGCGACGGTCCCGGGTCGAATCTGCCAAATCCGTAATAACAAGGCAGTGACGCGGGTCAAGCCCTAAGGAAAGGGAAGTTACATGGAGCCGAGCGTTCCGAAATGTGGCGGACAAGCCCACTAGTACGACGTCGCAAGTTCGTTGCACGACCCGTATTTCTCGCTGTCCCGAATTTCACGGACGTCACCAGCTCCTCGTCCAACTTTCACGGTCCGCGCGAGGGCGGCTTTAGACTTGTGATTAAGTCATAGAACACACACCAGGCGGAGTGAAGTTTATTTCCCCCTCATGATCTTTTTGTGTAGGTCTCTCTCGATCCTCGTAAACAGTGTAGAGAGTACTAGAAGGGTATCTTCTTCACTTCAAGTTAGTCGTCACAATCCAATTGACACAGCGTTTTATCTGTAAAGCCTCCTAAGCATCTTCCGTCTTCTTCCAACTGACATCCAGCACTATGACTCTAATTTGGAATATACAATGTAGAGACACTGCAGAAGAAGTAAGGAAAACTGAGTTGCAGAGACAGAGCACAGGCTCGGATTGCGTCAAGGGATGGGGAAGGAAATCGACGTGCATTTTCAGAGAAGCCATCCCGACATTTGCCTTGAGCTATCCACGGAAATCGCGCAAAATCTGAATTCGGCCATCCGGCTTTAGACTTGTGATTAAATTCGTAACAACAAGGCCGACCACATTTGACGCGGGTCAAGGCCCAAGGAAAGGAAAGAAAGTGGGTACCTTTTAAGTTACATAGTGATTTCCCGTGGGCCCTGCATGGAGCTGAGCGCGAGTTAGAACCGCCGCCCTTCCGACTGCGAGTACAGAGTGCTAACCACTGTGACATCTCGCTCGATGAGATACTGCAGACTAACCTTACTTTGTTTTCATCGTACAACTTCACGTTCTTTCGCAATAATAATAATTGTTGTTATTGTTTAGGGCAAACTGATTTGGGATAAAGGTGACAAGTCCTGTTGGACAGGACAACGGAAACGTAATGCAGCGACAATGGCGGCGGAAGGCGAGCGGCGGGATGCGGGGACGGGGGTCCGACGCCGGTGGCGCCGCTCGCGGTAATAACGTGAATGATGGCCGCGTGCGGGCAAGATAATGCGCTAATTGTATAAAACACGCTGCCGGCTGCGGCGACATTCATTTGTTGGCGCCCCTGGGCGCGCCGCGCCGGGCGGGCAGATAACAATTCCATAAGCCCGCCGCCACGGGCGCTCCAAAGCGGATTAGCCCTGCCCCCGGCAGGAGGGAAAAGGGCGGGGGCAGCCGCGCAGATTTAAACGCTCATGCTAATTGGATAGCGCGCCTGGCTCCGGCCGCCCGCGCTCGCCCGGGACTCCTCCGGAGACGGCGCTGCGTGCGGCCTTTCTTTGTACGCCTCTGGAACTACGTGGCGCAGATAGCGGGATTACAGCGCCGGCGGCCACCCGTAAACCTGGCCGCCTCCTCGTGAGGCCGGCGGCAGGAGTTGGCGCCTACTTCGACTGCAGGCTGTAAGTCGCCCGGGAGGTCCGCTGCGTCTTCACTCACTGCTAACGCTTCTGTAATCGCGCCGTCTCAACCTCACACAACTCTCGCTGCTTTCCTTTCCCTTAGCTGACTTCGAGAACGATGGTGAAACCTTACTTAAGCCTGAGCTGTGCATCAAGATAATAAGTTTCCACAACATCGAGCACGAGCTTCTCGTTGGCTTAGCAAAATCAACGCCCAACATAAACAAGCGCAAGTTGTGGTGGAAGATGAAGCAGCTGGCTCGAATCCCAGTGGTCGAAGAGTTGTTATTACTGAAATGGCACGATATTTCATCGAAGATTTTCCTTGGTAATATGTTCTCCTCTTCACGGATTGCCGCACAGGATTAGCCGAGCGGTCTGAGGCGCTGCAGTCATGGACTGTGGGGCTGGTCCCAGGGGAGGTTCGAGTCCTCCCTCGGGCATGGGTGTGTGTGTTTGTCCTTAGGATAATTTAGGTTAAGTAGTGTGTAAGCTTAGGGACTGATGACCTTAGCAGTTAAGTCCAATAAGATTTCACACATCTGAACATCTCTTCACGGATTACATTAAGATAAAACTGTTACAGTGTACAGATATGTAGACCTACCTGCAACCGAATATAAATTTATAAATATATTTACGGAGCTACATTTTATTCAAGTAATAACTAAAACCCTATGACTACTCCTCGTGATCCTGGTAATAAAAATCCAGTTATTCTATTTTTGGCCAGCGCATTACTGACAGCAATGCGATGTCTTGACGTGACATGAATAGCAGAAATTTATATAAAATGGTTCAAATGGCTGTGAGCACTGTGGGACTTAATATCTGAGGTCATCAGTCCCCTAGAACTTAGAACTACTTAAACCTAACTAACCTAAGGACATCACACACATCCATGCCCTAAGCTGGATTCGAACCTCCGACCGTAGCGGTCACGCGGTTTCAGATTGAAGCGCCTACAACCGCTCGGCCGCAACAGATTTGTATATGATATGGTGATGAATAGAACTCATCCTCGAATAATGGCTCGTGGCTCCATCTGTCATGCCATATTATTTAATATGTTCCTCTGCCTTTCTTTTCGCATCGAAAAATCATAGTCCGAAACCGGGGTTCTGGTACAGATGGCGGTGCCCATCACAGTTTCAGTTAGTGATTTAAGTGAAGTGTTCTTCGACGATTTGGCGAAGCGTTATTGTAAGATTACCTTGTCAGTAATAAATTCTTGTAATAGTTACTATTCGTTCTTCCGAGGAGTAGCAGTTCTTAACAGATACGGATGTGTACTAAGCACCATATCAGTTCAGATGAAAGGTGGAATGCTCCCGTTAACAACGCAGCAGCTCCTTGTTCTACAGTGTTTCTAGTGGTCTGCTCCACTGACCCCGACGCAGACGGGGCAGGGACGTTAACTCTTATCGTCCTTCCCTCTTTTAGTGAGAGCATTTCTATACAGTCGATAGCGCTCAGTAAGTAGGATGAATACTCCCTGGCTCTCTTCGGCACTGTGTTTAAACCTCGCTGTTCTCTCATGTCTTATTGATATTTGTTTTTAAGTTTGTAGGACACCCACAAGCGGCAGTCAATATTTTTTATTGCACGGTTTTGCTAAATCTAACAAGAATATTGTCAGAAACTGTGGAATGTACAGCTCAAAGTAGTTAGCTCATTATATTACCGACGTCAGAGAATAATCTCAGAATATAGTCAGAATACTTTCAACTGTAATTTACATTTTCTGATCATGCTCTTGTTAAATTGAACGAAACTGTTCAATAAAAAATATTTATTGCAACTTTTGGCTGTACTACAGTGGGCAGTTATAATTAAAACGCAACTACTCACAGAGTTGCAGTATAGGATTTAACTGTCATATGGCTGCGAAACTTGCTAGATATTATGAAGCGTTAATGTGAAACAAAACTGTGCTGAGAAAAAATAGTTCCAATTGTGGCCACCAGGTGGACTGTAAGAAAGACGTATAGAAATGTTTCCATGTAATGGATTAGGTACGGGACGAGGACAGAGAAGACCAAAGAAGTGCAGGAGGCATAATGTGGATTTTATTATTAACCGTCCCTCACACTTGTTCAATATGAGGCCCGGAGATGCCGACCGGATGCTGCGCCCGTGATACGAAGTGATAGACAGTTTCTCGCAACAGTTGCAGTGTAATCTGAGTAATGAGTCCCTGTGTACCGGCTTTCAGATCAGGTGGACACCGAACGTGTGTCTTTTAGATATCCCCAGAGCCAAAAGTCACATGGATTCAGATCAGGTGATCTGGCAGACTATGTATTCTGAGAACCTGTGGATATAAAAGTGCGTGGAATATTGCATTAAGCACTAAGACAATAATTTGAGGTGTTGCCCCATCTTGCAGGGAAACAGCGGTTTCCACACCGTTGCACCTTTCCAAAGCAGCAGTCACATGCTGCACAAGGGCGTCTCGATAACATTCAGACATCACGGTACACTTGACAGGCCTCTGGGTGTATTCTATTTAAAGAAAATTGCATCGAGTGTAAAGGTGCTTGTGAATCCACACCATACAGTCACATAGAGTAAACACAATGGCTCTAAGTGTACAAGACGAGGTTTAGCAGTACCCTAGATTCGGAAATTTTGTCTATTCACTGTACCCTCGTCACTCCATCACGTCACCAACTTTGATCCGTGCCAGAAACCGAAGAGCAAATTCAGAACGTTGTGGGGATAACGTGGTTTCAGTTGCTTCACCGCCTGGATCTTGTACGGGTGCCAGCGTAATATAGATGGCAAAACCTTCCGTACTGTTGACCATGAGGTGGACAGCTCTCGTAACACTGAACGAGCCCTAGCACTACACGGGACACGTGCTGCATGGTCAGTTACAGCAACAGCAACATCGTCAATAACTTCCACCGAGGTAGGATGCCTTACTCTTCCAAGTGCCACACCAAGCTCACCCCTGTCTTGAATTTCGTTATTATCTTCGTTAAACCATTTAATAACATCAGGCGTCTCCTCAGATATTTCAGTCGCCTTTCCTCTCTCAATGCAGCACTGTAATTACTGCCGTTCACAAGAAAGAGTTTCAGTAACAGCGCACGGCCTCTTTTCCCGATAGCCATACTGCTCACTCACATTTGGCTTGTCAAATGACAGCGTGGACGTCATAGCGTCACACAAACAG
The DNA here is from genome assembly GCF_023897955.1 of Schistocerca gregaria. Classification (NCBI taxonomy): domain Eukaryota; kingdom Metazoa; phylum Arthropoda; class Insecta; order Orthoptera; family Acrididae; genus Schistocerca; species Schistocerca gregaria. The sequence goes on from NC_064921.1 coordinate 472,631,777, forward strand.
TGTAAAACGCCAGATTTGCATCTAGTGGCCAAAAACTGGAACAATTTTTTTTCAGCGTAAATCGATTCCGTATTAACGTTTTAGCAAATCTACCAAGTTTCTTTTCCACGACAATTACAGCTCACAATCGACTTCCGTGCGTAGGTACACTTCAATGACAAGCACCCAGTATTATTCATGTAACATTACATTTTCGAAGTAATAATTAGAGCTTCCTGACTATCGTCGTAATGTTGGTAAGAAAATTTAGATGTTCTCCTTTTGGTCGGTACACGACTGGCAACAATGCGATTCTTGGCGTGACATTAGTAGCGGAAATTTACATACGATGTGGGAATCAACAAAATCCGACCCTGAGGAATGTGCCATCTCTCATGCCAAATTCTTGATGCGTTCTTCTGCCATTCCTTTGAAACAAGAGTTTGTGTCGAAAATCGTTAAGCCCGAAGGCGCAGTTTCTGGTACAAATAATGATGCACAACACAATTTTGATGATGATTAGGCAAGCTTTATTGTACGATATGTCCATTAGTAACAAATTCTTTAATTGTTACGATGTCTTCTTCGGGGAAAAGTTCTTAACATCTACGAATCTATCCGAAGCACCAGATCGGTTCAGGTTAACGCTGTTCTAGAGTAGTTCTAGAACTCAAATCCAATGAACTCGACTTCTATGGGAAGTAAAACTTTTCTCCTTGCCTCCTCTAGTACGAGCGTTCCTACGGAATGATAGTGATCTGTAAGTAGGATGGGGGCCCCGTGCCGGCACGACGTTAAACCCTTGGCCTTCTCTCAGGCGTTTTTGATATTAGTTGTTATAAGGAGCGACCAAAAATTTACCTACAAACTTAAAATCAAATATCAATAGGACATGAGAGAACAGCAAGGTTTAAACACAGTGCCGAAGAGAGCCAGGGAGTATTCATCCTACTTTCTGAGCGCTATCGACTGTATAGAAATGCTCTCACTAAAAGAGGGAAGGACGATAAGAGTTAACGTCCCTGCCCCGTCGACGTCGGGGTCAGTGGAGCAGACCACTAGAAACACTGTAGAACAAGGAGCTTCTGCGTTGTTAAAGGGAGCATTCCACCTTTCATCTGAACTGATATGGTGCTTAGTACACATTCGTATCTATTAAGAACTGCTACTCCTCGGAAGAACGAATAGTAACTATTACAAGAATTTTTACTGACAAGGTAATCTTACAATAACGCTTCGCCAAATCGTCGAAGAACACTTTACTTAAATCACTAACTGAAACTGTGATGGGCACCGCCATCTGTACCAGATTATTAAATAATATGGCATGACAGATGGAGCCACGAGCCATTATTCGAGGATGAGTTCTATTCATCACCATATCATATACAAATCTGGTGCGGCCGAGAAGTTTTAGAAGCTTCAATCTTTCGGACGGGGATGTGTGGCAGGCAGTTACGGACTTCTTTACTCAGCAGGATATTGTTTTTAGGATATTGTTTTTACTAGACGGGTGTCATAGCTCCGGTGCATCGGTGAGATGATTGTCTCAGTGCTCACGGAGATTTTGCCTGCTTGCAATACTGATTGTGGACTCTACGGCCATCGAGCTCAAACTTTCTGATCGCCTCTTATAAGGCTGTAGGAAAGCCACAAGTCGCAATCAATATTTCTTTTATTGGCTAGTTTCAATTTAGGAGGAACACCGCCAGAAAGTGTTGAATTTACAGCTGAGAGTAGTTGGTTAATTGATTGTGACTTGTGACTATTCTATAAACCTGACAGTCGCTGCTTCCCCCACAGGCAATGCTTTTCTTCCTAAATATTGATCGTACCGCAACCAGCGAGGATGTGGCGTTGAGTCGGTCGCAGCTTCGAGGACAGAGCACTGCTGTTGTGCCACGGAAACTATGAGGTGCTGCCTCGGCCGGCAGTCCAGCACGCTCCAAGCGAGTCAACGCGACCGCTCTTGTGGACGCATTATTGATAACGATTTGGCTTCTCTCTACTACTCTGGCGAGGGGTATTCGTGGATTCACTGTGCATTTCGGCTGTCGACTCTGGCTGCGATCTGGACGTGATCATTGTCTTCCGATCAGTATTTGTTAAGTGACTGTTACAGTCGGTAGCATGAACAGTGATGGCGTACCTCGCTTACCAGGACTTCTACATAATAACGCAATGGACGACCTTAGATTGACATTATATCCTAAATTTCGCATAAATGGGCTCAGTTCCTCTGCCAGTGAAATCCGATAGTGGACAGATAGAAGCTGCATGTCGCTTCGCATCTAATGTTTCTCTTTTGTTCCGGTTATGCGCTACCTTCTGTAATATTAAATATTATTACGGAAAAATCTATGTCAGATACTGTGCTATGTGTAGGAACCAAAGACGTTACTCCTCTCCTAAGGAAAACGAATATTATCATCGCATTTTCTCAGATTTTTATTATTTCTGTTCTTGATTGTAATGTTAATGACTCCGATTTTTTTTTCTTGCGAAGGGAACTTATAATTGTGAATATTACGGATTCCAATTCGATAGTAAAAGTGAAAGTTCTATTCAAGGAAGAAATAAACGAGTGCACATCTCTGATAAATAATTAGGTGAGATTAGAATGTCAACATTACTCTTAACTATCGTCATTCTGATTACTACAGAAAGTTTCAGCTACGCTACGTCGACGTGGAATTGGCGAGACACTGGGGAGATTGGCGATCAAACCAGCAAATAAACGCGGCCACTTTCAAAGGACTCAAAAGCACGCAACAAGAAATCTGCCATAACTCTTTACCAACGTATTATCACACGACAAAACACTCACAAGACGAGTTCAGTTTCAACGGACATTTCAATACACCACTTGAAAACCAAGACTAATCTTATCTACAAAACCATAAAATACAATAAAAATAATAGTATACTTCGTTTCAACACAAACTTTTGCATTTGTGACTTGTCTCTGGCAGTTACCAATTTCAGTAATTGAAATTTCACCTTTGGAAGATCGTGGCGGAATATCTTCGTCCCCCCTCCTACTGGTTATGGCAATGTATGCACCTATACTCATCCGTATGGAACGGATGTTCTAGCGGTACAGTTCATCTTCATGTGCAGATATATTAAGTATAAGCCTTACGATGTAAATATAATCTTATGAAATGTATTGTTCTCAGGTGCACCCTAATGACACTGTACGACTGCGACAACTTCGCAAATCCTATACAGAGTAGCACGAAAGTTGATCCAAATGTTATGGCACAGCTCAACAACAACTAAAACAATGATCGTCAAGGTCTGAAGCCTGGAAAATGTGGAACAGGCTGGTCGACGAGTCTCATCCACGTCTGCCGGACACCGAACTTGACATCCGTCCAGTTGTGTCAGAGTTCAAATAGTTATGCCTTCTTCTTCTGTGGTATTTGTTCCCCTATAGTATGCCTAGCACAATATTAAAGTGCGCTACTGAGTAAGATCGCTATTGCCGTACAGTCTTGCATTTCTGCACCTACTCGGAATCTGATACCTTAGAACTGGCTCCTTGCGAAATCAGACTTTTAATGTTTATGGTGCTCATGAGCAATTCTCAGAATACCAGTTGCTATGAGTACTGATGAGTCCCAGTGTTTCCATGAATGACGTACAGATCAGCATATCGTGTGATGCAGGTATGATATGCGCTCTGTCTGTAACGTATACGTACACAGTGCACATGCTATCCCGACGCTATAACCAGGTGGCACTCGTGTAAATCTGATCCATAATCAACGATGTTGTTGTTCTGGATACTGAGTACTGTTCGCCAATGAGAAGTTATGGTTCTAAACTTGCAACAAGGCATACGAAAGAATAAGCTATGTCAAACAAAACGAGATATTACAGTAGTTAACATACTGCTGTAAACGACCAAGAGAACGTTGAAACTCATCGTGCATCTTCCTCAAGTAGTAAATTAATTAGTTTGTGCAGATGATGCTGTCAAATGACGCATCCGGATAGGCACATGCTTTAGCTCGCTGCTTCCGCGATTCAGGGAGGCACACCGGGCGCGGAGCGAATCCACCCTGCGGATTAATTACGAGTGTCGGTGTGCCGGCCAGCCTGAATGTGGTAGGTGAATATGTGGCTGATACCCACGTTCCGTCTAAATTGCACGGCTCGCAAACATATGGAGAACTTTAATTCACCTGACGCAGACAGTTGAAGTACATAAAATCCGCTCTGGTGGGTGGAAAGGGGTGACTTCAAGAACAGTATCCAACCACCCTCTACCATTAACATTGGCAAATCTAATAATTACCATGGCGATCCCTTGAACATACGGGACAAAAGCCAGGAAAAATAAGAAAAATGCTGTCTAGTACAAAAGTTTGTTTGCGTGCGTCAGTTGCAAGGAATGGAAAGGAATCTGTTCAGAAGAATGGTTGCCCAAACCAGAATGCCTAGACGAGACCTGCTGTCTTCAGGTCCATAACGGAAGGCTTCCATTCTCTTTTCCACTAATGTCTAGCACGCTTTCTGGTGAGGTATAAGTCTGAGATTTTTCAACTTGTCTTTTAGATCCTCTAATCCAAACCTTTGTGATACAATATCATTGTGCTGGGAGACTTCTGTTTCCTTGTACAGTCCCCTAAAGGTTATCCTCAGCTGCCAACCACTGATGTCAACGCGTATTGATCCTTAAATAAAGAGCTCTCAGAAATATTTTATAGACGAACATAAGTTTTACCTGTTTGATGAGATTGTGAGATGATTACAGTTCGGACACTAGTTCTGTTGAAGTACCTGGAGCGTAATGCCGCGTCCTTCATGGACATACCATTTTTCTTGTCTTGTGTTTAATTTGCTATTAATATGACGTGGTACTCTTCAGGCTTTTTAACAAAGTAAAAGTTCAGTTGCAAGGAATGGAAAGGAATCTGTTCAGAAGAATGGTTGCCCAAACCAGAATGCAAACCCCATTAACTATCTACATCTCTTCTACACCTCCCTCTGTAAAGAGACCGAGCAACCTTACGTCCAGACAATCTTCTTTAGGACTCGTAGAGTTTCCATGAATAATTCCACGTGTGTGGCAGGGTGGTTCTCCATGCAGGACATGACAGTACGCTCCACATTCTTTGCTGACAGAACTAGTGCTCCTAATGTGATCATCTCATCATACCGATCGAAAAGGTGCAATAGTAAGTGCAAGACTCTGGATTTAAATTTCTGTCTATCCATCCAAAATAAGATTATTTTTGTGATTTCCATTAATCGTTTAATGTGAGTGCCGGGCATTTTAGAAAGGCATGTCCGATTCTTTCCCCACCCTCCTCGTATCTGAGGTCCGCTCTCTCTGATGATCGTCGATAGAACGTTATTTCTCAAGGGGAGATTGTATGTTAAATTAGAAGAAATTTGACATTTTCTGTTTTCAATTCCATAATGTACTTTAGACTCTGCTGGACACTTTGGTACATAGTACACTACGAACCGACAATTATAAGACATTCACATAACATTAGACAGACAATACATTAGCCTACTTCCAGAAGCGAACCCTCGCGATGCTTTCCTGCCTTCTTCAGGGACCCGGAATCTATTGTCTTTAAGCAGCCAATAAACACCGCACCCCTCACTGGGCCGCAAACAGCTTCGCTCTCTCTCTCTCTCTGTAGTCGCAACAAAACTCGCTTGTACTCACTTTCCGCAACGAGGCAACTACCACTTCTGCGTACGCACGTGGCCATGCAAGTACTGACCTCCGCAGCTCACTCCCTTGTCTTCACTGCCTGAGAGCATGTGCGAGCACAGGTTGACCTGGTGAGACTCACTGTCTGTCTCGACTGCGGCGCAACCATCATGTCACTCACCGATCAAAGATTATCTTAACAACAGAGGAATCGATATGAACCACTACGCCACGGCTCAATTAGCACGCCGCTTCTGGGATGCAGGGAGACGCACCGGCCCCGGACTGAACCCTCCTGAAAGATTAATAACGAGGACCGATGGGCTGGCCAGCCCTGGGGTGGTTTTTACGCGGTGTCCCATATCCTACTAAACGAATACCGGCCTGGTACTCACGTCCCACCGTACTCACAAGATCCATAAATGTTTAGAAAACACATATTTCCGCATAGGATGGGATCCTACTTAACTCAGATAGTTGGGACACGCGGGCATACAAATGGTGCTGGAGGGGGGGGGGGGGGGGGGGACACATTGTTAAATTCCGTAATTATCATACTGACCCCGAGAAGACATTGGATAAAGACAAGGGAATAGAATAAGAAATATATGTTATTGTGAAGTTTATTTTTTAATACTTCTTTGCTCTTCAAAGTACCGAAAAAGTTTTTATAATTTTTGTAAATGCGTAACGTGTTTGCCTTTGTGGGCGATACAGATAATTTAAGGTTTTATACTTAAAAATCAATATGCAGTATATGTCTCACATTTAATTCTGAAGACATACTGTTGCAGTACAATGAACTTCATTGAGACCATTTGATTGACAAAAGCAAATCCATTTGGTATATAATGGAGCAGAAATCGGTGGATGTGATGTACACATACAGACAGAAAAATTACTACAGTTCAGATAAATTGGATGATTTATTCAAGAACAAGAGTTTCACAAATGGAGTGTGTCGGTCCTTCTCTGGCACTGAATGCAAGCAGTTATTGGACTTGACATTGACTGATAGAATTGTTGGATGTCTTTCTGAGGAATATCGCGCCAAATTATGTCCAATTGGCGCGTCAGACCGTCCATGTCACGAGCTGGTTGCAGGGCCCTGCCCGTAATTCTCCAAGTGTTCTCAGTTGGGGCGGTATCCGGCACTTTGCTGGCAGGGTTTGATAACCAGGAAGGCAAGAGGTAGAAACTCTCTCCCTATGCGGGCGGTCATTATCTTGCTGAAACGTAAGTTCAGGAAGGCCTACAAAAAGCGGGGTAGATTATCGTCGACGTATCTCTGTGCTGTAACTGTGCCGCGGATGACAAACAAAGAATGAATCTAAATCGCTCCCCATACCATCACTCCAGGTTGTAGGGGGGTCATCATGGCATGCGGCAGTAAGGTTGGAATCCCTCTGCTGCATCGTGCGTCTCGAGACACATCTTCGCCGATCATTGGGGCTCAATTCGAAGCGGGGCTCCTCACTGGAGACAATTCTACTCCAGTCATTGAGACTCCAGGCTGAAAACGTGTGTGGTATGCCATTTATCTTCATATCAGAACTCTTTTTGTTTTCATTCCCGACTTCCTTACAGCAAGTGGTACGTCGTCGATATTCTACACCCCATTTTGTTGCCTTTGACGGCAAGCAATCCTGGACTTACACTTCAGCACGATAATTTCCGACCTCAGACGGCAAGAGTCTCTCCCAGCTGAGAACATTTGGAGCATTGTGGGCAGGGCCCTACAACAGTCTCGGAATAATGACGATCTAATGCACCAGTTGGACAAAATTTGACACGATATCCCTCAGGAGGATACCCAGAAACTCTGTCACTTAATGCCAAGCCATATAACTGCTTACGTATGAGCCAAAAGTAGACCAATGCATTACTGACTTGCTCAATTTGTGGAACTCTTTCTCTTGCACAGATTATCCAGTTTTTCTGAAACTTTATTCATTTGTTTGTGTGAGCATATACATCACATCTACCGAACTTCGTTTCAATCCATTCGGATAAATCCTTCAAGGCGCATCCTTCTCCTCCCCCCCCCCCCTCCTCTTTGAGTGTACGAAGAACACTCCAGACCAAAAATCACAGCAGTTGTTTATGTTTTTCTGTTGGTATCTAAGAGGAGCAACGATACTGTTCGTTTCACCTCCGAATAACAAAATAAAAGAGACAAAAGTGGAAAGAATAATTCTTGGCAGATTTTTGTCTTTGTTCACTCACTTGATAGCCATGTAGCTCTCACTAAAATAAAGAAATTCTTCTGTTCTGCACTTCAGTGACGTCGTTGTGCAGATTTAGTCTACCATAAATTTTCTAAACTCAGCGTGCGGGTGCGACAGAATACAAAACTACCCTTACGCGCCAGAGAGTCTCAGTTTCCAAACAAGGACGCGAGCGCGATTACCGGGCACGGTCTACGGGTTCAGAAAACGAAGAGGCGACACGCAGCACATGACCAAGGCAGCGTCCCCATTGTGAGGCTGGTCTTCCGGCGAGTAATCTGTGACGCGCGGAGGCGCCACATCACCGCCGCCGGGCGCCCAGGCCGTGAGGGAGGGGCGGGGGCGGTGAGCCTTTGTCACAATTAGCGCGGCCACGGCACGGACAATACCGAACAGCTTCCCCGCTAAGGATTACCGCTCCATCCCGCTACAGCCTGTTTACTCACGCCGTTCCGCTAAGTCCACCCGGAAACCGCTGCATCAGACGAGGAGGAGCCCAGCACGAAAAAAAAAAGAAAACAATCTGGAAATATCCGTGCATTGCTCCTCGTATTTCTATTCAGAACCGATACTGATCAGAAGCTCAAAGAAGAAAGTCTGTACATTCGACATACACTCTGCTTAACCGTACCCACAAGACATGGTCGACTGTCAATATAACTTCGAGTATGTACAGACCAGCAGAAGGTTTCTGAATGATTGGAGTTGCAATTCTTCGGGACTGACGGAACCAGGAGGCATTAGTGTTGTTCGTGGGCGATACAGTTACCGGGCCTGGTTCGGTACATAAGTGGCGAGTACAGCGCTTGATGTTGAGTGGTCGCAATGAAAGACATGAAGCTGCAGTGTACTTGCGTGAGATACTGTTATCGTCACCTGACGGAGTTTAAAGCTGTCTCATTGTGGGTCTGTTAAATGAGAGTTCATTGGAGGGCAGGATGGAGGTCTGTTCTGATGTCTGATGAAAGCTGGTTTTGCCTCTGTTGGGAATGCAAGAGGACGGCGTACGTTTACTTCAGTCAGAAAGATTCCCACAATTAGTAATAAAATGATATTTGTTAAATATGAAGATACAGGCAACTTAAATATTGCTTCTTATTGTGAAATGTCCAGCACAATTATTACAAGTCCTTTAAAGTACTTAAGTCCGGTAACTTTGCCTCTGAGAGATACCCGCTTAGAGTCCAGAGCTGGACTACGATGCTTACGGAACCTAAGTCTCAGAGGCGATGGACGAACACTGCAGCTTGTAGATTCGGCGGTAACTGGAGACTGTACATGACTTGACGCAACTAAGGTAAGTGACTGCCGTAGCTCAGTGCTCTGGTATATAACGAGGCATCGACCAATCGCTGTCCTCACACGTGATGCCCATGGGTTGGTAGCTGTGACCCCGGGCGGACCTCGATATAGTTCGTGTGCCAGCTCATACAGCTGCTCCGCTACGAGTGGTTCGAGCGCGGCTTATTTATTGTGATGCGGTACTTTCTGGAGTACCACAGTGATGGCCGTGTGATGGTCAGAAGGAGGCCAGCTGAGGGCCTGCAACTAACATGTTCAAATGGCTCTAACCACTAAGGGACTTAACATCTGAGGTCATCAGTCCCCTAGACTTAGAACTACTTAAACTTTACTAACCTAAGGACATAAGACGCATCCGTGCCCGAGGCACGATTCAAACCTGCTACCGAAGCAGCTGCGTGGTTCCGGACTCAAGCGCCTAGAACCGCATGGCCACCGGGGCCGGCGATATACGTTTCAAACTCGTAAACATGTCGAATTTTGTGCCTAAGAAATACAGCATTGGTTTCCTGTTATCATTTCAAGAAAACTGCCGCAGAATCGCATCGAATGCTTGTCGAAGCTTTCGGAGAACATGCTATTTGGAAAAGACAGTGTCTCGAGTGATTGAAATTCAAAAGTTGTCATTTTGACGTGAGGAACGACGAGCGCGGGAAACCACCGAAACAGTTCGAATACAACGAATTGCAGGCCTTATTGGATGAAGATGATATTTAAATTCCACAGGAACTCGCGGAACAACTGAATGTGACGCAGAAAGCCGTTTCTCTTCGGTTGAAAGCTGTGCGAAAGATGCAAAAAGTGGGAAAATGAGTTCCGCACGAACTGAATGAAAGACATCAAGCAAATCGAAAGACCATCCCAGTACTTACTGCAACCTACATCCTTCTGAATCTGCTTGTATTCATTCATCTCTTGGTCTCATTCTAAGATTTTTACCCTCCACGCTGCCCTCGAATGCTAAATTTGTGATCCCTTGATGCCTCAGAACATGTCCTACCAACCGATCCCTTCTTCTTGTCAAGTTGTGCCACAAACTCCTCCCCAATTCTATTCAATACCTCCTCATTATTTATGTGATCTACCCATCTAATCTTCAGCATCCTTCTGTAGCACCACATTTCGAAAGCTTCTATTCTCTTCTTGTCCAAACTATTTATCGTCCATGTTTCACTTCCAAACATGGCTACACTCCATACAAATACTTTCAGAAACGACTCCTGACACTTAAATCTATACTGGATGTTAACAAATTTCTCTTCTTCAGAAACGCTTTCCTTGCCATTGCCAGTCTACATTTTATATCCTCTCTACTTATACCATCATCAGTTATTTTGCTCCCCAAATAGGAAAACTCCTTTACTACTTTAAGTGTCTCATTCCCTAATCTAATTCCCTCAGCATCAGCCGACTTAACTCGACTACATCCCATTATCCTCGTTTTGCAACCAAATTCCGGTTTCATACTTGTGCACGTGGTATGTTACCTAGAGAAATGCATTCCCGATATTTCATTACTCTGATTTAATTATTTTTTGGTGTTTGGATAGTTTTCCGTCAGTGTATATGCTTCCTGGTTACGCCATTTCAATGGCCATCGATGTATGTGAACGATGATTTCGCCGCTCTGTGAGACGAACCTGGTGCGGTGTTGCAGGGCGCTGCACATGAAGGAGCACCCAGACTACAAGTACCGGCCGCGGCGGAAGCCCAAGTCGCTGCTGAAGAAGGAGCCCAAGTTCGGCTTCTCGCTGCTGGCGGGCCCGCCGCTGGCGCCTCAGGGCGGGCAGCACGGGTCGCTGTCGCTGCCGCTGCCTCTGTCGCCCGGCTCTGCGGCCGCCGACCACCTGGCGCGCTCGCTGCTGCCCGCCTTCCCCTACCCGCTCTACCCGCTGCCCGCGCCCGCGCACAAGATCATCGACGACGGCAAGAGCGCCTTCGACCTCGCCATGCAGGTGACTGTTGCTGTCCGCCTATCTTGTACCACGTCAGGGGACAGCCATATACACGCACACAGATGACAGTAGTAGGCATAAAAGGACACTGCATTGCTGGATCAGTCATTTTTACTTTGGTGAGACATGTGAACACGTTTCCAAAGTGTTATGGCCGCACGACAGGAATTAATAGACTTCGAACGCGGAATTATAGTTGGAGCTACGCGCATGCTACATCTCATCTCGGAAATCATTAAATTCAATATACCAGGATCTACACTACTGGCCATTAAAATTGCTACACCATGAAGATAACGTGGTACAGACGCGAAATTTAACCGACATGAGGAAGATGCTGTGATATGCAAATGATTAGCTTTTCAGAGCATTCACACAAGGTTGGCGCCGGTAGAGACACCTACAACGTGCAGACATGAGGAAAGTTTCCAACCGATTTCTCATACACAAACAGCACCTGACCGGCGTTGCCTGGTGAAACGTTGTTGTGATGCCTTGAGTAAGGAGGACAAATGCGTACCATCAACTTTCCGACTTTGATAAAGGTCGGACTGTAGCTTATCGCGACTGCGGTTTATCGCATCGCGACATTGCTGCTAGCGTTGGTCGAGATCCAATGACTGTTAGCAGAATATGGAATCGGTGCATTCAGGAGGGTAATACGGAACGCCGTGCTCGATCCCAACGGCCTCGTATCACTAGCATGTAACGGATCGTGCAGCCATGTCTCGATCCCTGAGTCAACAGATGGGGACGTTTGCAAGACACAACCATCTGCACGAACAGTTCGACGACGTTTGCAGCAGCATTGACTATCAGATCGGAGACCATGTCTGCAGTTACCCTTGACGCTGCATCACAGACAGGAGGGCCTACGATGGTGTACTCAACGACGAACCTGGGTGCACGAATGGCAAAACGTCATTTTTACGGATGAATCCAGGTTCTGTTTACAGTATCAAGATGGTCGCATCTGTGTTTGGCGACATCTCGGAGAACGCACATTGGAAGTGTGTATTCGACATTGCCATACTGGCGTATATCCGGAATGATGGTATGGGGTGCCGTTGGTTACACGTCTCGGTCACCTCTTGTTCGCATTGACGGCACTTTGAACAGTGGACGTTACATTTCAGATGTGTTACGACCCGTGGCTATACCCTTCATTCGATCCCTGGGAAACCCTACATTTCAGCAGGATAATGCACGACCACATGTTGCAGGTCCTGCACGGGCCTTTCCGGATACAGAAAGTGTTCGACTGCTGCCCTGGCCACCACATTATTCAGATCTCTCACCAATTGAAAACGTCTCGTCAATGGTGGCCGAGTAACTGGCTCGTCACGATACGCCAGTCACTACTCTTGATGAGCTGTGGTATCGTGTTGAAGCTGCATGGGCAGCTGTACCTGTACACGCCATCCAAGCTCTGTTTGACTCAATGCCCAGGCGTGTCAAGGCCGTTATAACGGCCAGAGGTGGTTGTTCTGGGTACTGATTTCTCAGGATCTATTCACCCAAATTGCGTGAAAATATAATCACATGTCGGTTCTAGTATAATTTATTTGTCTAATGAATACCTGTTTATGATATGCATTTCTTCTTGGTGTAGCAATTTTAATGGCCAGTAGTGTGCAATATCAAGAGTGTGCCGACAATACCACATGCCAGGCGTTACCTGGCAGTGGCCGAAGGTCTCCACTTAACGACCGAGAGCAATGCCGTTTACTTAGAGCTGTCAGTGCTAATAGAGAAGGGTACTGGGTCAACTAACCGCAGAAATAAATGTGGGACGTACGACGAACATTTCCCTTAGGACAGTTCACGAAATTCGGCGTTAATGAGCTATGGCAGCAGACGACCGTCCCGAGTGCCGTTGCTGGCAGCACGACATCGCCTTCAGTGTCTCTCCTCGGCCGGTGTCCACATCGGTTGGACTCTAGGCGACTTAAAAACCGTGACCTGGTCAGATGAGTCCAGATTTCAGTTGGTAAGAGCTGATAGTAGGGTTCGGGGGTGGCTGCTTGAAGAGTATTTTTAGCCATTCATGCACTCTTTCTTCCCAAACAAAGATGGAATTTCTGTAGATTACAATAGGTCGTGTCACCGAGTCACAACTGTTCGCGAAAGGTTTGAAGAACATTTTGGACAATTCGAGCGAATGATTTGGCCACTCAGATCATCCGACCTAGAACAGAACCAAGAGGTCAGTTCGTGCACAGAATTCTGCACTGGCAACACTCTCGCAATTATTGACAGCTATAGGGGCAGCACGGCTCAATATTTCTGCAGGGGACTTCACATCTAAAAATTGATTAAGTAACTTTATTATTTCTAAATCATAATCAAAATAGTCCTCATTTGTCTGTATACCGTCTGAAAAACCATTTGCTTTCAGTACTACCCTAGTCTTTCGGAACTGAGTGAGTGGCCTTCGTCCAGCCTACATTCCTTGATTACTAATCTGTCCTGTCCAAGAAGCAGGCCTCTCTCCTTCTCTCTCTCTCTCTCTGTCTGTCTGTCTCTCTCTCTCTGTCTCTCTCTCTCTCTCTCTCTCTCTCTCTCTCTCTCTCTCTCTCTCTCTCTCTCCTTCTCTGTCTCTGTCACACACACACACACACACACACACACACACACACACACACACACACGGAGAGAGAGAGAGAGAGACAAAGAATCCTTTTACTACCCCGCACATAACAATTTTAAGTCATAGTTATCAGTCAGGAATACATCCAAAATACGTAAGAAAGACCATATCAGAAACAGATAAAATGAGACCCCCTCTTGCCGTCAGATTATTGTCGTACACGCCCATGTTTTTCAGTGGGAAAGTAGGTGGCAACATGTACAAAGGTTTCGGCCAGTTCCATTCAAGGACGGAGCGTACTAAGAACGACATAATGACGCATGTACTGAGTGATGGAGCCATTGTTCCGTTCGGGAGTAATAGATTATGCTCTGGAATCGGATTTCATCTTCGTCGTTTTCTCTTATCGTCACCAACAACACGATATTGACATTAATTAGGCTTGATACGCGGTCAGCATACACACACTAAACAGTTATGCAGTATGTAGCAAAATTCTCTTTACGGACTTTGAGGACAGGTTCCTCACAGCAAAATAAGAAAGAAATATCTCGTAAACATGGGTTCTAAAATGCATACCTTAAGAGCTACGAGCGCGTCTCCATCTTCGCTTCCGTGAAACACATCTCTTCTATTGAGTAGGAGCTCATATTTAGAGCTCACATTTGCGGGACTTTTTTTTTCTATTTTTGGTCTCTACTACTTCCTCACAAAACATGGAAAGCAAAGAGCTTGCAGTAGAAGAGACGTTTCACAGTATCGAAGATGAACAAGTATTCATAGCTCTTAAGGTGTACATTTTACAGCTCATGATTCCTACATTGTTTTTTCATTTTTGTGTAAGGAACCTGCCCTAAAAATCCGTAACAGCCTTCATAGAAGCCGCAAGCTTCACACATTGCGAAGTAAAAATGTCAACGTGTGTCAACAATGAAAACCGTTCCAATGGAGTTGTTAAGCCATTCCTCAAAATGGCTCTGAGCACTATGCGACTGAACTTCTGAGGTCATCAGTCGCCTATAACTTAGAACTAATTGAACCTAACTAACCTAAGGACATCACATACATCCATGCCCGAGGCAGGATTCGAAACTGCGAGCGTAGCGGTCGCTCGGTTCCAGACTGTAGCGCCTAGAACCGCACGGCCACTCCGGCCGGCAAGCCATTCCTCGACAACTTTTCAACCAACAATGCTATCTGACTTTGGTTTACTAATAGTGTGCATATCACACGTCCCCAAGGTACATCCGTTACTACTTCTACTTCCGTTGATGACTGCCTCACGATTTTAAAGGGCTTGGTTCTTGTTACCAAGAAAGTTTTAATCCCAAAAGTGGGCCGTTCCGTTTCAGATGCTTTCCTACTTGGTAATCGGATAGCTAGGTCGGAAGACCGAGGTTAAATCTCAGTCGCGCATAGTATCACCGACTCATGGAGGTTAGTTAAAGTTCACATTCCTTTCCTCGATTAATGTTTTACTCTGAAAAGTGTAGACTGCCCAGCCTTCCGCGAAGAGAAATACTTCATCTGACGGTTGACACATCATCCGCTTCATACATTTTTCATTTTGGATGCTCAAAGTGTAGTTAGTTAACAACAGAAAATATGTCGATATAATCATTCCTGGGCAGGAAGAACCCTTTGCAGACTTCATATTTCTCTTCTGTAGAACTCCCCAGGTAATTGATTGCATTTGAGTCAGCATTTCCGTGCTGAATTCCTATGCTCAGTACAGATTGACTACTGAAACCTTAGACTTTTATGTCACAATAGGTAAATAACTGTCACTCGTGTACATACGAGGTATCAGGCTGGTACTGAATGTTTCGTTTCTCACACACACGGTCCTCTCTGATGACATCTAGATGACAAGTGCAGCACTGGAACTGATTAAACGGCGTAATAATAAAGCAACAAAACATTGATTGGTCGTTTGTAAGTTTTCCACTTCCACCAATATGATCGTTAACTCATTTAGCCCAAGAATCGATGTTCTGAACGAGAGGCCTCAGGTCTCCAAGGTCTGACCATTGGACTAGAAACCAATCGTCACTTACAGTCTCCACTTAGCACGTACTCACTTTGGTCGAAATAGCTTCGAAACTTTTAGGACAAAACTCCGTGAATAACGATTTAAAGTTCAAGAATGCGTCTCTGAACTGTAGGCAGTTAACGCTCTATATCAACAACACACTGTGATCACTTTAATCAAATCTGCAAACACCGGTTCTCCACAGCCTGTAGCTCTTCAACTATCTACTAGGGTGTGCTGAAAAGTAATGCCTACGATATTTTTTATTTGAAGACATTTAAAGCCTTTTAAACACAAAAACATTATTAACCCGCTTTGATTAATTGGAAATGGTTTACGAAAGCCTGCGACCGTGCTTTTTCTCTGTATACTATTCCATTTTTTTGTAATTTTTCCAGATCTTCACACATAAAAAAATATTGCGAGGAAAAAGGTACAGTACACAAAGAAAACCGCACTTGGAATTGCGGATCGTTTCCCGAAACGCGTAGTGTAAAATATACATTAAACGAATATTGTGATTGGTAGCAGAAAAGCTATTTATAAATAAAATCAAATGTTATCCCTTTCGAAGGGACCATCCCACCATACACATAAACTGATTAAAAGAAATCACTGAAAATAAAAATGTGAATGGTTTTATGGGGTTTAGGACCGCTTTCCTTCTAAATATGAGTCCCACGTCTCACTACTACGCCGCCTCACTTGCTTTCATTTGGAAATTAATAGACAAGGAAAAAGACATTGTGATAACTGTGCAAAAAGTTGTTTGAAGTATTGAGAACTGAATAGCAGCTCCAGTTTAAAAGGGGGTTAATGACAAAACTATTAAAGCAACAATAATGTCTCCCTCTGTTTCTGTACGCACTCGTCACGCCACTACAAATAAATATCTTTTTCCATTCAGCTCTTTCTCATTTTCCCGATTCACAAAGCTATTTTATGATGTATTTCTGAGGAAATATTACTTCCTTCTACCTATAAATTCATTTCGTAGGTACCAGGGTAGGTAGCAGGTAGCAAAAGTAAAACACGGGGAGGTAAGGGTTGTTTACAACTTCTACAGAAACCAGACGGCAGTTATATGAGTTAAGGGTATGAAAGGCAAGCAATAGCTGAGAAAAAATTGTGAGTGTTATAGCCTATAACCGACATTTTTCAGTCTGCACATCGAGCAAGCAGTAGAGGATACCAAAAAGAAATTGGGGAAGGAATTAAAGTTTAGGGAGAAGAATTAAAAACTTTGAGGTTTGCTGACGACATTGTGATTCTGTCAGACACAGCAAAGGATTTCGGAGAGCAGATGAATGGAGAGTGTCTTGAAAGGAGGACATAAGATGAACATCAACAAAAGCAAAATCAGGGTAGTGAAATGTTGTCGAATTAAATTAAGCGATGCTGGGAAACTATAAGTCTCCGTTTGTGAGAATTGCTCCAGCGAATATGTAACTCAGCGAGACGAAATTTGGACCCATAGTGGGTGATGCTGAAATATCTGAAAAAGATCGGGTTAGTGACATAACTTGCAGATCGGAACTGCTGGATGATGTGGCTTGCCTTAGTCCCAGATTCCGCGTCCGAACGCAGGACCACGAAACCTTTAGAGTGAGCACAAGCCGTTCGCGTCCTAGTCTAATTCCGTTCGGCCGGCAGTGAAAAACCATACAGGAAAGGAAATGCACAGAGAAAGTTGGTCACGCGATGCGCAACCGCCAGTCCGGACCAGGACAAGTGTATTCGGGAGGCTGCTACCTGGCACACATACCACAGCTAAGTACACTGAAGTGACAAGTTTAAAGATAGCGCACGTAGATCAGATGTAACAAGCAAGAACCCAATAGGCAATTTATCATCGGATTCAACACTTTGTGCCATCCTGACACACTGACTTATAGCTGATCATAAATTCAAAGCGAAACCTGAGAAGCAATACGTGATTACACATGAACATAAAATAACCATATTATAATTAATAACAAGGCCTGTTTCCATGCTAAGGCAAACGGAATAAAACATTAAGTATAACCCCAGGTGAGATTACTTGACCTAGCACAGTACAAATTAGCAATCATTTAAAAATACAAATACGAATTTAAAACCAAACTTTAAAAAACTTAGATACCATATTTGATTATTACCCTGGCTTAATGCAGAGCCAGAAGAATCTCGGGATTCCTGACCTTGTGGTAGTTGAATGCATACAGCGCTTAAACTGCTGTAATAAATGTTACATACGATAATTGTCCACAAGGGGAGACACTATAGTCAACAATGTTAAGCTTCTGAGCTGGAGAAACAGATTAACAAATATACCACCTGATTCCTGGTACACAAAACAGCCTGCAACAGAATAAATCAAGACCTTACAAAACAACACTTTATCAAAGAAATTCGTAAAATATAACATATAAATGGCAGCGTATCAAAAGCAGAAATTTTATACCGTGATAAATCACTTGAATCACTGCTCGAGAACAGGCTAACGGACCAGTCACTTCCTTTTCCTGTCGCAACATACAACTAACTGTATATTAACAATGTTGTGGTTATGTTAGAGGCAAGTCCACTGTGGTAGTAACTACGGATGCGAGAACACGTTACACTAGAAAAAGAAGAAACCACAGTCACCTAAACGTATGATTTCGGCTCCACATGTGACACTCTTATTGAAATCAACAGCAGTCCTTCAACGACGCAAGGTACCAACCGCACAATCTAACTTGATGGACTCATGGCAAACGTGCAGCTTCGCACTCTCTCCACTCTCTCACCCACGAAGCGATGGGCTTCCTCTCCCTGCCTATTGCCGTCGCGACGAGCATCACTTTTACCTTCCCCGCAATCGTCACCAGAGCGCGCCAGAAACCGCCTACCACGCCCTTGTGGACCAACCGTGCGTTTAGGCGAAGAATCGATAAGCAGAGAGCCGCAATGGCTCAGATCGGTCAATAGAACAATTTCTGAAACATCAGCAATTTAGTATTGAAGGGAAATGTTGGGTTCAAAATGGTTCAAATGGCTCTGAGCACTATGGGACTCAACTGCTGTGGTCATCAGTCCCCTAGAACTTAGAACTACTTAAACCTAACTAACCTAAGGACATCACACACATCCATGCCCGAGGCAGGATTCGAACCTGCGACCGTAGCAGTCGCACGGTTCCGGACTGCGCGCCTAGAACCGCGAGACCACCGCGGCCGGCGAAATGTTGGGGATGGAGGGGGGGGGGGGGGGAGTTAAAGATTGTAGAGGGAGTCCAAGAGATGAATGCAGCAAGCAGGTTCAAAACGGTGTAGGTTGCAGTAGCTGCTTCGGAGTTGAAGAGGCCCGCACAGTATAGAACAGCATGGAGAGTCAAAGCAGACTGAAGACCACTACATCATTCACTATTATTAATGGTTCAGATGGCTCTAAACACTATGGGCCTTAACATCTGAGGTCATCCGTCTCCTAGACTTAGAATTACTTAAGCCTAACTAACCTAAGGACATCACACACATCCATGCCCGAGGAAGGATTCGAACCTGCGACCGTAGCAGCAGCTCTGTTTCGGACTGAAGCGCCTAGAACCGCTCACCCACAGAGGCCGGCGCTATTATTGATATTGTTATTTGCGGCAGCAGTAGTAGTACTGTAAGTATTAATGTTATTTGTTCTTAGTAAATACTGTAACCACATTGTCTTGATATACATTCAAATAATTTATAATTCTATTAAATTTTGTTATTACTTGTCATATCGAAAATACTACCATTACTTCAGTAACGTAAAAATATAACGTATGTGTGAAACGTAACAGAAGGCCAGAACATACCGGGTGATCAAAAAGTCAGTATAAATTTGAAAACTGAATAAATCACGGAATAATGTAGATAGAGGGGTACAAATTGACACACACTCTTGGAATGACATGGGGCTTTATTAGAGCCAAAAAAATACAAAAGTTCAAAAAATGTCCGACAGATGGCGCTTCATCTGTTCAGAATAGCAATAATTAGCATAACAAAAAGTAAGACAAAGCAAAGATGATGTTCTTTACAGGAAATGCTCAATATGTCCACCAGTCAACCATCATTCTTCAACAATAGCTGTAGTCGAGGAATAATGTTTTGAACAGCACTGTAAAGCATGTCCGGAGTTATGGTGAGGCATTGGCGTCGGATTTTGTCTTTCAGCATTCGGTCGATCACGATACACTTGCGACTCCAGGTAACCCCAAAGCCAATAATCGCACGGACTGAGGTCTGGGGACCTGGGAGGCCAAGGATGACGAAAGTCGCAGCTGAGCATACGATTATCACCAAACGACACGCGCAAGAGATCTTTCACACGTCTAGCAATATGGGGTGGAGCGTCATCCTGCATTAATATCGTACGTTCCAGCAGGTGTTTATCAGCCAGGCTGGGGATTATTCGATTCTGTAACATATCGGCGTATCTCTCACCCGTCACGGTAGCAATTTTGCTGTCCAGCGCAATCTGTCGGACATTTTGTGAAATTAGTTTTTTTTTTTTTGTTCTAATAAAACCCCATGTCATTCCAAGCATGTGTGTCAATTTTTACCTCTCTATCTACATTATTCCGTGGTTTATCAAGTTTTCAAACTCATACTGACTTTTCGATCACCCGGTACTTAAATGAACACACCACTAACGACGGGTGTGGTGCGGGTCACGTGTGTGCAGGCGCTGTACTCGAGCCAGATGTATTCGCACGCGTCGGCCGTGGCGGCAGCGGCGGCCGCCTCCTGGGTGCCGTGCGGCTGCCCCCCGCCCCCGACGGCCGCGCCCAGCCCCCCGCCGCCGCCGCCTCCCGCCTCCTCGCTGGATGGCGCGAACGCCATCAAGCGGCCGGTGGCGTGTCTGCTGGTGAAGCCGCCGCCCGAGGACCTGTACGGGCCGCCGCAGCTCACCCCCGCGCCGCAACACGTCATATGAAGACCGCTCCCGGTTCTCCCGGACCTGGCCCGGGGGAGCCTGGGAGCCTCGTGGTGCTGGGGCGCCGCCGCCGCCGCTGCCGCCGCCGCCGCCGCCTCTTCCGCCTCCGGGGGGCCGCCCGCCGCCGCCACCGCCGCCTCCGTCGCGGAAGAAGACCGCGACCGGCCGTCGTCTGCCGCCAGCAGCGGACACTGAGCGGCTGCGACGACATCGAGAAGGGAATTCGCAGCGCGTGACGATGCCGGGTACACTTAGGCTCGAAGGTGTACCTTCGCTACAGACAGCCGTTACCGCCGCACGTAGCCTGGAGGTGTATTCTACCAGCTTTGAGGGATAGTGCCCGAGTATTTCCACATATGCAGTCTATGGCTCACAGATGATTGTTACAAAGTATTTTCATGTTCTGCTGATCTATAATCTATGGCCTCCAGATCTTTAGTACAGGATATTCTGGTTCTGCATATACATATACAATGTGAACCCGAGCTTCACCGACGAAATTTCGGAAGCTATTCAGGGAAATTTTCTGATTGTTTTGCTATAAAGAACCCGAGGTCTCATTACGGAGTGAAAACGTAATTATGATTTAACTAATTTCTTACCCCAATTGCCTTTGTTTCTGTCCAAATACAGAACAGCGCAAAAAACTATAATGTGTGCAACCAAAACGTACAGCACAAAACATAGAACAGCTCCCTAAAAATGCACAAGTATTATGATGTGACTTAATTTTCTCATGAGGAGAAGACAGAAGCAGCGACGTATTTTACTTGGTAAAAAAATTTCTGTATCCAAGATAACATAAATACTACTTTATTTCCTACAATCGGTTTCAACGACTTTGCTGTTCTCTACAGGTGAACAAAAATATTTGAAGACCTGAAGATTCCAGCAAACGCTGTCGAAACTAGTTGCCGAAAATAAAGAAGTATTTATGTGATCTTGCCTACAGAAAGTTTTTTATGATATGGTTGCTGTTGCTGCGGGACCAGCTCACCACAGCGCCGTGCTGATGTTCCTCCATTTCAGCCATTGAACTCGCACACGTGCTGCATATGAACCACTTCGTCATCCTACCGATCCATATTTCTCTTTATCGCTATTAACGTACATCTAAAACTGGCGGAAAAACAAGTGTGAGACAGCACCGAACAGTACTGAATCCAAGATTGTGGGTGAAGAGTAAAATTGGCATTCCTGTTGTCAACACCATGTACCGTGAGTGACTGGGAAAAGTTTGTTATCAAACCAGACACGAACTTTCCATCGAATTTTGCACTGCTGTGCAGACATTTCAAGTGCAATACAGATATAAAAGTAAATCAGGGAAGAACTCAGGTGAGGCGCAATTACTCTGAACGAATCGCTGGAGATGGCGGGTCTTTGACTACAAAATACTCTGAAAATTTTCCGAAGAACCTCCGAAATTGCCAGTGGAGTTCTGACTCACCCTGCGTAATCTATGGCTTTCAGAACCTCATTGTAGAGTATTTTTAGGTTCTACAACCGAATATACAGTATGCAGCCAACTGCAAAGTGAGTAGCAGTTCGTAGCTTTTACAGTTTCTGAACTTAAGTTTCCCCCCCTCCCTCCGTTCACAGAAAGAGTATACGGGGAGAATGGATGCACGTTTGCCTCTGTGCGACATCTCATGCACAGAATACTTGCACTGCTAACACGCAAAATAACCACCAGATCAGTGCCAACAGTAGTACTGTAAAATGGTAAATAACCGTCAGTTTAGTGAACCGACACCCAGCATGTATAGTAGCATTGTCTGGATTATCACGAACTGATTTCCTTACGTACTGCTGCAACAAGTAGTGTGCCGGTGCCGTATCTGGCCATGGAACAGGAACTCCAAGGCTATGCAGTCTTCCTGTACATCAAGCATCAATATCTTCCGCAGCACTGACAGAACACTGTATCGGGCTCTTAGTTTGAAACTGCTTACCAAGCGTCGTTCAGCTCACAAAACTGAATCATATCAAATCGAGGTTGAGATATAAATTTAATGTAGAAAGAAAGAAGAACGACGTGATGTATCAGTGGAAATAAATGGAAATGGTAAACTGCTGCGAGTTCCCTAGACTGAAGGTGGTCTCCATACCGTACGCCCGAAAGTTTGCTGGTAGAGTACGCCTCGTCTTACATAGGATCAGACGTTGCCTCCTCCGTGATGACAGTGCAGTTCGAGAACTGTTCCGTTAGCGAGGAGAGCGGTCGCGATGGGGGAGCACGATCAGCTGCGCTTTTCATTGCGAAGCGAATTCTGGAAACAGACATTAAGCTACAGATGTGTTTTGCGGCTGATTAATTGAATTTACCATGTATCTGTTCAGCGTAGAGTCACAGATCATTGTCCACGTTGTCTCGTGGTCTCTGGACGCCAAACGTTGTTAGGAAAAGACGTGCTATGTTTTAGAATCTCAGACATCATCACTCGGATGTGGACACTATGAAATCATGTATATTGTTGTCAGGTTACAGCAGTAAATAATTTTCTTAAAGATTTTTAAGAACTACCGAAACACCGACAGTCTTTGTGTTGAAGAAACAATTACTTTCCTTACAGTTACACAGTCGGCAGGGTTGCATATGAGGCAACCTGGCGCCCCTCCTTAAATTATTTCCACTCTCTCGCGTGTGCAGTCCTGCAGACGAATACTTCCTATTTTGTATGTCTTTATGTTTTACATAGTCTCTTTCTTATGAATCTTTATTGTATTTTTCATAGTATATGTTGTTCTGTTTCGAAAAGTATGTGTTGAAGATCTGTTTCTTTTGTAAATAAAGTTGTTGTCTTGCCATACACTAAACTCTCTCCTTTACATTTAACGCGCTGTTTACTTACCTTTTTTCCACATTGATTTACAGACAATGATGTGTCTGTCGTCTAAAATAACACAAACAGGTTTTATAGTCTTCTAAGACACTTTATTCGCGCTAAAAATCCTGTATTACACTGTTTAGACTAAATTCTAGAATAAGCCTTTGGAGTGGCAACTATTGGAAGGGAAATTTAGTGTGAATACACGACGGAGAACAGTGATCAACTGCGCTTTTCGCTCCGAAGATTGTATTGTCTACACACAGTAGAAGAGAAATACTTTCAGTACAATGAAATACGTATTAAATATCTCGACACTACTAGTGGGAGAAAAATTATCCAAAGTAAATACAAGGACATATTAAACGCAGAAGAATGGAGAATTAGAGTTAACATTATACTGATAGTGGGATAAAATTTGATCCACTGTCACAATTAAAGAAATTATATATGACAACTATATTCAGTTGCTACATAAGGGTAACTTCTATTGATCTGCCTTCAGCTTTTTAACTACGAAGATCTCTATGATAACAATATTTAAAATACATAAAATGTTCTACTCTTCACAAAATCTTAATATCCACGGGCCTTAGACTAATACGTAGCATAAGATCATGGACAAACCCGATGGATTCCGTATGTAACGTCTCTTCTCAGTGCTGCATATTCAATGACTTGTCCTCAGACTAGATATCAGTCGTTATTTCGAAGTGAGTTGGATCGAAGGTCATTGCCAAAGACGAAAATATTAAGGTTTATTTAGGTGAGTATCTTGACTTTGTTTCCGGTGACTTCTTTGGAGGTATGATAACTGCCGCAGGTTTTCTTCTAGTGCAGAGAAAACAAACTGAAAAAAGGATTTCAAAATCTGGTAATTCTCGGAATACTAAATGAAGTAATATATGTGAAATATTGTTGTTGTTGTTGTCTTCAGTCCTGAGACTTGTTTGATGAAGCTCTCCATGCTACTCTATCCTGTGCAAGCTTCTTCGTCTTCCAGTACTTACTGCAACCTACATCCTTCTGAATCTGCTTAGTGTAGTCATCTCTTGGTCTCCCTCTACGATTTTTACCCTCCACGCTGCCCTCCAGTACTAAATTGGTGATCCCTTGATGCCTTAGAACATGTCCTACCAACCGGTCCCTTCTTCTTGTCAAGTTGTGTCACAAACTCTTCTTCTCCCCAATTCTATTCAATACCTCCTCATTAGTTATGTGATCTACCCATCTAATTTTCAGCGTTCTTCTGTAGCACTACATTTCGAAACCTTCTATTCTCTTCTTGTCCAAACTATTTATCGTTCACGTTTCACTTCCATACATGGCTACACTCCATACAAACACTTTGAGAAACGACTTCCTGACACTTAAATCTGTACTCGATGTTAACAAATTTCTCTTCTTCAGAAACACTTTCCTTGTCATTGCCAGTCTACATTTTATATCCTCTCTACTTCGACCATCATCAGTTATTTTGCTCCCCGGATAGCAAAACTCCTCTCCTACTTTAAGTCTCTCATTTCCGAAGCTAATACCCTCAACATAACCCGACTTAATTGGACTACATTCCATTATCCTCGTTTTGCTTTTCTTGATGTTCATCTTATATCCTCCTTTCAAGACACTGTCCATTCCGTTCAACTGCTCTTCCAAGTCCTTTGCTGTCTCTGACAGAATTACAATGTCATCGGCGAACCTCAAAATTTTTATTTCTTCTCCATGGACTTTAATACGTACTCCGAATTTTTCTTTTGTTTCTTTTACTGCTTGCTCAATATACATATTCAATAACATCGGGGACAGGCTACAACCCTGTCTCACTCCCTTCTCTACCGCTGCTTCCCTTTCATGCCCCTCGACTCTAATAACTGCCATCTGGTTTCTGTACAAATTGTAAATAGCCTTTCGCTCCCTGTATTTTACCCCTGCCACCTTTACTATTTGAAAGAGAGTATTCCAGTCAACATTGTCAAAAGCTTTCTCTAAGTCTACAAATGCTAGAAATGTAGGTTTGCCTTTCCTTAATCTATTTTCTAAGATAAATTTTAAACGTTTATATTCTGAAACATTTCACATATTACTATGGTACAATTTAAAAAAAATACATCTGCTCTCTACAGCCTCACAAAAATCACTCGACTTCCATTTACCACCACTTCCGCCATGTCCCTACACAATGAAGAACACAGAACCCATACAAAGCAAGAATTCGATTCTTGGTGCATATTTAGCGGAATTATTAGAACTGAATTTCCAAACTATTAAGTTAAAACTTCTACATTATGTTTAATACATGCAATTGATTTTTATGGACACTGACAGCTACAACGAAAACATCTGCTATCGTAGGTGCACCTGTCGTGTGCGTGTTTTTTTTTTCTCACAAAACTAAGTTCCAGCACTGTGTCCCCATCTTACCTGTGCACACATCGCTGCGCCCGGAACAGCGACCAATACCCCTGCATCACGTGCGTGATGACACGAGTCTGACGGTTGTGTAATGGTTCAGACCTAGACATGCTACGCGTTGCACTGTGTGGAGAGAAACTTGGAACAGGGTGAACATTTGTCTGACGTTCAACCCGACTCTTCTACTCCTTTTCTTTATCCTTTGAAATATTGTCTAATTACAATGAACTACATTCAATGAGAATAACATACTAATCGATATGGTGAAACAAAAGGAAACTATAATATGTAAAATGCGTATCCGATGTCCCGACATCAGTACAAATTGAGCTATTCCCCACACTGAATTTGCTTTATATATCCTCTTATATTAAACAATCAAAATTTAAGAACTTCTTTTTCCCAAAACAATCGTTTGTCTCTCCAGACTTGGAATTGAAGCGATTCTAATGTAAGTCGCTGATGAGTTTGCTGTAAGACTGTGGTGAAATAATTGAATCTTCAATTGAATATTTTAATATGATCCTGTATATCTGATGTAAATAGATCCATACCCACTAAAACAATGATAAAGGAGTTCAAATGACTGCGAAATTAGACAAGGATCGCAGTTAATTCAGTTTGTTAAATGAACATTCAAAGGAAAAGGTTTAACCGTCATTGAAAGTAATAAGCTAATGCCTTGTCAAATCTGGACAAGGGCTCTGGAAAGCGATTAAAATGAAGGCGTTTCTGGATAAAACACTTAAATTCGCGTAAGTCATACAATGATTTCCAAGAGTTAGTGCATAGAGATAGAAAATACTACTGAAGGATATACGAGTGCATGTTGTCAGAGTTGAAACTACGTTGAAACAACTCTTCAGAATGAAGACTGAAATTTAATGAGCACCGTTTTAAAATTACTGGACTTTCCCTACAGTTCGTCTCGCTGTTGGGGTTAGATCCCACCAAATCCATAAACTGCTGATGGTGGCTAAATTGGATGCAAAATTAGTTATTGATTCTGTTCCAACAACTCGAGCTTCTCATTGCAGACGACGGAGAAATCGTGTAGAAGGTAAGTTCTCATCCGTGGAGAATACCGCCACAGAATTAACTTTCTGCAGTTCGCTTCCGACAAGAAAGTTTTTTGCCGGCGAATGACGAATATTGTGAGTGCCAACTTCTCTCCGTCCACATTCGTGCGATGGCCAATAAAGGTAACTTCTGTAAGCACAGCCGTATTTCTTACTTCCACTCACAAATTATATGCGTAAAAAATGGTACATGTTTTTACATTTCCTTACACATTCGGTCTTGGAAGGATCTGGGTGCAGAGTTAGTGTCTCACGATTTTCAAAAGGAGCACTAAACTTTGTGCCCACTCCACTTTGTAAGATGTTGCCTTAATAGCCCGTGTTTTATAGTGAATTTTGCTTGTTTGCATTTATTTCCACAATAGCAGTTCTTCCGGGGCTCTGTCAAAAATGGTAGGTGTTTCCTGCCAACACACGGCTCGCTAACAACAGTCCCTGTTTTCCCCGCACATACTGGAGCCAGAAGCTGCCTGGGGCGTCTTAGTCTTCCGGTGCCAAGGCGTCTTTCTTGCAAAGCGCGGTCCAACCTGACTGATTGCCGTGGTACGTCTCACGTTTGCCAACGGCCCTTCTGGGAATACTGTCAGTAGCTGATTCCCTGCTGATTTTATTGCCCTACAGCGTGTCCCTACATCCAGGCCAAGTGTAGCCTGCTCTCACTGTGGCTTCTTGTATGGGTATACACGTAATTTAACACGGGAAGTTGTAATGTAAGTAATTAAGTATTAGCAGTCTGTGGTACTGATTCATAATTAACTAATTTCTTCCGATTTCATTTGACTCTTCCTTTAAGGCTTCACGTACGTTAAGGGACAGTTTTGGAAAAAAAACTGTTGCGTAACATAACCCCTTCCAGGTCATTTTTAAATTCATCCAAAGGCAGTCGCGCTCAAAACTTGTTACAGCGTAAGTATATCAAAGAAATTTATTTTAACTTGGCGTCGGGATTATATGCTCACCTTTGGCACTGTTTGTCAGGAGAAGAATAGCAGCTTTCCAAGAGAACATATCATCATTTATTATGTTCATTACCAACCTAATAAAACATCACTCACTCACTCTTATCTTTCTAGCATACAAGGTTAACTTCATTTATTAAACACATCCAATTCATCTAGTGTAACAGCTCACAATTCTTTCATTCTTGTTTTAAAATTAATATTACATTTTCTACTCTTGTTTTAACTCGCATTCACACTCATTGGTTTCAGAAAAACATTGTATTGTTAATTTTCTTAATCATTCTTCCACAGATGGCATAGTATCATTCATACTTTTTCATTCTTTAAAAATCAATGAATGGTTGACTCCCACTTACAACAATTTTTTCAATATTTAACTCATTCATCTTTTCTAAAATGCATGTATCTTATGATATGGTAAACATAAAGTTGAAAGTACATTTTCATGAAGCAGCGTAGGCAACACAAGATATACATGACACTCAAGACATATATATATATATATATATATATATATATATATATATATATATATATATATATATATATGCAACCACATACTTAGCACAAAATATATGCAAACCCGAAGGCAAATACAACACACAAATTCAGTTTTTCATACAGAATTCACACTTAGTTACTGTGTATCAAAACGGTGTACACATTGTTAAACAGTGATAAAAGGGTGTGGTCTAACATTAAGAAAAGAGTAACACAAAATGGTGAAGTCAAACATTATATCGTATGTGTGTTCTGCATACAAAATCATAGTTACAACAAGCTAAAACAACAAAAAATTTATATTCATCACCATAGTACTCATATTCTTTATAATGAAGACCTACATGTCTCTGTCATACAAAAAATGTAATACACACAATAATACGTTGAATTGTCTCTTTAAGAAAAAAAGAAAAAACTCCCACGAAATATCATCGTCAGGTTGAGGTCTAGAACTAGTTCGTCACGTGGGATTGGCATAGACACTGATTTGGTAGTTTCCGTGTTCAAGGTAACGAGTATAGTTCCACCAACTGCGACATGGTCGCGTATACAAACAGTGACCCAATACTGTCAAATGTTTCTTATTCCAGTCTTTGATCACAATATGAATTCTTTAGACGATGACCGGTTTCAGTCCGTAATGACCATCCTCAGATCTTTTTTACACCATGCCCTAAAGTGATAAGGCCATAATGGCATCGTCAAAAGATATAAATACAATCAGCATAGCATCGACCTGTTTACACCTTATTTTAGGTCTATATGACGATGCTATGCTGATTATATTTATATGTTTTGACGGTGCCAGTATGGCCTTATCACTTTAGGGCATGGTGTAAAAAAGATCTGAGGATGGTCATTACGGACTGAAACCGGTCATCGTCAAAAAAATTCATATTGTGATCAAAGACTGGAATAAAAAACATTTGACGAGTATAGTTTGACATGACACATCAACATTGGCTTGAAAACAAGGTGAACTGTTCGAAATGTAAGACTGTTCTAAACATAAGCTTCCTCCCTACTGTATCCGTTGCAGTTACATACAAAGTCATAAATTCAGATTTCCATAGTACTGGTGATCGCAATCCATCTTAACATAATTCAAGATCTTGGTAAGATCACAGATGTTCACATTTGATTTTGGGTGCATATTGACAGTGTACCAAGATATATCAGAATTGCATGGTATAGCGTCTTTTCACTCGTCTAAAATTCAGAATCGTGATTAGTGCTCATTTGAGAAGTGGTCGGCTATCGCCTCTCACTCGACAAAACAATCCACTCCATCTACAAAGTTCTACATTAAAGTCAGAAATATTTGATTATCAACTTGGGAATTTAGAGTATTTTTGTGATTGTCTCAATGTCCATTAGATACAAAACAAGTATATTTATCTTATCGGTAACACATGGTGGGTCTTTGGGAATCTAGACCCTATATGACATCACCATTTTACATAGGTAAACAAAACTGCTGGAGCACGCCTGTCCTGTGACGGTTAAACCCTGGAAGGTCCAGCTGTGTGTTCGCTCAAGGTGGTGACGAGTCCTCTGAAATTCATTCGAGAGTGTAGTTTGTGCGACAGGCTTATTCAGCGGCAAGCTAGTAGGTGGAGAGTGTATTGTCCTCACGGAAGCTTGTCTGGTTGGGAGACAGTGACTGTATCACGGCAAATGCCTCAAGTGGGTAACCTGCCATACTGGTTTCTTGTGCAACCGAGACTATAACAGACCAACTAATGCGCCATAACATCTCGGCTACTCAGGCCAACTCTGTCATGCCTTCCTCCACATGCAACTCTCTAATTCCTTCCTCCAACGTGTGACTGAGGGAACCTCAAAAATGCACTAATACTGAGGTCTTCGAAAAAATACAAACATATTTTTGCATCTAAGGCACTTCTTTCAACGACAAAACATTCTCAATTACTCTCCAGTTTAAAAACACTACAAATGAACTTTCTCAAATCTTTTACAAATTTTTATCACTCGTTGCTGTTAATTCTTAAATAATTTCTATTCTTTGAAAGATTCATCTTTATACATTTAATTTACATACTGACAGTTAAGTCTTAATCACATTTCCTTGTGTAGGATTTTATGGCTCATTCTGTTATACATACAGTGACAGTTTTCTCAATGGATATTTCAATTGTGATCTCAGAGGAGGTTTAGGGTATTGGTTAATTGTTTTAATGTTGACGTTTATGCTCACATGCACTAATGGTTAACTTAGGGGGGTCTACCAGTATCTAGTAAATGATTCACAATTACCTGCATTGCATTGCATTTTTCTGCAGTTTAGCTGTCACCCATATCTACTGTGGTCATCCTGCATATTCTACTGTCTCACCATATTATCCATGTTCTATTTGCTTCGCTACTTACCATTCATCAGATAAGTTAAATTCTCCATACATCCATCGCTTTCCATCTTATACTGTGGGTTCACTAAATTGTGGCGGTCACTGATCTGAAATATAAACACAAACATAACATAGTTCTTAGCTTATATCAGAAAATTTGCAATACGAGGGTTATCTTATTTTTCACGTTTCTTACTTCAGTGCTTCCTTACCTTAACTTTTATTTTACTTTTACTTTGGTTATCTTGGTTCACATTCACAGTGGTTCGAGGTCTGTCTATCTTTTATTGCAGATCCGTGATTGTCTTGCACCAAAATTCATCGTGGGTTGTGTCAGTTTCACTCTTGCATCATCGCTCACTCTTATCTTTCACCATGGTCTTCCTTCAAAAGTTCAGCTGTCTGTCCTATGAACATTAAATGAAAATACACAAAAATTATCACACTATATTCTCATCAAACTAACAAATACTCATGAAAATCGTCATATCGTTATACTCATCAACTATCCGCATATTGCAGCGTACCTTGAGGTCCATTAAACCCTAGAAATGCAGTGTTCCTTCACATCTGATATCCTCAAACTCAAGTCATCTCATTTGTTAACTAACATCACTCACATAAACTCAAACCATCGAGATCCATGGGTTCCTGCTTAGTGCTCCTTTGCATCTGGCGAACATAAAAAGTAAAACTCAACATATATGCAGATATTCATACCTTGAACAATGGGCAGCTGCAGCCAACGATCCGCTTACCGCTTCTCTTCTCAGTGCGTCCTGCATCGTCTTCCTGACTTCTCCTTATGATGCTTGAACTTGCTCCATGCAAAAACTACTTTTCACCGCCACTTTAACATTGCATCAGTTCATGTTATTTATACATCTTCTTACAACAGACTGGATACTGCATGTCGTGTCTGTTCATTTCTACAAAACTTTTCATTCTCACAACATCTTGACATGTGATTTGTGTTGTTTTTCAATTGATTTTCAGCTTCGTAGATTTTCTAATTCTACGACGTTGTGATGAATATTTGTCCGCATGCAGTAAGGTCCAAAACTGCATAAAAGAATTTGCTGCTTAAATATCGGCTCTTATTTGATCGTTCACATGATCGCAACAAAACTTCGTCGCCCACAGTAGTCTTCATCTCTCTTACAGGCCCTCTGTGATTTTCCTTCGTCATCTCAGACTTTGCTCTGATCCTGTACAGTGTTAATTTTACAGTTTCCTGGTGGCGTTTGCATATCACAGGTGGTTAGTCTACAGTTTCACTTATTCAATCTATAGATGGTTATTTGTCAAAAATAATCTTGGAGCCATTCAAGGAGTTGTACTTGTCAATTACACTCTTTAAATTTGCCAGATACTTGTTCCATTACTGCTGTTGATTGTGATAGTAATGACATATTTTAGCAGTCTTTCTGTTATTCTTTTTGCAGGGCTAGAGGTCGAGTGCTATCATGAAATATAGACTTCTTTTATCTGCTTTGGCTTCACGAAGTCCTTCCAATATTTTGATCTATACTGTGGCCCATTGTTTGACAGAGCCCTCCTCACTTTCCCAGCCATGCATAGAAAATGACTGTTAAAAGCTCTTGTTATTGATCTGCTAGTGACATTCTTCAATGTGCACTTGAGATTGGTATTGGCCACTGTCTCTCTCTTAATTCTGAAAACCACATTGGGCTTCTGTGTTGGGAACATGGGAGCCCAATGTGGTTTTGCCTTTTGACATTTACTTAGTACCTTCCTTATTTTCCCGTCCATATTATTAAAGAGCAGCGACTATCTCAGCTTGCTGTAACATTTGCAGCGCCAAAAATTAGCATGTCTGAGGTCATTATACCAAATCAACTTGTTGAAAAATGACTCCAGTACACACATTAACCAACTGCTCCCAATTGGGTTGGTACAAAAAGCCATTCCTAATAAACATTGCCTAATGTTCCCTGGAGCCCTGTCTTGCCGTTTCTCCTTGACTTCCTTTAATAATGAATTCATGTCCTGCTCTCTTCTTATATTAGGAAGCATTGTTCCAACAAAATTTTCAGATGTTACTCACTTCAAGTACAGCACGTCAAAATTGGCCTCCTTGGTCTCAATATGACTCTTTCAGTTCAATCCTGTAGGTGCTCATGATAGCACATCTGCAATGACGTTTCCTTTTCTCAATATACACCGTCATTACACGTCCTGCCAGGAAGTACCTACATTTGTTGAATCCCAATACAACAACAAACGCTTCTAATTATGTCACTAAATAATTGGTTTCTGTTTTACGTAAGGCCATGGTTTTCTTCACTATTTCTCCATCCTATACAACTTCTTGAAACAAGTGAACCTCAGTACTGTCCCTTGTTGCAGTTGCCATTCAGATGTACTATTTCTTGCTTAGGTCCAGATGAAAGAAAACGTAGGAACAAAGAAGGTAACTGCGAATAAACCACGGATATCAGAAGATATACTTCAGCTGATCGATGAAAGAAGGAAGTACAAAAAAGGTCAGGGAATTTCAGAAACACAGAAATAGAAGCCGCTCAAGATTGAAATAAATAGGAAGCGCTGGGAAGCTAAAGCGAAATGGCTGCAGGAAAAATGTGAAGAAATCGAAAAAGAAATGATCGTCGAAAGAACAGACTCAGCATATAAAAAAGTCCAAACGATTTTCGTGAAATTAAAAGCAAGGGTGTTAATATAAAGACTGCAATGGGAATTCCACTGTCAAATGTAAAGGAGAGAGCAGATAAATGGAAAGAGTACGTTGAAAGCCTATACGGAGGGGGAAGATTTGATAGATCTTCTAGAAGAAGAAGCAGGGTCGATATAGAAGAGACAGAGGATTCGGTATTAGAATCAGAATGTAAAAGAGATTCGTATGACTTGAGATCAAAAAAGGCAGAAGGGATAGATAAAATTCCATCAGATTTTCGAAAATCATACCATCGGACTGGCGGAAAAATATCATCCACCCAATTCCGAAGATTGCAAGAGCAGACAAGTGCGAGAAAGCATCGCACAATCAGCTTAACAGTTCACGCATACAAGTTACTGACAAGAGTAACATACAGGAGAACGGAACAGAAAATAGAAGATGTGTTAGATGATCAGTTGGGCTTTAGGAAAGGTAAAGGCACAAGAACGGCAATTCTGACGTTGCGATGGAAACGGCAGCAAGACTAAAGAAAAATCAAGACACGTTTTTAGGCTTTGTCGGCCTGGAAAAAGCGTTCGACAACGTAAAGTGGTGCAAGATGTTCTAAATGCTGAGAAAAATAAAGGTAGCCTACAGGGATAGACGCGTAATATATAATATGTACAAAGCCAAGAGGGAACAATAGTACAAGAACAAGAACGAAATGCTTGGATTAAAAATGATGTTATTTTTCGCCCCTACTGTTCAGTCTATACATCGAAGAAGCAATGGGTAAATTCAAGGCGAATTAATGTCAATGATAAGTTTGGCTGACGTCTTTGCTATCCTCAGTGAAAATGATGGAAAGTTTCAAGATTTGTTGAACTGAATAAAACGAGTAATGAGTACAGGGTATCGACTGAGACCAAATTGAAGAAAGATGAAAGTAATGAGAAGCAGCAGAAAGGTGAACAGCGAGAAACTTAACATCAGGGTTGGTGATCACGAGGTCGATGAAGTTAAGAAATCCTGCTACGTAGGCAGCAAAATAACTCATTACGGATAGAGCAAGGAGGACATAAAAAGCAGCCTAGCACTGGCAAAAAGGGCATTCCTGCCAAGAGAAATCTACTTCTAACAAACATAGCTCTTGATCTGAGGAAAAAATTTCTGGGAATGTACATTTGGAACATAGCATTGTATGGAAGTGCAACACGCAATGTGGAAAAAGCGAAATAGAAGAGAATCGAAGTATTTGAGTGTGGTGTTACGCAAGAATGTTGAAATTTTGGTGGTATGATATGGTAAGGAATGAGCCGGTTCTACGGAGAATCGGCGAGCAAGAAATACATGGAAAACACTTACAAGACGAAGGATGAGGTTGGTATGACATTTGTTAAGACATCAGGGCATAACTACCATGGTACTAGAGGGAGCTGTAGAGGCTTAAAACAGTAGAGGGAAACAGGGTTTGGAATACATCCAGCAAATAATTGAGGACTTAGGTTGCAAGTCCTACACTAGATGAAGAGATTGACACAGATGAGGAATCCGCAGCGCTCCAGATGAAGAATCAGTGTAGAAGGAAGTGGGATACTGAAGTACTGAGGAACGATAGAGATGCATTCAAAGTTCCCTAAAGATTTCGGTACTGTAGTAAGGAATATTACACTAGACATTTCAATCGTAGAGGTGTGGACATCCCTGAAAAGGTAGTCGTATATGTTGGGTTCAAATGGCTCTGAGCACAATGCGACTTAACTTCTGAGGTCATCAGTCGCCTAGAACTTAGAAGTAATTAAACCTAACTGACCTAAGGACATCACACACATCCATGGCCGAGGCAGGATTCGAACCTGAGACCGTAGCAGTCGCTCGGTTCCAGACTGTAGCGCCTAGAACCGCACGCCACTCCTGTCGGAACATCTGTTGGGCAGTCAGACATAGGTACAAAGAAGGTAAGCCCAAAGAAACCTTTGCTAGCAAAATAAATACTTCAATTGGTCGACGAATTGAGGAAGTACAAAAATTTTAATGGAAAAAACAGGAATAAAGCAATATAAATCACTTGGGATTGAAATGCGTAGGATGTGCTGGGCAGCCAAGGTGGAATGGTTACAGAAAAAAATGTGAAGAAATCGAAAAAGATATGATGGTCGGGAGGACAGGCACTGCATATACACTGACAGAAAAAAATCGCAACACCCAGAAATAATTAATGTAGAGAAACGAATTTTTGGGAATACATTGGTCTATGTAATATATTTAAGTGGTTAACAATGTAATAGCAAAATAAGCCACTTCAAATGCGAAATTCTGGTACATTAATTACCAGTGTAATCGCCAGACTGTTGAATGCTGGATGACGCTGTGGTTATCGTCCGATGATGTACCATACGTGCTTGTGATAAGGCGACGTGTCGATACTCTGTAGAGCTTGTTGGTTTACAACAGAGGTATGTGGGCGATCGTGTTGGAAAGCACACTTGTAATGCTGTTCATGAATGCAGCACAGAAGGTCGAATCACCAGATTGACTTACAAATTTGCAGTCAGGGAGCGTGGTATAACTTCGAGAGTGGTCCTGCACCAGAGGCCATAACACTAAATGCAGACTGGTCTCCTCCTAACCAACATACGGCCATTACTGGCACCGAGGCAGAACTAGCTATCGTCAGAAAACACAATAGACCTCCCCGCGCCCTCCATTGATCTTTCGCCTATCACCAATGAAATCGCAAAAGGTGGTTGTTTAGGGTCGGTGGAATGCACTCTACAGGGCGTCTAGCTCTAAGCTGTCTTTGAAGAACAAATTTGTAACAGTTTGTTGAGCAATGTGGTGCCAAATGTTGCTCAAATTGCTGATGCAACAAAGTTACGACGCACCAGAGCCACACACCGAAAACCATCGCCTTCCCTCTCGGTAGTGCCATGTGACCGTCCGGAGCCCGGTCTTCTTGCGAATGAACTTTCTCGTGACCATCGCTTTTCGCAGCCCTATTACACGACCTCGTTCAATCTTTGTGAAGTGTTGCCAATGGCGTCTTTGTCGCCATAAAGAAGTTTTTGACTAACATAAACTAATCACGTACAGTCACAAAGTTAACTAACGCTCGCGACGGTTACAACTTGTGTTTCAAGCAAAAATGATTTGCATACTCATGGTGGAGCTACTATCGCCATTCCTATGCGACTGGTGCGAAACCTGAATAGACATCACCTTCCAGATGTAGAAACACGACTGCCAACTTTCTTTTATGTGGCACTTCTGCTTCTTGGTGTTGCGATTCTTTTTCCGTCAGTGTAGAAAAATCAAAACAACCT
The DNA here is from genome assembly GCF_023897955.1 of Schistocerca gregaria. Taxonomy (NCBI): domain Eukaryota; kingdom Metazoa; phylum Arthropoda; class Insecta; order Orthoptera; family Acrididae; genus Schistocerca; species Schistocerca gregaria. The sequence continues at coordinate 472,668,596 of NC_064921.1, forward strand.
TTGGTGAAATTAAAAGCAAAGTTGGTAACTTTCTACATCTACATCTACATATATACTCCGCAATCTGCCATACGGTACGTGGCGGAGGGTACCTCGTACCACAACTAGCATCTTCTCTCCCTGTTCCACTCCCAAACAAAACGAGGGAAAAATGACTGCCTATATGCATCTGTACGAGACCTAATCTCTCCTATCTTATTTTTGTGGTCTTTCCGCGAAATGTAAGTTGGCGGCAGTAAAAATGTACTGCATTCAGCCTCAAACTCTGGTTTTCTAAATTTCCTCAGTAGCGATTCGCGTAAAGAACGCCTCCTTTCCTCTAGAGCCTCCCAGCCGAGTTCCTGAAGCATTTCCGTAACACTCGCGTGATGATCAAACCTACCAGTAACAAATCTAGCAGCCCGCCTCTGAATTGCTTCTATGTCCTCCCTCAATCCGACCTGATAGGGATCCCAAACGCTCGAGCAGTACTCAATAATATGTCGTATTAGTGTTTTATAAGCGGTCTTCTTTACAGGTGAACCACATCTTCCCAAAATTCTACCAATGAACCGAAACGACTACCCTCCCTCTCCACAGCTGCCATTACCTGCTTCTCCCACTTCATATCGCTCTGCAATGTTACGCCCAAATATTTAATCGACGTGATTGTGTCGAGCGCATTAATTTAAATTTATCTATATTCAGAGTTAGCTGCCATTCTTTACACCAATCACAAATCCTGTCCAAGTCATCTTGTATCCTCCTACAGTCACACAACGACGACACCTTCCCGCGCCACAACATCATCAGCAAACAACCGGACATTGCTATCTACGCTATCCAAAAGATCATTTATGTAGATAAAAAACAACAGCGGACCTACCACACTTCCCTGAGGCACTCCAGATGATACTCTCATCTACGATGAACACTCACCATCGTGGACAACGTACTGGGTTCTATTACTTTAAGTGTGCAACGGTAATTGCACTGTTGCACTGTTGAACAAAGAGAAAATAGCAGATAGGTGAAAAGAGGAGGAGGAACTTAGCCGATGACTTGATAGAAGAAGAAGCTGGGAGTCGATAATTAACATATAGGTAATCCAGTATTAGTCAGAACTTGATAGAGCTCTGCAAGACATGAAGTTAAATAAGCCCAAGGGATAGGTACCATTTTATCGGAATTTCTGAAATCATTGGGGTAAATGGCCTCAAAACCACTGTTCAAGTAAGTATGTAGAATCTATGAGACTGGCGACATACCATAATACTTTGGGAAAAATATTGTCCACGTGGACGGCTAGGTGCTTAGCCCTCATGGATTCAAGATCCAGACATGAATAACATATACACGAATGGAAAAGAAAATTGAGGACCTGTTAAATGACGATCAATTTGGCCTTAGGAAAGGTAAAGGCACAAGAGAGCAACTGCTGACTTTGGAATTGATAATGGAAGAAAGACTGAAGAAAACTCGCTGCACTTTAATACGATCTGTCGCTGCAGAAAAACCGTTCGACAATTTGAAATTGCGTAAATGTTCGAAATTCTGAGAAAAACGGGAGTAAGCCGCTGGAAAAGGCGAGAACAGGCACAAGAAGCAAGTAGTAACGATACGACTGGAAGGCAAAGAACGAAGTACTTGGATAGAAAACGGTATAAGACAGTTATGCAGTCTTTCGTCTCTAGTGTTCAATCTACACGTCGAAGAAGTAAGGACGGAAATAAAAGAATGTTCAGGAGTGGGATTAATAAAATTCAGGGTGAGATGAAACTGCTGTCGTCAGAGAAAGTGAAGAAGAATTACAGGTTCTGTAGAACGGAATGAACAGTCTGATGAGTACAGAGTATGGCTTGAGAGTAAATCAGAAAAAGACAAAAGTAATTAGCAGTAGCAAAAATGTCAATAGTGAGAAACTTAACATGAAAATTGGTGATAGCGAGGTAGACGAATTCTTTTACCTGGTGAGCAATATAACTCATGTCGGACGAAACAAGGACATGGGAAATAGATTAGCCCAAGCTTAGACGGCTTTCATCGCCAAGAGTAGTCTACCGGTATCAAGCATAGAGCTTAATTTGATCAATAAATTTCTGAGAATGTGTGTTTGGAACCAGACATTGTTTGGTAGTGAATCATCAACAATGGGAAGTCGAAAAATTTGAGATGTGGTGCTACAGTAGAATGTTGAAAATCAGGTGGGCTGATAAGGTAAGGAAGGGGGAAGTTATCTGCAGAACAGGCAAAGAAAGGATCACATGGGGAACGCTGACAAGAAGAAGGGACAGGATGAAAGGACGTGCGCGAAGGCACCAGAAAATAATTACCATAGTACTGGAGGGTAAAAGCTGTAGAGGAAGACCCAGATTGGAATACATCCAGCAAATAACTGAGGACGGAGGGTGCACGTGCTACTCTGAAACAAAAGGGTTAGCACGGGAGAGGAATTCGTGGAGGATCGCATCAAACCATTCAGAATAGAGATTACATGAAAACATAATAAATGAAAATGAAAAAAGCGAGTGTTTATCAACACACGTCCTTCGTACGAGGCACTCTGGAATGAAACATTGAAGAGGGAAACTAGTAATAGTACCAGAACCACCCTCCAGCATATATCGTAAGATAGATTACAGATTACATATGTAGATATCGATATAGACACAGAGTTTCAGTTCTCCTCACTGACGTTTAGTTAAATTCAGATCCAACAAAATAATGAAAAATTTCAATGAAAAAATACAATATAAACGAAACTGACCATGTGTTACGATTAAGCCATCTTACGTGACTGTGTGTTTCCTTGTATTTCGGACAACAAAACACATGGTCAACATTTTTTCTTCTTCCTTTTTCCGTGAATCTCACATATCTGTCCGGAAGAGGTGACTTGTGTAGCATCATTAACTATACTGTTCCGGCGTAACGATAAGCACCGGCACGAATATGAAGCACCCTTTAGGCACCCTATAAGAGACGACCACATATTCATTAGTGGTGAAATCCTTACTGAAAATTTTCTGTAAATAAACGTTAAGAACAGGAGAGAATACTGAAATAATAAGATATTTAGCTTCAGGAGTCGCCGTTTTCTAAAGGGAACCATCAAACTGCAGTGAACCAGCGCATGTCTGCCCCTTGCGGAGCGGCTGCCAGCAACACTGGATGTGTGTCCCCAGTAAAACTTTTGACGGCTCCTTTAGGTCAAAACAGCAGCCAGACTCACATATTATCATCGCATGCCTTGTCAGCCCCGGTAGTTGCACAGTCGGCGAGGCAGATTGGTAACCGTAGGGCCCCGGGTTCGATTCCCGATCGCATCAGAGGTTTTCTCCGCTCGGCGACTGGGTGTTGTGATGTCCTTACGTTCGTATCGTCATAACTGACGTTACACTGTTGAGATGACTGTATGGGCACGTCCCAAAAACCAATAGGATAAAAAAAGTCCCCTGCGAAGGCTGCAGTAAACACAATACAAACGGCTGCGTTCGAATTGGTGCCGTGACAAGGGAGCACGAAATGCTGCCGAATGGCGTCTTGTTGTTTTCAGCGATGAACCACGATTTTGCACCATCTGGATGACTATCGCCGGCGCGAATGGCGACGTTCGGGACTCGGGAGAGAGGGCCTATTTTTCTGGTGGTTTCGAGTGGCACAGCCATGTTGCTCCAGGCGTCGTGGCGTGGGGAGGGCACGGCTGGTAGTGATTCTAGGAACTCTGATGGCACAATGGTACGTCACGGACATCCTGGATCCTCGTGGGTCACCTCTTTTCCGAGAGTCTGCACACCGCATGCGTCCCTATGAACCGTCAGCAGTAAGAGCCCCAGACGGGTCCCCAACAGCACATGTGTGGGACCAGCTCGGACGACAACTAAGTCCCAGCGCCATTATCCGGGACGCCATGGAACAGTTCCAACAGCCTCAGGAGTGGATGCAACGACCCTTTGACACCCTTCCTAACCTATTCAGAACATGCATCTAGGCCAGAGGGGGCACTGTTTCATACTCATAAGCAAGCTCGTACTGCCAATTTCTTTGTAAATTAGACTCTATTTTTTATCGCTATGATAATATCACGTACCCTCTGACACCGCGAAGTTTCATTTCGTTTCCTCCTCCGCTTCTGGTGTACTTTCACTTTGACCTTCCACCATTATTCAGCATATATCACTACCATCTTGCGGGACACTTTGTCTTGACTGACTGTGCGTTATAAGGTAGGTGCTTCACACAGAAAAGTCGGTTCAAGTGGCGAACACAGAAATCGACGATGTCTTGGACCAAGTTTGCTACCGAGAACTCACCTAACAGCCATCTCATCACCTCTCACACGAGTATAAGAGAGGATTCCAACACTTTGAGGGGTTATTACGTGTAGAAAACTCTTCGAAATGTTACGCTGCCTGCATGTACGTCTACATGTATTCTCCATGTGGCACTTTAAGGTGTATGGCAGAGGGTACCACTCTCGCTTCCCCTCTTTCCTTTTCGGCGTGTGAGAACAGCGGCTGCCGGTCAGCCTCTACATGAACACGAATTTCTCGGATTTTCCTGTAATGGACGTCTCGCGATATATATGTGTGAAGAAATAATATGAGTTTCTTATATGTATTCTGGGACATACGCTCCGTAATTTCAACAGTTAGTTTTTGTGTGACACATAATACTTTTTTTTAAAGAGTGTGCCATTAGAGCATCTTCTTATCGCTTAAGTACTTATTAAACATAACCGTGACGAAACACACTGCTTTCCTGTTTGTAGTACCTGGTGAGGATCTCGAACTGACGAGTAATACGCAAGACTCGCGATTTCTGTAAGCTACCTCCTTCGAGGGTCAATATTATTTCCTTAGAATTCCTCCGATGGAACTCAGTCAGAAATCTTCTCATATTCCTAGATCCATGCACTCATCCCACTTTAGATCGCTCGGGAAGTATACTCATAGATATTTTACAGTTCTTACTATAAGAAAATAGGTTAAGAAGAGGTAAAACAGCGTTTATAGTGAGATGCTCTCTATCGATTCCAGAGAGGTTACTGCTGTCGCGCCTGTTCTGCCTTTCCGCTGCATGGCGGGAGGGACTGCGCTAAGCCTTTGATAGAAGTGGAAGAGACCGTCTCGTGGCAGTTGGCTTCCGGCACGGATGTACGAGGTTGCGGGAACTGCGTCTGCAGTCAGTCTTTGATTGTCAGCTCCTTTTGATAGAAGAGCTCCCGATATAACCCAGGATATAAGAGCCATGCCGCTGAAATCGTATGGTCTTATTGTAGCGTGCTCTTCGCAGTATATCAGAGTTGTCCCTTGGCTCGAAGTGTGCATCAGTGTTTGGGCGGAGCTCGCAAGTGATTCCACCTAAACACTAAATCACAGCCGGATGGGTGCGGCTTGGGAAAGCGCTGTTCTGTGCTGTCGAAACCACAAGAACGCTGCGGCAGGGAACGAGGTGCTGATCCTCTGAAATTTCGACCTGGCTTCGCGGTGGATGGAAACCTATGTGGAAAACAAAACCAAGGAGTTCCTTACACAATTTGATTTTATGGCGATCATCCGATCTTGTAATCTCACGGGAAGGAATGGGTAATGCATGTTTACTAGTAACTTTCCTTTGGCACCTGTAGTACCGGTTGATTAAACAGCGAAAACTGAGTTCTGTAATTTGAGTGCATTGCTTAAGGAAGCGTTTGTCTTTGCTCTTGTAAATTGCCTTAACGCAAAAGCACTGTAATGTTCAGCTATGAGATTTTAGATCTATTACTCTGCACTGAAGGTTTTAAGAGAAATTTTGCTGTATGTTCATCTTTAACAGTGCAGTTGTCGGTTTTGGACTTTATTTTAGATAAGTACTTTTATTATTTTAATAATCACTGGCCAAGGTAGTTTATCCGCTTTTTTAAATTTTTGGATCAGTTGATAAAATAAAAGACAAAGTTCGCTCGATCGTTAATCCATTTAAGTAAATGATGTTCTGTAAAATTTTTGTATATGCAACAGCGTAAATGGTATCTTAGACTTTTTGCTGTTTTAAGGTTGTTCCAATTTTACCTTCCCGAAGGGCGGTCGCTGTGGGCATCATGACCGAGCGAGGTGGCGCAGTGGTTGCCACACTGAATTCGCATTCGGGAGGACGACGGTTCAAATCCGCGTCCAGCCATCCTCATTTAGGTTTTCCGTGATTTCCCTAAATTGCTTCAACCAAATGCCGAGACGGTTCCTTCTCCAGCCTTCCCTAACCCTATGGGGCCGATGACCCCGCTGTTTGGTTCCCGCCCCAAATCAATCAATCAATCAATCGGCATCATATTTATGGATCTTACGGTACCCACCTGTTATTAATGTGAACACTGATTTAAATTGTAAAATATTTCGATTATTTGTCGAAATTCTTTAATTATAATAAAATATCAGCTTGTAAAACATAGCCTCTGGGGATTATTTAGCTTCTAAACTTGAACGTAAGTTTCCTTCCTACTCTCCACCCATTAACCCCCCTTTTTTAAGTATACCTGACAATTACTTATGAAGGTTTAGGTTCTACAGTTTGTGCTAATAGAGTGGGACTATTCATATAGCACTGGCAGACCTAGAGAAAGCTTTTAACAGCGTGGACTGGAAAATACTCTTTTAAATTCTGAAGGCCAAGAGGATAAAATACAGGGAGCGAAAGGCTATTTGCAACATGTGCAGAAACCAGATGGAAGTTATAAGAATCGAGATGCACGGAAGGGAAGCAGTAGTTGAGAAAAGAGTGAGACAGGTCTGTAGCCTATTTAATCTCTACGATGAGCGAGTAGTAAAAGAAACCAATGAAGAACTAAAGAACTAAAATACAGGGAGGAGAAATAAAAGCCTTGAGGTTTGCCGACGACAGACAGCAATGGATTTGGAAGAGCAATTGCACCGAATACGCAGTGTCTTGAAAGGAGGATGTAAGAGGAATATCAACAAAAGCAAAACAAGTATAATGGGATGTAATAGAATTAAATAAGGTGACGCTGAGGATTAGATTAGAAAGTGAGAAGCTTAAAGTAGTAGGTGAGTTTTGCGATTTCGGCAGCAAAATAACGTGATGGGGAAGGAGGGAGGACATAAAATGAAGACTGGCAATGGTAAGAAAAGCGCTCCTAAACAAGAGAAATTTGTTAACATCAAATATAGATGTAAGTACTAGGAAGCCTTTTCAGAAGGTATTGTTCAAAATGGTTCAAATATCTGTGAAATCTTATGGGACTTAACTACTGAGGTTATCAGTCCCTAAGCTTACTCACTACTTAACCTAAATTATCCTAAAGACAAACACACACACCCATGCCCGAGGGAGGACTCGAACCTCCGCCGGAACCAGCCGCACAGTCCATGACAGCAGCGCCCTAGACCGCTCGGCTAATGGCGCGTGGCTCAGAAGGTACTGTATGGAGCGTAACCATGTATGAAAGTGAACCATGGACAATGAACTGTTTAGACAAGAAAATAATAGAAGCTTCCAAACGTGATGCTACAGAATAATGCTGAAGATTAGATGCATAGATTCCGTAACTAATAAGGAGGTATTGAATATCACTGGGGAGAAAAGAAATTTGATGCAAAGCTTGACTAATAGGATAGATCTGTTGACGGGACGCATCCTCAGACCACAAAAGTATTTGAGGGAAGCGTAACAGTAAAAATCACAGAGGGAGCCGAAGAGATGAATACAGTAAGCATATTCAGTAGTATGTTACCTGCACGAGTTATTCAGAGATGAATAGGCTTCCACATGTTACAGCAGCGTGGAGAGCTGCATCAAATCAATCTTAGGACAGAAGACCACAACAACAATTTTACCATTGATGATCACCAGTCTACCAACCATTCACGTACTGACGCACAAGACATTTGATTAACGCGGATTGAGGATTATATATTGTACGAGACTCTGTAAGTCTTCTTACATTTCATTGCATCACTCACTAACTGATTCGGGAAGTTACCGACTTAACCTATCATTTATGTATATCGTGGACAGTGACGATCCTTTAGCTCTTCTTGGTGTAGGACCGAAGTTGCTTTTGCATCTGACGATTTCGCCCAATTAAGAGTGAAGTGTTTAGTTCAAGTTGCGAGGCAGTCCTGAATCCAGTTACATTGCTGGTCAGATACGTCTTACGTTGTATTTTGTTCTCTAGACAACAGAGAGCAAATGTGTCGAATGCCATATAGAAATCAAGGAACACAGCATCGTTTCTTGGCTGGTAATCCAAGACCGTTTTAGTGACTGATATTTCCGTTCAGTAATTCTGGGGGTTTGACACTCTTATCATAATTCTAATGCTGTTCCTTATCTATCAGTATCTATTGAATCAACCACGTGGTGTTAAAACAAAATCTTCCTTCCTTTTCCCCATATGTATCTTCTTTGTATCTTCGATAATGTGAAACACATCTCTTTTACTGAACAAGTACACATAGCTCTTAAGGTAGGTATTTTAAAACCCATGTTTACTGAATATTTTTTCTTTTTGGTCCTTATAACCTCCTCCTAAAATATGGAAACCAAGGAGCTTTTAGCAGAAAAGATGTGTTTTACATTATCGAAGATGAACAAGTGCTTATAGTTCTTAAGTGCATTTTAGAACCGACGTTTACTGGGCTCTTTTTCTTGTCTTGATGATTACTATCACCGACGCCTTGCATCACCATCCCTCAGAAACAATTAACTCGGGAGCGTGAAGGGGAGTTTTCGATATCGTCGCTGTCGTCAAACACTCATGCACGTATCTTTGTACTCAACCGCGGAAGCCCTTTGGGCATCAAGAGAAAGAACCCAGAAATGCGTGCAGGGCAAACACTCTTTAGCGGGATCACAGACTGGATTTAGACAACCAGATCATACTTTCTACTTTTTAGAGATAGACTATGGCCATAAAGAGCTGTGTACGGTTGTTCAGCTGCATAATTTCACTTTTTGTTTCACAGTGTATCCTCTTTTAACATTGGGCTGGTGATTAAGTTCCTAGCTTTTTTCCGTAAGTATAATAAACTCATAAGATACACATAACAGTATATAATGCACTCATATTCGGAAAAAAAGAACATTTTGAACGACTAGGGATAGACCGTTCATATTCATATGACATGTACATTAGAATGATCTGCAGAAAAAGATTAGCGTTTGAATCGTGTCGGTCCACGATTTCATGGTCACACACATTCGCGGCGCGACACCACCCACCAGTGAAATGCGCCTGCGGTTCTCGTTGTCACTATAAACAGAATGTAATGGCCAGTGCGAGATAACTCGCAGACGTATGCGCGTATCGTACCGTCAAATGAGTGACTTTGAAAGGTGGCGTATTATTGACGTGAGAGACTGTGCTGCACCCATCCAGGTAACTGCTGCTCGTGTAAGACCAAGCGTTTCAGCAGTGCAACGGTTGTGTGCAGAATGGTTCATGGAAGGCCGTAAAACACGACGAGATGGGTCAGGTCGCACCACCCAGACCATCCCTCCCCCTCCGCTCCCCACCCCCGACCACCCGCCACGAGAAGATTGACATCTCATCCTAAAGGCATTGCAGAACAGATGCGCATCATCATCGGCAACAGTGGAACACATCGTACACTGTCACGGGTGACAGTCCATTGCCTTTTATTATGGCTCAGGTTACGTGCGAGTCGTCCTCCGCCTACCTAAGACGAATGGGAATGGTGCTAGACGGGAATGGTGTACGGAAAGACGTCACTGCGGACAGGACTGACATTACACAGTGTTTCCGGACGAATCCAGAGTCTGTTTGTTTGAAAATGCTGGTCGCATTTTGGTTCGCCGCAGACATGGGCAGCAGCATCACAGTGAGTGCATTCGAACAAGACATACAGTACTAATTCGAAGCCTTATGGCGTCGTGAGCTATTGGGTACAACCACAAATCACAGATGCTGTGGGTCCAGAGCACTGTAACCAGTGTGACCTGCGTGAATGACATCCTGCGACACTTAGCCGTACCCTTTCTGCACAACACCCCAGAGGCCATTTCTCAGCAAGACAATGCACGACCACATGTTGCTTCACGAATAGATGCCTTGTTGATGTCACAGAACGTCAGCATTCTCCCTTAACAGACAGATCACCATAATTTTCGCCAGTCGAAAATGTGTGGAATGTGGTTAAACGACGGGTGCAGCGCTGTGACCCAATGCCGACCGCCACAGATGAACTTTGAAACCAGGTGATTCAAAAATGGTCCAAATGGCTCTGAGCACTATGCGACTTAACTACTGAGGTCATCAGTCGCTTAGAACTTAGAACTAATTAAACCTAACTAACCTAAGGACATCACACACATCCATGCCCGAGGCAGGATTCGAACCTGCGACCGTAGCGGTCACTCGGCTCCAGACTGTAGCGCCTAGAAGCGAACGACCACTCTGGCCGGCAAGATCACTGAATTTCACCCTTTGCTTTTCTCGTAAAATATATATACACACTCCAGATACTAACTGAGTAGACGTGTAAGGTTTTTGTTAACCCAAGAAAACTGGAATCTTCTAGGTATTACAACACACTTTTTTTCATGTAAGTATGGGAGGGCCATCAAATACTACACCCCCACGACAGGGAAATTCAGTAATAAAAAAAATTTAACAAAAACCCTAAGTGCCACCGCCACTTTAAATCTAACCTCAAGTGACAATTTAAAACAATTCTGAACCTCTTCAGGCGTTGACAATACACAACCCGCTAAGTTCCCTACTTAAATTCAGCCACTCGTCACTTTGGCTAATCAACCTAAGGACATCACACACATCAATGCCCGAGGAAGAATTCGAATGTGCGAGCGTAGCGGTCGCTCGGTTCCAGACTGTAGCGCCTAGAACCGCACGGCCACTCCGGCCGGCAGGAACCAGGTGAATGAATCATGGATGGCTATATCACACACATTCATTCCTTATACGCGTCGATGCCATAACGCATGGAACAAGTTATCGGGACCCATGGCGGTAGGCAACAGGGCACATGCTGAATCAAGGTGACTGAAATGATAATCATTTCTGCCGAACATACTAATGTACATGTCCTGTGAATATGAATGCCCTATCTCTAGTCATTCAAGGCGTTCTGTTTCCGTTGAATGTGAATGTATGTTCTTTTTCACTATTTATAACAGTCTGCCAACGGTCAGGTAACTTTTCGATTCCACGATTTTAGCGATCACGTGGTTTTGAGGTGAAGGACTGATCGAGCCACATTGGGAGCGCATTTCCACCTGGAAAGAAAGTTCCTCTAAGGTTGTTCTATAGAAAGCGCAAAAGCTGAAAATCAAGATCAGTTCAATAAAGTGGGTGCGGAATGACTTCCCAACCCAACTCGTGTATAGTGTTTTTTGCCATTCTAGCAGAATTCGGGCAAGTGTTATCGCGGAACAGCATCACTTTATGCTGTCTTTCTGGTTTTTGTTCTTGGAGTGCGTCTGCAAGACATCTCAGTTGTGGACAATACATGTCAGCAGTGGATTAGCCGAGCGGTCTAAGACGCTGCAGTCATGGACTGTGTGGATCGTCCCGGCGGAAGTTCGAGTCCTCCCTCGGGCATGGGTGTGTGTGTTTGTTCTTAGGATAATTTAGGTTAAGTAGTGTGTAAGCTTAGGGACTGATGACCTTAGCAGTTAAGTCCCATAAGATTTCACACACATTTGAACATTTTTGAACATATGAGCAGTGATGGTTACATCTCGAGGAAACAATTCGTAGTACACCACACCGTCACAGTTCCACGAGGTGTATGACATTACCTTTCGTGGATGTGAGCATGTCTTAAGTTGATGCCTTTTTTTAATTTTTTTTTTTTTTTTGGCTCAACCTTTCCTTTCTTTTCGTTATGTTAGCAGAAAACGCACCATTTCTCATCACCAGCAGCGATACAGGATAGTAATGGTCGATGGTGTTCACGATCAAATTGATGACGAGCAAGTATGGCCAACCACTGACTTTTGTGACTTTGACTTAGACCATGCAGTACCCAAACACCCGATTTTTCAACCTTCTGCATTGCATGTAAATGTTGTACAATGGTGGAATGACCACAGTTCTGTCCATTGTCGAGTAAGCTGATGTGGATAATTGTGGATTTATGCGTTCAAATGATCTTCATTAGACCACGAATCTCTTCCTGAACTAATGTCAAAACAACTCTCCTTAAAAAAAAGAAAGAAAACCATTTTCTTGCCGTGCTCTGTCGAGTGGCATTATTCTCAAACACGGCGCAAATTTTGTGGCTGTCTCCGCCGTTGTAACCCCTCTACTGAACTCGAACACAAGGATATGTCGAAAAAATTCGAAGTTCTCTATTTGGTAGTCCATTTTCTAGCCTCGGAAGCTCCCCTCACTGTCTCCAAATGACAAAATGACAATATGTAAACTCAGATATCAACACTGAACTACAAATAACAATTGACAATCGATAAATAAACCCATAGTAACCGGAATACCAAAGGACAAAACAAAAACGCTACGAACTTACGCACCAACTTAATATACTTGCGTGTGTTGTACCACTTAATCGCACATATGTATAACGTATTGCGTGGATTCTTAAATAAAGACATTTCGTATTTAAAAGCCAGAGTTCCGGCACACTTTATATTTTCCCTACATTCTCGTCTGACCATTTAGGTTATTTCCATGTTTTAGAGTAGGAACCAGATTCAACCAGTATTTTATAGACCTCGACGGCGAATCAACAGTCAAAATAGGTGGTAAGTGCATTTATGAAATAAACACATCAGTGGAGGTGGGTTTCTGCAGGTAAAGTAGTTACTTCCCTCTGTCTATGGCAAGTAGTGGAAAATTGTTGTTCGTGTTTAGAGTTGTTACCAGACCTGATAAGGTATATAAGAGTCGTGAACAACGTCAGGTGTTGTGTGATGACTGTGAAGGACACACAGCTGCCTCATACTCGTGTGCTTTATCACCACATAAGAGTTTGAAGGGGGCATTTCTGTGCCCCCCTCCCTTTGGCTGGCTGCTCGAATCGTGTAATATCCTGATTTTTGGAGCATTGGGCTGGCGTTGGAATGCATGGGAACATGAAGGCAGGCATGTCGTCGTCAAGGTTCCAATCAATCACATCCGATTATGAGTAGAGAGGATCGTCGTATTACGAACCCAGCACATTGTAATCCCTTCACAGCTACGCCTGTCTTCCAAGAATAAATAATGGAAGCCCTGCAATATTCTGTGTCATCAAACACCATTGGTCGGAGACGGTCAGCAGCTGAACTGGGGGACTACTGTCCCATGCGCAGACTGTCGTTAATGTCACAATACATACTTCTGCGTTGGGAGTAGTCTTGTATGGTGTCACATTGTGTTCAGCGTGGATGGCGGCTCTGCACTACCCTGGATGACCACCACCGGCGAATATGGACGCGAACTGGGGAGAAGTCTCATTCTTTCAGTGGTTTGCAGAGGCACAGTGTGTGTCGGTCTTGTGAAGGGTTATCGAGTATGACTTCAGGCCACGACTGGTAGTGACGTCAGAACAGTACGTCAAGGACATTCTGTGTGCTCATGAGTTACCTATCCTGCGACAGTATCGAGCTGCCATTTTTCAACAGGACAGAACTCGTGCACACATGCCACGTGACACGTATCTCTACCACCTATCTGCGTGATGTTGATGTACTCCCGTGGCCAGCAAGATTCTCATATCTGCCCCTGACAGAAAATACTAGGGACAACCTCTGACCTTACCTCTGTCCGAGTTCTATCATCCAGGATATAAAGGACCAGTTTCAACAATCCTCAGCAGAGGCTGCTACGACGCTTGGTGACGCATGGACCTCATCAGCATCTGGATCAATGACGGAGGTGGTACAACGTCGCTCTGATAAGTGGGCTCCTACTGTCATATTCTTTGTAAATTTAACTCGATTTTGTGATCGCGAAAATAACATTACTTACCCTCTGAATCAGTAAATTTTCATTTCGTTCCCTCGTTCCCTTCTGGAAGCTTCATTTTTTTTAAATTTTTTCGGGCAGGCTATATGACAGGAAATGGTTTTCATATTTCGTTGTAAGTAGGCTGTTTAGATTCTTATATTGATAACGCCACCGCCACGTAGCGCTCTGTATGAAGATCACTGGCTGTGCTGTGTGCACTCTGTGGCTGGGTGGCATTGTTGGACTTTGCTATTGTAGTGTTGGGCAGTTGGCTGTTAACAGCGCGTAGCGTTGCGCAGTTGGAGGTGAACAGCCAGCAGTGGTGTATGTGGGGAGTGAGATGGCGGTGTTTTGAGAGCGGATGATCTGGACGTGTGTCCATCAGAGAGAGAGTGAATTTGTAAGACTGGATGTCATGAACTAATATATATATATATATATATATATATATATATATATATATATATATATATATATATATATATATATATATTATAACTTTGGAACAGTATTAACATAAACACATTGTTTGTTCTCTATCAAAATCTTTCATTTGCTAATTATGCCTATCAGCAGTTAGTGCCTTCAGTAGTTAGAATCTTTTATTTAGTTGGCAGTATTAGCGCTCGCTGTATTGCAATAGTTTGAGTAACGAAGATTTTTGTGAGGTAAGTGATTCATGAAAGGTATAGGTTATTGTTAGTCAGGGCCATTCTTTTGTAGAGATTATTGAAAGTCAGATTGCGTTGAGCTAAAAATATTGTGTCAGTAAGTAAAGAGAGAAGTGTCTGAGTACGTTCAGTTTTGCTCAGCTGTTTGAAAATAAAACAAAATAAGAGGTTTATCAGCACAGCAATTCATTAATTTTTCTAAGGGGACGTTACATTTTGTAAAGCTCGCAATTTAACGTTTTTGAACAAGTATAGCTGACATTATCGTCTGTAGAAAATCAGCTACTGTACTTATAATTAAGATAATTCTCATTTATTGTTCTGTCTCAGTTGCACGTTTTTAAATATATTACATGTTTCGATGACTCTGGATCATCTTCAGATCAAAATAATTGCGTTAACAAACCGACTCATCTGCTGTGAACCACGCATCAGAGTTCTGAGTAAGGAAGGTGGGCTGCTGACGCAACTGCGGATGATCCAGAATGATCGAAACATACAGTATAATTACAAATGTGTCCGCCCCTGGTAGCTTAGTCTTCAGCGCGACGAAATGTCATACCTGACGGCCAGGGTTCGATTCCCGGCTGGGTCGGAGATTTTCTCCTCATCCCCATCGACACGCAAGTCGCCGAAGTGGCGTCAAAGCGAAAGACTTGCTCCAGGCGAAAGAACGGTCTACCCGACGGGAGGCCCTAGCCACACAGCATTTCAAAAAAATGGTTCAAATGGCTGTGAGCACTATGGGACTTATCTGCTGAGGTTATCAGTCCCCTAGAACTTAGAACTACTTAAACCTAACTAACCTAAGGACATCACACACATCCATGCCAGAGGCAGGATTCGAACCTGCGACCGTAGCGGTCGCGCGGTTCCAGACTGTAGCTCCTAGAGCCGCTTGGCCACTCCAGCCGGCCACGGCATTTCATTTCATTACAAATGTGCAACTGAGACGGAACAACAAAGGTTTATCTTAAATTTCTGAACAACTAAAACGAGCTGCAGACCTTTGTACCACTTTGAAATTCTAGCAGTACGTGTCTGAACATTTCTGCGTCTTTTCTTCAGATGGTACGTCGCATTTCGCTCAGTGGGTAGTGTCCTTATCGGGAAATTTGGGCAGTGAATTCGAGAGGGAGAGGTTCGTAACTATCTTCGAGAGAAACCAGTGGTGTTGGTCCTCGGTGTGTAAGTGGGTGAGGGCAGTAGGTTTGGGGGTGGGGGTGGGGGTGAGGGGGAGTTCGGAACGGAGTGCCAATCCTGCGGCTCGGCTCGGGCCGTCCGCCTTGAGTCGTCGCACTCGCAGAGCAGCAGTCCCTTCTGGTCTCCTTTCCGGGCGGCGGTCTTGTATAAATCTGGCGCGGCCCCATTTTATTATTCTTTATCGGAGTAGCCGTAAACTGGCCGCCACATTTCTTGGCAGATAGTGCGAACAGCGGCCGGCGTCCAGCCAATATGGAGAGGAGTGGCCGCCCTGAAATATGAGGCGATACGCATCGTTACATTTCCTGTCGCCGCCGCCCCGTGTCTCTGCCGGCGCACTAACTCAGCCCGCCGTCACCGCCTCGCTTTCGGACGCTGCTGATACAATAACGGGGGCCCATCCGCACGCTCTGCGTGACAGCGAGAACTCCGCACCGAGCTGCACCGCTGTGGCTTTCTTGCAGTCGGTACGGTTATAAAGCAAATTATAAGGGAGTAGCTTAACGCCCGCTGTTTCACTCGCGTCCAGTGTATAGTCCCCACGAATTTTCTTTGTTTGTATTTAACGGAGTTTTTTGTGTTAGCAAATTACATCTTCTAACTTTTCACGTTAATGAAGGCCACAAAAGAATGGTCTTTTCCGAATGCATCTGCGACCGAAAAGCGACTCTGGTAATGGTAGTCAGAGGTCTTTGATAATCCTGCCTCCTGAGTTTATGTGGTGATATTTCCACGGACACTTTCGTCCCCTGACACCCATTTCCTCAGAAGTACAATACCACTTTTCATAGATTTAGATGTAAAGCTATTTTAATATACTGGTAATGGAAAAGTCTCATTTCCACCTAAAAAGGAAAACACCACTGGAACAAGTATTTTTCTTTTTTTACGTCAAACCGAGAAGCCAAATATAAACTAACAGAGACTCAGTTTTAAAAGTGCTATATGTAATATTTGCATAGAAACTTTCATCTTCTATTTCATCCTGTTAGCGGTTGAATTTCGAAAAGCTTTAAAACACTTTTCTTTTAATTTTTAAAGAGCCAAATCCAAATTTTCTTTCTTTCAGCTTTAAAAATGCTTTCATAATAAAAATTTTCCATAAATACCTTCATACTCTATTTAACTTCCTTAGAGGTGAAATTTCGAAAAACGCCTTCGTAAACGATACCTACAGCACAAGATCAACACCCTCTCTAAATGTCAAGTTTCTATCATTTGCTGTTAGGTTTGGGCTACGATAATTCAGTCAGTCAGGACATTTCGTTTTGTATAGAGAGATACAATAATTCTTGTCATCTGCAGAAACCATGTTTATTTTCATACGACAATGGTTCAATCAAAAGATGTTTGGTCCCAAAAGCCCTATTGCTTCTTTTTGTTGTGACCTCCAATCCGAAGACTGGTTTCAAAGATTTCTCCATGCTACTCTATCCTGTGAAGCCTCTTCAATTCTGTATAACTATTGCAGCGTAAAAGTACTTGAACCTGATTACTGTAATGGAAATGGAAATGAGAGTTTGGCGTCATTACTATAATGAAGCCTTGGCTCCGTTCACGATCCTGACTGTTACACTTCCCTCCATTACCACGTCTATTCCTTCTTGCGTCAGAATGTCTCCTGTGAACCCGTCCCTTAGTTTAGTCTGGTTGTTTCATTCCCGCTTTTTCTCCACGGTTCAGTTGAGTGCTTTTTCATCAATCCACCAGCAGCATGAACCCAGACCATAGTCAACTTCGTCCCATACTTTGCAAGCAGGACTGGGATTAATGCATTAACTACCGCTGCTATGCGGTGGGCAGTTCACCCTAAATTGCTGGAAGTGAAGGCACGTAGGAGTCTTTCACAAAGACACGCCCATGGACGCAGCACACCGCGCCTGGTACGTGCGGCGCTCGGGGGCCACAGCTCAGTTACGACACCTGAGGATGGGCTTATATCAGTCCGAAACCGCTCGTGTGAAAATAAAAAAAAATGTCTCTGAGCACTATGGGACTTAACATCTATGGTCATCAGTCCCCTAGAACTTATAACTACTTAAAACTAACTAACCTAAGGACAGCACACAACACCCAGTCATCACGAGGCAGAGAAAATGCCTGACCCTGCCGGGAATCGAACCCAGGAACGCGGGCGTGGGAAGCAAGGACGCTACCTCACGACCACGAGCTGCGGACCGTGTGAAAATAAAACAATGTACAACTGAAGCAGTATTTTCAACCTCTCCAGTAATATGAACCGTGTCACTGAAACCGCCATCCTGTGACGTCGCAACTAATATGATGCCAAGACGATGAAACAGGAACGTCGCGTAAAAACAGGAACAAGAGTACTTAGATTCCGCGTGTTCGCGTACTGGCTACAATGCTCATTGGGTGAAGCGGCCGGAAACCTGACAATCCTTCCACCACCCCTCACAGGAAGGGCACCTCGAACATATGGATTATGTGTATTCGATACTGGTAGAGAATCACCCTTGCATAACTTGTGCAATGACTAGTTCGCAAAATAAACTGATAATCTAATTTTAAATTGAAACCTGCTGTTTAACAGGCAACTTTCAATTGTTACGGAATTATCTTACACGTAGTTGCCAATGCAATTGCGCTCTGACCTGTTGAGAAACGAAATTATTGTGAAAAAAAGCCGTATCTCCAACAGCGGCAGACCACGGACACAACATATTACCATGCCTAATACGGTGTAGGAAAACAACTTCCAGTCGCCTCAGAATATATAAATACAAGTCTAGTACCGTTTCCAAGGCTGTCTTACACCACTGTACCTACAAAATAGTAGCACGTGATGCAGGTGGACAGCGAACACGCACCCGTTTCTCCAAAGCGTACCATAAAGGCTCAGTAACACTGAGATCTGATGATTGTGGTGACCAGGGCACATGCTGCAATTCACCATCGTGCACATAAAACCAGTCGTGGATGTTACCAGCTGTGTGAACAGGGGCTCTGCCGCCTTGAAACACAACATCAGCACTGGGGAACAAACATTGCTACATGGGTCGGACGTGATCTGCCAAACGGGTCACATAATTCTTGGCAGTAATGCTAACAGTGGTGTCCATGTAATACCACGATATGGCTGCCCAAATAATCACCGATTCTCCGCCGTGTTTCATTCCAGTTCATCCTACAAATCCCTTCGAGGTGTTTTGTTGCTGACAGGTTTCGTGAGGGCGACATTCGGTTCTGTAGCGGCCTTCGCAGCTGTCGTCTACTTACTTTTCGGCCCAATCCTCTTCAATTGTAAGTAGGCTGTCTATGTATCTGTATGATGGCAGCGCTATATAGCGCTCTGCATTAATAACTCTGGCAGTGCTGTGCGCACTCTGTAAGAGACTCTGTGGCTGGTCGGACTAGCAGTTGGAGGTGAACAGCCAGCAGTGATGGAAGTTGGAAGTTAACAGCAAGCAGTGATGGAACTTGGAGGTGAACAGCCAGCAGTGGTAGAAGTTGGGAGTGAGTAGTCAGCAGTAATGGAGGTTAGAGGTTAATAATTGGCAGTGTTGGAGGTTTGCAGTATTAGCGCGAGCGGACGGCCTGAATGTATATCCGTCATTGATATTTATTAGTGATGATTATATAATTTTTGAACTGGTTGTCACATTCTTAAGGTAAATACATTGTTTGCTCTGCAACAAAATCTTTCCTTTGCTGACCACATGCCTATTAGTAGTTAGAACATTTAGTAGTTAGACTCACTTATTTAGCTGACAGTATTCGTGCTTGCGGCATTACAGTAGTTCGTGTAATGAAGATTTTTGTGGGGTAAGGGACTTATGAAATGTATAGGTTATTGTCAGGATTTCTTCTAATTCAGGGCCGTACTTTTGTATTAATTATTTGAAGTCAGGTTATCAATTTGAAAGCAGTCAGATTGCGTTATCCTTAAATATCGTGAGTAATTAATGAATACGAAAAGTTTAAGTTCTGTTTCTCAAGGCAAATTTTGTAGATGAGTGTTGAAACGATAAAAACAAGCTATGTGACAGTACGTCCAATTTCAAACTGAACCTAACTGAGCCTACTTTCTTTTTTCTTATTCTTATCATTTCAAAACTCATCTACAGAATTTGCCCTGACAAACAGAACTCAAACTTTTCCTATTCATTAAGTACTCTCAACATTCAAGGATAACGCGATCTGACTGCTTTCAAACTAACTGAAAAGAATGGCCCAGAATAAGAAGAAATCCTAACAACAACCTATACATTTCATAAGTCACTTACCTCACAAAAATCTTCGCTACGCAAACTACTGCAATGCCGCAAGCACCAATACTGCCAGCTAAATAAAAGATTCTAACTACTGAAGGCTCTAACTACTAATAGACATGTGGTTAGCAATGGAAAGACTTTGTCGTAGAGGAAACAATGTATTTACCTTAATAATGCGACAACCAGTTCAAAAATTATTCACCTCCAAGTTCCTTCACTGCTGGCTGTTAACTTCCAACTTCCTACACTACTGGCGATTCACTTCCAACTGCTGGTGCGACCAGCCACAGAATCTCCTACAGATTGCGCACAGCACTGTTAGAGTTATTAATGCAAGGGCTACATAGCGCTGCCATCATACAGACACATAAACAGCTTACTTACACAATGACCATCCGGAACAACGGCTCAACACACATTTCTGGGTGCGTTGTGAGTTAATGGATGATGTTTTCCCTGTATGTGGTATAAATATTAGATTGTTGCCTCTTGAAACGACTTCGAATACCTCCGATACGGAAGCATCCACCAAACGAGCACCAACAATACGCCCGCTTACCATTTCACTCAGCTCCGATGTAATGCTATCAGAACTACGCAGAACACTGATCACGTCAGACACTTCCAACAGTTGAGGACACGGTTTCAGTACACCATCGTCAGGCTTGCTGAAACGGCGAAGCCGGTAGCAAAAATAGAATGAAATTGGAATTATAAACGACTGAAGGTGTTTTTTTTTGGCGTTTATTATTGAACAGCCGAAGTCCCTGAACCATCTATTATATCTCTTAAAAAAAGTAATGTAACTATTTATTTTGAGGAAACACTCTCCTAGTAAATTTGTTTGTTCTTTGATTTATCGTGATCTGTTACTGATTTTTAGTGAAGTTAGTTTTTACGTTTAGCTTTCAAAAACATACAAAAGAGATATAATAAGCAAAATTATGAATTTCGTAGGTTGCCATTTACGTATTGTATCTGGTTTTACCGAGCACCAGGCTCCCAACAAATTACTGTAAATGCAATAGCGTAGTATTGCTCAGCTCTGAAATTATCACTATCACAGAAATTAGACAAATTTTAATAAAATTATTTCACTGGATTCCTTCAATTAATCTCACTGAATATTTTAACATAATTTCTTCCGCTCCGGCTATCAGACATTGTGCTGTGAAAAAATATTTTTAAATGTACCGCGTAATGGCGGCTAATTGTTAACAGCCAGATATCACTGTTACTCGCTCCGCAGCAGCTGGAAACATGCTAAATAATTTTCATTAAATATTCTTTTCATAAAATAAATGTGGCGTAAGTTCTTGAAATAACACAAGGAGATCACTTTATACTAATATATTCTTAATAGGACATAGCTTACACAATTAAATATTTGCAATTACGTTACGACAGAAACAAGTGCTAGCGCACCACAATAACTTGCGTACCTCATTCCAGCTAACACCAGAACGAACAGAACAAAACAGACTAGACAGAAGAATGAGCATTGCATTGTACACTCCTGGAAATGGAAAAAAGAACACATTGACACCGGTGTGTCAGACCCACCATACTTGCTCCGGACACTGCGAGAGGGCTGTACAAGCAATGATCACACGCACGGCACAGCGGACACACCAGGAACCGCGGTGTTGGCCGTCGAATGGCGCTAGCTGCGCAGCATTTGTGCACCGCCGCCGTCAGTGTCAGCCAGTTTGCCGTGGCATACGGAGCTCCATCGCAGTCTTTAACACTGGTAGCATGCCGCGACAGCGTGGACGTGAACCGTATGTGCAGTTGACGGACTTTGAGCGACGGCGTATAGTGGGCATGCGGGAGGCCGGGTGGACGTACCGCCGAATTGCTCAACACGTTGGGCGTGAGGTCTCCACAGTACATCGATGTTGTCGCCAGTGGTCGGCGGAAGGTGCACGTGCCCGTCGACCTGGGACCGGACCGCAGCGACGCACGGATGCACGCCAAGACCGTAGGATCCTACGCAGTGCCGTAGGGGACCGCACCGCCACTTCCCAGCAAATTAGGGACACTGTTGCTCCTGGGGTATCGGCGAGGACCATTCGCAACCGTCTCCATGAAGCTGGGCTACGGTCCCGCACACCGTTAGGCCGTCTTCCGCTCACGCCCCAACATCGTGCAGCCCGCCTCCAGTGGTGTCGCGACAGGCGTGAATGGAGGGACGAATGGAGACGTGTCGTCTTCAGCGATGAGAGTCGCTTCTGCCTTGGTGCCAATGATGGTCGTATGCGTGTTTGGCGCCGTGCAGGTGAGCGCCACAATCAGGACTGCATACGACCGAGGCACACAGGGCCAACACCCAGCATCATGGTGTGGGGAGCGATCTCCTACACTGACCGTACACCTCTGGTGATCGTCGAGGGGACACTGAATAGTGCACGGTACATCCAAACCGTCATTGAACCCATCGTTCTACAATTCCTAGACCGGCAAGGGAACTTGCTGTTCCAACAGGACAATGCACATCCGCATGTATCCCAACGTGCTCTAGAAGGTGTAAGTCAACTACCCTGGCCAGCAAGATCTCCGGATCTGTCCCCCATTGAGCATGTTTGGGACTGGATGAAGCGTCGTCTCACGCGGTCTGCACGTCCAGCACGAACGCTGGTCCAACTGAGGCGCCAGGTGGAAATGGCATGGCAAGCCGTTCCACAGGACTACATCCAGCATCTGTACGATCGTCTCCATGGGAGAATAGCAGACTGCATTGTTGCGAAAGATGGATATACACTGTACTAGTGCCGACATTGTGCATGCTCTGTTGCCTGTGTCTATGTGCCTGTGGTTCTGTCAGTGTGATCATGTGATGTATCTGACCCCAGGAATGTGTCAATAAAGTTTCCCCTTCCTGGGACAATGAATTCACGGTGTTCTTATTTCAATTTCCAGGAGTGTATTTTATACTCTTACAAAGATAATCACATTATAATCTCATACAATAAAAATAATGCCTTTTCTGCATCTATCGAACTGTATTGTATATTTTTACAGTTAGTGTTATTACCTTTCGCAGATAAATCAATGTTTGTAATTCAATTTGAGTCACATACAGTCATTTTTATTTATGTTTCACCTCGATTTTGGTGAATATTGCAAAAGGGACGCTACATCGCCCCCTGGGCTACAAGGAACACACTACTTAATGTTTGGTCCTTGTAGACCACGAGTGTCACTTTTCTTTCGTTCGTTGGTCACTTTCAGTTCACTTTACCGTGTATTAGGTCATGGGTACACATTCATTTCGAGCCTTTTCACATAGCATAGCTGCGGACAGTTGCAATATAACAAGCTCTTCCATTTGGACGAGGGCCGCAGGGAAACCCCAGAAAAACCTCGTCAGAGCTGATAGATTTAACCCTTTGTGTTACTTACATAAGTTGGTTCTACATGTTTTGGTATTATAAGTATTTACATCAAATATAAAATTTTCTGAAAAAGAAACAAACATATAGCTTTTATATGAAAGTGTTCATCAATTTTTTTTAATTGTGTAGTTTTTTTTTTCGGCGAATTTCTCGTCGTGTGGTGTGGATGACGCTGTATGTCGCTACCGCGATGCCTCGTGCCCGTTGCCATGGAGCGTCGGCTGGAAACTGTTGTCTTCTTTCTTGTCCGTAGCCGGCGGTCTGGATGTGGAGTAAGGACCGACGTTATTTTGTCTGCGTGGTGCGACTGCATTGTTGCGCACCGCTCGTTAAAGTTTTCAGCACGGGAGAGGATGTTGACTCGTGCAAATCATGAAACAAATGCACATATGTTATAGAACGGATTTTGTAAGATGTTATGGCTGTGGGTAAGAATTGATTAGTCAACATTATTGCATCATCGAGGCACAGGCTCAGTTACCTGGTATTTTCGTGTTCGTTTGCACGTACTGGTGTTGAATGATGCAGGAGATATGATGCTGAAGTAAGCACTGCACATCCCTGTTGTCATCACTTGGTATGGAATATTTATATTTCACAATTTTTGTTTGACGGCGTTCCACCGTAGTTGCCATTGCAGTCACGTTCTACTACGTGGTCCGTGACGTCATATTAGTTGTTGGCGCACAGGAGGTAGCGTCCAAACTAAAAATATTGTCTGTACAGTTTCGGACACACACTGATCACAGTTTTGTGTTTTCGGTCACTGCACACAGATATGTTTTGTTAGTTTGTACCTCGCGTTTTTTTTCTGTTGTGCAGCACATAAGTGTTCACTGCCCAAGCTGATCACTAACACAGTTCTCAAAGTTCACACTTCCTCCGCGAATACCAGCACACTATTATAGTTCCTGTTAGTATTGCTTACAGCATGACTTTGATACAATTGTATTACATGATTACTGGTTTTTTTATATCACATAGTGACACAGATGTCTGCTCGTTTACACAATATGTTACAATGAAATTTTCCAGATCAAAAACACTTTTGTTCTGTTATTGCATACATCTAAGTGTTACATCATACATGCAACGGATTCTGGCCTGACTTGCAACACTTATATATTTGGGCTTTAATAAATTTGTCATAGGGTATATTCATTTGGGCATTAGGACCGCTGCGCATGTGCTTGCTCCGTAAGCTATTAGCGTAATCGCGTATCCTATAAAAGGTTTGCAACTGTCAAAAACAGGCTCTAAAGTAGACCTCTTATTTAATCTCAAATATTGTGGCTAGATGGTTATACTTTCTCTTTCAAGGTCAAAGCACAGCATCACAGATGTCACATGGTATGTGCACAGTCTTTTGCATACACCATTTCTATTCATTTTTCATGTGACAGATTAGAATATTTAGTGCATTCTTTACATAAACATTTATCACACAGCATAATAAAATTTATAGTTACTAACTCTAATAACCACTGAAAAACATCTTACACTTATTGATTATGTTTCTAAACAAATACTACCATTGGACTGATGGTCCTTTAGCTTCTTCTTACTCATTTTTGGAGGCTGACGTGTAAATCATTTCTTGAAATAAAGACAAAACATCTTACATACTAAGCACAAACAAAACATCAAATTCTTACGACTACACAAAATTATATATTGAAGTCTGTGCAAAACCTACATATTACACAAAAATAGGGTAAATCATTCATGTCCTATTGTCAGGTACCACAAATTTCTTTAAGTCCTTATAGGGGTACAATCCTTTGATCTTCCCGCTCATCACATCAGCTATAAGGTAGCTACAACCGTGCGGTATTTGTATAATTTTAAAAGGTCCATTATACAGCATTTGCCAGTTCTTGTTCTTCTTTGTTATGAGTGACGACTTAAGATGGTTTCTTATCAAAACTAAATCGTTTATCTGATATGGGACAGTCCATTTTATTGCCTTGTCATATCGACTTTTTTCGTTGGGATTCAGTTAGACAACATGACTGTTGCGCTTTGTTGTTAAGGGTTTCGGTCCAGCGAAGCGTTTCGTTGTGAGCTGCGCCCGAATAATATTCTCCCTGGCCCCTTACATTGCTGCTTAATTCAAGCATGGGCATCTCTTCGCTTTTTACTCGTACGCTCGGGTAATCTTTACCGGGTGTACTTACTGTTAGTGCTAAATCCAGTACAATCTGCTTATTTTCATTCAGTACGGAGATCTTCCCGCTGGAGAAGTCAATTTTTGCTTTCTTCTCGCTCAGGAAACCTCCCCCCAGGATGCAGGTTACTCTCAATCCTTTGACTACGAGAAAGATACATTTTACGTTATCTCCCCCTAGGCATAAATCTACCAGCACCTGATACTGAACGTTCTGTGCTCGTGCTCCCATGGCTCCAATGACACAGCAGTTTTGTACAGGAGATGTCGGTAAGTTGCGTTTTTGGCTCAAGGTTTTGAATAGATCACAGCTCATAACATTAGTAGTGGCGCCTGTATCTATGTATATTTCTACTGGCAATTCACTAATTCTAGCTTTTATGATGGTTTGTGCTTCAGTTATTTCTTTTTTGTTACATTGGTTTGATTCCATAAGTAAATCATGTTGTGTACTGTTTCCATCTTGGTACCTCAGTAATAATATATTATCTTGTGTATTGTTTATAGGTGTGTCCCCTGTTATGTCGCCGACCGTCAATTGGGAGCTTATTGTGGCCGTTGTTCGTTTGACGGTCTTGATCTATGGTGGTTTCCGTCAGTGGGCATTTCTACTATCGTTACGCTGCTATTCGAGTCTGTCCATGTTTGTGGTACTGCATTAGTATTCTGCATAGAATTCCTATTGTCACACTGGTACTGGTTACCGTTAGGAGGCGGTGGTGGTGGCATAGAAGTTTGCATCCACTGCCCCGGGTAAGTGCGGTTGTTGGCAATACTGCTTTGTTGTGGCCATTGACCTTCATTTCGACGTTTGTTATTGTAATTATTATTACTGTTACTGTAGCCGGGATGTCCTCTATTTCCCACCTACGTATTTGATTGTAAGATGATTGACCGTTTCCGTTCTCCTTGTTTTGTCCTGCGGATTGATTTTCCTTTCCATTTCCGTGGCTTCCAAAATTGGAATTGTTGTTGCCATTTTTAAACTTGCGTGGTGAACCATTACTGTTTCCCGGTCTTTATTTATCCTATTTTCTTCCTGGGAGAGATGGATTTCGTCCAGCACAGACAATACCGTTCCAGGTCATTTTCGGGTACATTTATTAATTTGTCTCGTATATAATCGGGCAGTCGTAATTTTAAGATTCTGATCACATCACGGGCTGATATAGGGTCATCCCAATATCTAGTTTTGTTGATATATTTTTCAAAATATTTACGGAGTGTACCCTGTTTGTGATAGTACATTTGCGGGCTGTATACTTCAGTCCTCAGGCGTTCTTGAATAGCCAGTATCTGTCTAGAAAAGATTTTTCAAATTGTGTCAGGCTATGGCAATTTTCTATGACTTCATTTGCCCATAAGGCAGCGTCGCCTTGTATGTATGCGATTATGAACTGAATTTTTTGGCGTTCATTCCAGGCACTCGGTAATACATTTCGGAATCCTTTTATGAAGATTACCGGATGCACTGTATTCTTTTCCGCGTTAAATACTTGGAATTGTCTGTGTTTTATTAAGCTTTCATCAATGTTATTGCTTGTGGAAGTAGAAGCTGCCCCCACGGGGTTATGAATAGGAATGCTTCCTGTAAATTGTGTGTTTTCTCTTTCCGAATCGCTTTTTTGTTGGAATGAACTGTACGTAATGTTCTCATTACCGCACACGTTCCTAACAGGCGAGCCACAGTTGTTGTTAAGCATTTGCAAATGTGCACGCTCGAGTTAAGAAATTCTGTGTGTCATTTCTTGCTGCCACAGCGGTACTGTTACTGTTTGCAGAGCAGACTGTATTTTGCTTTCTACACGTTCTGTGATCTGACTTTCTCTTTCAGTGAGCCTGTCATGGAACTCTTTTTCTACTTTCTGGGCTTGAGCATTTAAATGCGTTTCTATGGTTTCTGGGAGGACCACGGTTCAGTCCCGCCTCTGGCCATCCTGATTTAGGTTTTCCGTGATTTCCCTAAATCGCTTCAGGCAAATGCCGGGATGGTTTCTTTGAAAGGGCACAGACGATTTCCTTCCCAATCCTTCCCTCACCCAAGCTTGCGCTCCGTCTCTAATGCCGACGGGACGTTAAACACTAACCTCCTCCTCCTCTATGGTTTCTTTTTGTATCATTCCTAAATTATCCATTCGGTTCGCAAGCTGTTCTACTTCGTCCCGGATGACTATGTGTGCCGTCTGAAGCGTTTGCAAAAGGGGCACTACACATCCTGTATAACGAAGGTCTTACAGAGATTTTCTTTCACGTACTGTGTTCAGTGATGAGTCTTCGTTGAATGTAAAAAGAAACGCGAACCCCACAAAGAAGGAATGTGGGGAACACAAGACTCACATATGGCTGCCGAGTTCGAGAGAGACTATCTAAATCGTAATGGCTTTTGCCCAATGGGGCAAAAGATGACTAGAACGCGGGAAATGCATGCTTGAACGTAAATGCAGATGCTAGCCAAGCTTGCAGGTTGCGCTGTCGTATTTTAGTGCGAACGGCACATCAGGCATCGCAAACTTCCTTGCTGGCCCTACGAGTAGATGATGGGCTGGAATCCTCTATGGCTTAGAACACAAACGTCACTACAAAGCACATCGGACAGACACAAATCGGGAATGGCTGATTCCCTTGCTGGCGCTACCACTAGACTTTCGCGGCCTTCGTGCAAAATTCCGTCAGATGCGTTCTTCGTCTTTCCCTTACATAAACAACGGTGTTTTGTTACTGCTGGTTCAATGGCTCTGAGCACTATGCGACTTAACTTCTGAGGTCATCAGTCGCCTAGAACTTAGAACTAATTAAACCTAACTAACCTAAGGACATCACACACATGCATGCCCGAGGCAGGATTCGAACCTGCGACCGTAGCTTACTGCTGGTACCGTCATCAAATGCTCTAACTGGTAGCAGATGCAGTACCGTACTCTCGACGAAAATCACGTTGCAGAGTTGTAACAGGATCCAGTTACAACTGTGCGGCATGATGGAACGGAGTAGACGAGAACTGGGTAATGGCCAAGCTAGTGAGCGCAAGGGCTAGCTGCAGGAGGGAAACCCCTACGGCCAGTCACACAAACCAGCAACGTTCAGTTTGGATGCCTACGTTAAATTGTACCTCTAGTTTCACTATCACGGAAGTGCCCTGTGCACGAGAAGGCAGGAAACAGTTGAGGACTGTTCTTGTATCAGACGTCAATCAGCCACTGTGATGTTATCAGGTATCCTTCGTGATATGAACATGTCTCGTCATGGATTAGTTATTTTCCTGTGATTGAAAGTTAGATAAATGGCAGTCTTGTCTCGGGAAACGTTAATTTTACCTTAAAAGCGGCGGGTGTAAGGACAGTGAAAATCTGCTTAATATTTGTGGCGTTCGAATTAGTGTGGCGCGACCTCGCGATCATTTACTTAGTGACTGAGTGGTCAGCGTCTTACGTCCACAGCGAAAGTGCTCCGAATCCTCCAGAGGAAATGAGGTAATTCGGCCCCTGACCTGGATGAGATCGTCAACGAACATCTCTGTCGGCTACCGCGGAAGCCCCTAACCTTTTCACCAGGATACTGAACTGTTGTCTTCAGAGTGGCATTTTCCCTCCACAGTGGAAACAGGCGAAGCTTATTGCGATCCCAAAGCCTTCTAAAGACCAGACCCTACGGTACCTACCAACAACAAGCCCATCAGCCTTTTGAACACCATGGCGAAGGTCCTGGAGTCTCTTATACTCAACCGCATTTCTCAGCCTCTGGCGGCTGCCGGAACGATCCGTCCCGAACAGTTTGGGTTTACCATCCACCTGTCCGCTGAACTGCAAGTTCTCCGGATTACGGAGCACATCAGGAAGAGTTTTAATTCCAGCATGTCGACGGCAGCGGTCTTCTTGGAAGTGCAGAATGCTTATGATAAGATTTGGCAAGACAACCTGGTGTATAAGATGCTGACGCAAACGCCCATCCCTGACATCTACGTTAAGATCGTGGATGATTTCCTTCACCACAGGACCTTCCTCGCTGCTCAGCGAGGAAAGCGCTTCAGTGTACGCCACATGTCAATGGGTACCTCTCAGGGCTCCGTGATGTCATCTCTTCTTTTCAATACCTATGTTAATGACATGCCCATCATCCGTCACTGCCATTTGGCGCAATACACCGATGATACGGCGCTTTATACGACCGGTCGCAATACTAATCAACTCATTGCTCGCCCCCAAAGGCAAGTGGACTCAACAGTCATTCCAATAAAATGGCCCTCAATGCTGGCCAAATCACGGTTGTTTATTTCACTAAACGTCGCCCTATACTCCGCAACAACATCTCAATCGGGGGCGTCCGGGTCCCGTGGGCCCAAGCTACCAAGTACCTCGGGGTCTGGTTGGATAAGAAACTTTTCTTCTACCGCCACGCAGAATATGTCACCCATAAAGGGTTAAAGTTGACAAAGGCCTTGTACCCTCTCTTCTCCAACCGAGAGCTGAATTTAGACACCAAGCTCCGGCTGTATCACTCCGTTGTTCTACCCTCACTAACGTATGGCTCCTCTGCGTGGGCCACGATTAGTAAGTCCCAGGTGCTGACGCTCCATCGCCTACAGAATAAGGTTCTCAGGTGGAGTCTTCACGCCTCTCTGATCACCAGGATAGTCACTCTGCATGAGGAGACACATACGGCACTTCTCAAGACGACCCTTCGCCGTAAGGCTCGCCGACTATACAGTAAAGTGGACGCCCTCCGTGAGACGGTCGCGGGACTGCAAACCATGGGCACCACAGATGGACGGCGCTGACACCTACACCCCGTTCCGCTCACCATCCTGGAGGACTCGGATTCGGGCTATGAGTGACGATAGGCCCGATATAACCAAGTTTTTCTGCCTGTTTTCGTACAGTCACTAGCAGTGGCCTTTTCTCGTCCAACCACTTTATTCTTTGACGATGAAGTTGGCGCTTTACTGCACTCCTCCCCTGTTCTTCCACAGAGACAATTGGACGGGATCTGAACCGGTGACGCCGTATGTTAGTCACCTGCAAACAAAAAAAAAATAAAAAATTAAGCGTATCTGGCTGCCGTGCGAAGTAGTAGGGTTCGATTACCGGTCTTAGTAGCGATTTTTCCTTGGTGGGAGGTCTAGTACGTGGTGCATTCAGCGTGGTGATACCAGTGGAGGAGTCACCGGGATGAGAAGTAGCGGCTCCACTGTCCGGAAAGTCGGCGAAAAGGCCGGGAGAGCGGTGCACTGATCACGTGCCGCTGCATACTGCATCTGCATGAGAGGATGAAACGGATGCCGGCAGACATCTCTTGGCCCTCAAGGACCAAACGAGGAGCTCGTTTATTATATTTGATTATGAATTGCGACTGGCTTATATTACCAGATATATAAGTGTTTCCTTATTTCATATATAAGGTGGCATCCTTATTATAATAACATATCACTTTCTAAATTCTGTAAACTTAGGCATTACAGCACTGTAGTCAAACCTGAATGTCTTTATGGAGCATGAACTTTAATTTTAAATAGAAACAGGTATATTGAAGAAATTAAAAAGAAAGAAAGAAATATTATTAGGAAATTATTAGGTCATAAAATTAATCATGGGGAAACTTATCACCTGAGCAGAAATAAGGAAATAAACGAATACATAGACATACATGGTGACAATAGAAAACGAAGACTTAAATTTTATGGGCGCATTAAAAGAACGGCACGCACTAGGTTGGCAAAACAAATATTTGAATTATAAGAAAACAGAAGTAAGACCAAAACTTAGCCAATTAAATGGATCATTGCGACTAAGGAGGACCTTAAAGCAACCGGTGTAACTTAGGCATACGTTGTAGGTAGAAAAACATTCAGCAAAATATATTTGTTTGGAAAGTTGGTCAGACGAAAATTAGAAAACGGAATGGAACACCGTGATGTGATGAAAGAAACAGATTTCATTCTAAAAGAATTAAACAAATTTGGACAATAGGAAGGCCAACCATGGATTGTACCTCGCTTGGTCCTATTGGGCCCATACGTGAATAATAATAATAATAATAATAATAATAATAATAATAATAATCTTCCTGAAGCAGATACTTTAGACATTATTGTAGCGACAGTAGAAGTAAGCCCAACCGCCACACTGAATTTCACCGTTAAAAATAGTAATTGCGAATGACGTTGTATTCCACATCTTTCAGGTTGGCATCTGAATGCAACAGGGGAAATACCGACAAAAAGAAAGAAATAGCAACATAAGTTATATTACATGAGACCCAAACGTGGGGCGGAAAGAAGACCCAACGAGCATATTGCCAAATTGTAAACAGGCTGAATGGTGGCATCAGCATCGGATTAAAACCTACAACATAACCAGACCGAATGTAAAAACCACAAAACGTACCCTCAAAAACTGCATCCTCTATGTTGACGAAACTTCCAAAAATTCAAGAACAAGCTCTCATCGCACACTGTGAGCTCCAGCAACATGTTGGTACTCAGCCTCCCTCGATCCCTCCCCCCCTCCTCCTGCCCCTCCAAGCTAGTGTCGAGACAGGATAATTTGGATAACTTCTTTACAAAAATATTTTCTTCATAACTGTAAACGAAAACAACCCAGAGTTATACAGTTGTCACTGGACACAACCCCATCCGTTATTGCCTTACATCAAGGCACAAATGAGTAAACATGTGAACCGATATAGCAAGTGTTACGCCACGTTAAAAATATAAAATAATTTACTGGTAACGGTCTAAAAGTAGTGTTTGAAGCCGCGACCTTCCGAGAAGAATTCCAGCGGGCATTTATTAGCCGAATATAGCTCTGAGGATACTCTTGAAACACCTGCAGCGATTTCGATTAAGGCCAGACCAGTGACAGGGGCACGCCCACTGGGATTAGTTCGGTGGGCACGGCCAAGAGATAGTATGTTTCTATTCTCCTAGCACACTTGTAATGATGTAGATTAATAGCGTGGAGTAGGGTAGTTTTTTTTCTTTATTGTAATTTTAAAACCTGTACAACAGGCAGGCTCTCAGCAGCGTTCTATGCTGCTCTTCAGCCATAGGATACAAAATGAGAAAAAAACAGAAAGATTACACATAGGTTACAGAACGATGGGCAAGAAAACAGGTGACACAGAAAGACAAACACGGAGCCGTTCACACTCGACGATAGTCCACACTTGAAACTGTTGACACGACGCACAAACACGGAAGACGGCGATGGCACCGGTGAACGATGGAGTGCGACGATGAACACTGAACACTAAACACGACGGCACACACGAGACACTGATGGCGATGATCTCTGGCGCGCGGAAGTCCGCGTAGCGTGTGCGAGTCCGGGGACCTGCCAAGAGGGGAAAAAGGGCGGGGAGGGTGGAGGACAGGGGAGAAGGAGAACAAAGACGCCAATGGCTGAGGAGATGGGAGGAGGAGTAGAGGGATAGGGGAGGGGAATCCCAGGGGAGGAGTGGGGAGAAAGGGATGAGGGAGGGAGGGTGCCCAAAGGAACAGAGACAGGAAGAGGGAAGGAGAATCAAAGTTGGTAGGAGGGGTATATGGAGGGAAGGAGGACATCATCAGGGAGGGGGAGCTGGCGCAAGCCACCTTGGGAGAGGGTAAGGAGGGTAGAGAGATGGAGACCGGGTGGGACGCGGGAATACAGGTGTGGCAGCGGGCGTGGGCGGGAGAGGATGGGCGAGACAAGCGGGTGAGGAGGATCAAGTTTGCGGGAGGTGTACAGGATCTGTATCCTCTCAAGGAAAAGGAGGAGGTGGGGGAATGGAATGAGATCATACAGGATCCGCGTGGGGGAGGGAAGACGGATGCGATAGGCGAGGCGGAGAGCATGGCGTTCAAGGATTTGGAGGGATTTGTAAAAGGTAGCGGGGGCGGAGATCCAGGCCGGATGGGCGTAACAAAGGATAGGGCGGATGAGGGATTTATAGGTGTGGAGTATGGTGGAGGGGTCCAGACCCCACGTACGACCGGAAAGGAGCTTGAGGAGATGGAGACGGGAGCCTGCCTTGGCTTGGATTGTCCGGAGATGTGGGGTCCAGGAGAGTCGACGGTCGAGGGTGACGCCAAGGTACTTGAGGGTGGGGGTGAGGGCGATAGGACGGCCATAAACGGTGAGATAGATATCAAGGAGGCGGAACGAAGGGGTGGTTTTGCCTACAATGATCGCCTGGGTTTTGGAGGGATTGACCTTGTGCAACCACTGGTTGCACCAAGCGGTGAACCAGTCAAGATGGGATTGGAGAAGGTGTTGGGAGCGCTGCAGGGTGGGGGCAAGGGCAAGGAAGGCGGTGTCATCGGCAAACTGGAGAAGGTGGACGGGGGGTGACGGCGGCGACATGTCCGCCGTATACAAAAGGTAGGAGAGGGGGAGAGAATGGAGCCTTGGGGCACACTGGTGGAGGGAAAAAAAGTGTAGGAATCTGTGTTATGGATGGTGACGTAGGAAGGACTGCGGGAGAGAAAGGAGCCGATCAGACAGACGTAATTAATGGGAAGGGCGAAGGTTTGGAGCTTGAAGAGGAGACCGGAATGCCATACGCAGTAATAAGCATGTTCGAGGTCCAGGGAGAGGAAGATTGCAGAGTGACAGGAATTAAGCTGTTCAGAAAGGAGATGAGTGAGGTGAAGGAGAAGGTCGTCAGAAGAGAAGGATGGCCGAAAGCCACATTGGGTGATGGGAAGGAGGCGATGCTGGCGGGGATGCTGGTGGATGCGGCAGGTGAGGATAGATTCCAGGACCTTGCTGAAGACCGAGCTAAGGCTGATGGGACGGTAGGAGGAGACGGCGGATGGCGGTATACCAGGTTTAAGGAACATCAGGATATGTGAGGTTTTCCACAGGTCGGGGTAGTAACCGGTGGACAGGACTACGTTGTAGAGCCTGGCCAGGGTGGAGAGGAAAGAGACAGGAGCTTCACGAAGGTGATGGTAGGTGACACGATCGTGACCAGGAGTGGTGTTGCGTTTGGTGCAGAGTGTAGCAATGAGATCCTGTGTAGTGATAGGGGCATTGAGTTCTGTGTGTGCAATGTTGTACAAGTACTGGAAACCAGGCGCTAGGGGAGGGACAGAGATGTCAGTTCGATCACGGACATCCGGGAAGAGGGAGTAATTGAACTGGGGATCGTCGGGAATGGAAAATACATTGGAGAGGTAGGAGGCATAAGTGATTGGCCTTACTAAGGGTGTCAGGGAATGGGTGATAATTATGGAGGAGAGGATAGTAGGGGGAGGGTTTAGTTCCGGTAAGGCGACAGAAGGCTGACCAGTACTTGGACGAGTTGATAGGTAGGGTAGCATTCAAATGGGTGCATGTCTGTCGCCAATCCCGGCGTTTCTTGGCCGCGAGCAAATTACGAATGTGTCGCTGGAGTTGCCGGTGGCGTCGTAGTGTGTCCGGGTCATGCGTGTGGAGGAAGGCACGGTAGAGACGACGGGATTCACGGAGGAGGAGGACGGCCTGTGGGGGTAAGGTAGGACGGTGGGGGTGGATGGCGACAGTAGGGACGTGGGCCTCCATGGCCTCAGACAGGGTCTGCTGGAGAAAGGAGACGGCATGGGTTACATCATCAGGGTGGCGGTAGGTGAAGGGGTGGCTATCGACCTGGGTGGAGAGGGTATCCCGGTAGGCATTCCAGTTGGCACGGAAATAGTCATGGATATACTTCGGGGGAGGGTCATTACGAGGGTTGGGGCGCGGGCGACGACCGTCGGAAACGGTGAGGAGGACAGGGAGATGGTCGCTACGAATAGGCTTCAGGAAATCCAACGTTATGCGGCCAAGGAGGTTAGGGGAGGAAAGGATAACATTGGGAGTGGAGTTGGATTTAGGACGGGTGTGCTGGAGAATGGGGATGAGTCCCCTTGAAGGGAGGAGAGGAACCGATGCCACCGCCGTAACTGGGCGGCGGAACGACTATGGATGTTGAGGTCGGCGGCAATCACGTAGGAGGGGAAGGTACGGTCAATGTGGGAGAGGAAGTCGAAGGAAATAGGGACGTTAGGGTGGACATAGATGGTGGCGCAGGTGACGGTAAGGCCAGGGAAGAAGAGACTAAGGATCAGGAGTTCGGTGGGGTCGGGAAGGAGAGGTTGGAGCCGTACTGGGATCTGGCGGTGGTGACCAATGGCAACTCCGCCACGCGCAATCGGGAGGGGATTATCGGAGCGGTGAAGGAGGTAGGGCGACGTGTGGACGGTGTGGTGGGGTTGGAGGAAAGTTTGATTGAGGAGGAAGGCATCCACGCGGTGGGTGGCAAGGGTGTGCAGGAAGAGGATCTTGTTGGCAGGAAGGGAGCGGATGTTGTTGAAAAAGATACGGTGCTGTCGCGCCATGACAGGGATTTAGACAAGGGTGTCAAGACGGAAGAAGGTGAAATAAGTCGGGTTGTTGGAGTAGGTGGCATACATTTTCAAGTGGAAAATGGAACGGGTGGCGAGGGAAACCTGTTGAAGGGTGTGAGAGCGCTGGAAAGGGTGGACGTTTTGTAAGACAATGGTGAGGAACCTGATGATGTCCTCAGCGGTGGGGAGGGGGGGACGAAGGGAATTGACAGGAGGGGTGGGAACGTCCAGAGGATGGACAGGTACAAGGTACAGTGAGTTCAGGAGTGGTCGGAGGGGATCGGGCCTTACACTTTTGGGAGTAGGTGGGATGGGGGAGATTGTAGGTATTGCAGGAGGGAGGGGATTGTAGGTTAGGGCACTTCCGGAGGGAGTGCATTTGTCTACAGTGCGGGCAGGTGGGGGCCTCGTGGCACTCAGCTGTTGGGCGTGCGTTATAGTGCAGACACCTCTGGCAGCGCAGGGATTGAGGAGGGAAACAGGAGGGGTCGACCTTATAGCGCTGGTGGAAGAGGAGGGCACCGTCCTTCAATAGACAGTCAATGGAGGGGGCTTCCTCGGAGAAAACCCGCATAAGGCGGGTGGGGCCGGACGAGTTGAAAATGTGGTGGACCGCCCGTACCTCCAGTGTGGGATGCGCCTTGAGCTCCGCCAACACCTCCTCCTCCGTGATCGTCGGACTGAGCCGAGTGATCACAGCGGTGAGGGTCGGCAGGCGACGCGGGGCTTGGGGTTGGCGGGTTGGAGATGGAGAAGGAGCAGGGGTGAGGGAAGTGTTGGGGCCAAAACGGGTGATGGGGAGGCGGGAGAGGATGTCAGTATGGAGAGTAGGGCTGGGGGAGGAGATGAGAACGGAATCCCGTCTGGGAGAGAGGAGAGAGACGGGGGCACCAGGGACATGTTGACAGAGGAGGAGGGAGAGATTCCGGGCCTTGAGAAGGGAAGGATCCGGACGGGAGAGGAGGTATTTGTATAAAGAAGAGGGGGAGGAGGAGGAGGAGGAGGAAGCGGAGGGAGCAGGGGCAGGTGGGGAGACATCCATGGCATCCTGAGAGGGGGAAGGAGGACGGGGCGGGGCCTTTTTGGGAGCAGAGGAGGTGGCGGTGCCACTAGGGCGTTTAACGGCGGTAGAAGGGTGGGTGGTGACATGAGCGATGGGAGCTATAGGGAGGTGGCGGGAACGGGCAGGTCCCGGCGTGGACGCAGCAGACGGCGCCGGAGATGGTGACGGTGAAGGCGACGGCGACGGCGACGGCGGTGGCGGTGGCGGTGGCGGTGATGCCGAAGGCGATGGGGAGAGATGGGCATGGGCAGTGGCCCGACGGGCCACCAACCTAGCTGGAGCTGCAGTAACAGGCTGGAGGAGTGGGGGGAAAGGATCAGAGGGAGAGGAGCGGGAGGAAGAAGCCGGAGAGGGGGCGAGAAAGAGCGAAGGCGAAGGGAGAGTGAGAAGAGTAGGGATGGAAAGAGGGGGGTGTGACTCGGCACACCATGTAATGATGGTGGTGGCGGCAGAGGGGGACGTGTAGACTATGGCTGTGGTGGTAGTGGTCGTAGTGGTGGTGGGGGCTGACATGACGACAAGGATATACAAAATGACACAAGACAAAAAGGAAAGGGGAAGAAGAAGAAGAAAACTGGGGACAGACGAAGACGAAGACGGACGAAGACGGACGAAGACGGACGAAGACGAAGACGGACGACGACCAGAGTCCCACGCTGCTCGCGCGGAAGCTGAAGCTGACGCCGACTGGCAGGAATGCCGCAGCTGGCGCCGCTGCCGCGGACGGGGCCGGGGCTGCTGCTGCTGCTGGAGGGCGGGCTGGCTGGCTGGACCGCTGCTGCTGGAGGGGTGGCTGGCTGCTACAGGCTGGACCGCTGATGCTGGCCGGTACCGCTGCTGCCGGTTGGGACCGCTGCTACTGCTGCTACTGCTCCTGCTGCTGTTGTTGCTGCTGCTCGGCTGTACCGCTGGCTGGCTGGCTGGCTGGCACCTGGAAAACTAGTGCTTCGATTAGTGCTCGAATGGCACAACCGAAGGGCGGTAACCTTGCGGAATGCCGCCGGAGAGAGTGGAGTAGGGTAGATAGTATAGTAGGTCAAATAGTAGGCTTGCCCATAGAGTAGCTAACATTCCATCCTGTAGTTAATACTAATATTAATTAGATAAAAGAATAGCAAATGCTGCTTGGTAATCAGAACTTTGTATGTAATTTCGACTCACTAATGTCTTAGGTGGTGGGTTGCTATGTATAATATTGGTTTTGATGAATAAAGATGTTGTGCACATAGTTCCGCGTACTCAGTGCGTACACAACTTTCCCACTAGAGCGCGCCCCGCTAAGTACAACAGCGCAGGCGCAGCAATCGTCCGTCTCCGCTCTACGAGATGGCGCTGCCATAAAGACGGACCAAATTCTGCTTCCGCCGACCGCGTATTAATATGTAACGCAGCCAATGAGATTGCTGCTAACGTAGAACCTTTTCCCCTCGCGGATCACACTCGTGCAATGATACATGAACGCACGAGGTATTATAACGAGTGTACAGACCTCCGATTAGCCAGTCTGCATTAGCCTGCAGTCAAGTTTCAGTCTGCGCCTAAAAAGATTATCATATTCCTGTACATAGCCATGAAGAGAAATGTATAGACACTTCGTCAAGTATCAGAGATATGTGAGAATAAGATTAACGTACCACGACCAAAGGAACTTCAGATTGTCAGTTGTAAACAGCCTCCAGAGTCAAGTTACGTAATGTCTATATTTTTTATTATTTTAATAATTGTGTGTGACAATTAATCAAGTTCTGTTTAAAGTTGGTCACCGTCAATCTGCTACTCTAAGCGTGCAAGTGACATTTCTATCGTTTGACCTAACGGCAGAAGATAAACACGCCACGATAAGACCACGAGACATATTGCTGACGCTCGCCTACTTCGCTAGAGCGACAAGTGTAATAATCTGATGGTGTGTATACCGTAGGTCTTGACAGTACGCACACCTAAAAAGATTAAAAAAAAACAAAAAAACATCGATTGCAGGGTAATAGGATTTAATCTTACAGTTTACACAATGTAGCCCTGCAAATACAGCTTCGCGTAAGGGACAATCTAGGGCTAGATGAAGTAATGTGTAACGCGAGACATTTCTTACGGCTATCTTCTTCAATAGAAGAGACTAGGGATGGAGAACCGCTATAACTTGTCACATACAAGCGGTAGATCGTATGCCCTATTATGTTGTAGCAAAAGTGTGTGGTTTCGCTGCTGTGGCAGTACATTCAGTGTTCTGTCAACATCGCTATTACGGCTGAGTGACAGCGGGAGGGGTATGCAGTTGAGCAACGGCAGCTGTCTGTCGTGCAGATGAAGAGACGGCATTCCCTAGCAGCGGGAAAACCGGGCAGGCAGCAAGGAGGCGCCCGCCCGCGGCGACCGCGCGGTGGCCGCCGTGAAAAGAGCCAATCCGGCGGGCATTGAGCGCGCCATAACTGGCCCTCAATAGGCCGGCATTGTGGCAGGTGCTGAATGCGTGCCGATTATCAGCGCAAACAATTGCCGGCGGCCGCGCTCTGCCCGTGGCTTTTGACATGCGCCTCTGCCGGCTCCGCCCCTGCCAATGTGGGTCGCGTCGGCCAGGGCTGCCCGATCACTGGCGTACTGCAGCGCGAACGACACACCTAAAGCAACCAGCTCTTCGTTCACACTTAAAGCTGCGGTTACAGAGGCCGTATTGACGACAGAATGGCCCGACAGTGTTGTCCGGCGACAGTACCGTACACACGTAGTCACAAGTTCGGCGACATTGCCAACCGCGACAATATTTGCGGCGAATAGACTTCCGGGCAAAAAGTGTTTACATAGGTCGCACTATGGCCGCGGAATGGCCGAAAACGAGCTAGTGCGGTTCTCCTGCATTTACGTCACACAAGGAAAGATGTTGGAGTGAGAAAGAGAGACAAGGATTTGTAGTGGTTGTTGTTGTTTAAGTTACCGAACTGCTTCGGAAATTACAACACGTGCACTTGCGCTGCTTGCTTACCATTCCCCTAATGCTGAAATACAGTTTGGAATACGTGTTGGGCTGTCACTAAACTTCCGCTGCTTGAGCCCGTGTAGATGGAAAACCATTTTCCTATCTTTATAGGAGTGATGTTCAGACTGTGCGCTGCAGGATTTCGGTTGTGTTAGTGTCAGTGTAATGATCTGCCGTTGGGCGCCGGCACTGGTGGGGCGAAATAGGGTTGAAACACAACTGTCAGTGTGCACTGCAGCTACAGACAGTTAACATGTTTCTGGGCAAGATGGGCAGAGCTGTTTTATCAAAACAGCAACAACATTACTGCTGCTCTTCGTGAGTAATGATGCGTTAAAAGAATACGTGGAGGTCCTCCCTCCGCACCGGGGCTGAAGAACATGATTCGGAAGTTCGAATTAACTGGCGATACGGGAACTGCTCGTAGGAATGCCCGACAGCCAGTAACGCGCCGACGAGCAGCCTAAGATTGAACTTACGACAATGGATCGTACTGTACCAACGTCGCTATGCAATTAATGTATGGCTTCCTGCCGCGCAAAATGCTTGGGCCAACCAATCAACCACTACAGCTTTAATTAGGTCTGCGGATCGCTGTCTAATTTTTAGAAGATTCCAGTCGTAGTAAAACTCCTGGCGACTACTCGAAGTCTAGCTCGTACCGTAATCGCACTCTGAAGGAACAAATTGAAGACAGATCAACCTTAGTATAATTACTACGGCGGCCACCTCAACATTGACTAAGCAGCCGGCTCGAATATCGAATAATGAAAGACAGCGCCCTTACCTTACACAGCGTCGTGATCGAATAATGACACGATTACACTACGAATAGAAACATCCAAACATTCTAATACAATGATTACCAATATCAAGCAGTAATTACTCGTAACTTTTCAATTGCTTACAAAATTCCTATTCCATATATCGTCGTGTTACGACCAGTTTGTATTAAGACGCTTTTACCGATACCGATATCTATATAGATTAAAATACCATGCAAGAATTGTTGTTGTTGTTGTCTTCAGTCCTGAGACTGGTTTGATGCAGCTCTCCATGCTACTCTATCCTGTGCAAGCTGCTTCATCTCCCAGTACCTACTTCAACCTACATCCTTCTGAATCTGCTTAGTGTACTCATCTCTCGGTCTCCCTCTACGATTTTTACCCTCCACGCTGCCCTCCAACGCTAAATTTGTGATCCCTTCATGCCTCAAAACATGTCCTACCAACCGATCCATTCTCGTAGTCAAGTTGTGCCACAAACTTCTCTTCTCCCCAATCCTATTCAATACCTCCTCATTAGTTACGTGATCTATCCACCTTATCTTCAGTATTCTTCTGTAGCACCACATTTCGAAAGCTTCTATTCTCTTCTTGTCCAAACTAGTTATCGTCCATGTTTCACTTCCATACATGGCTACACTCCACACAAATACTTTCAGAAATGACTTCCTGATACATAAATCTATATTCGATGTTAACAAATTTCTCTTCTTCAGAAACGCTTTCCTTGCCATTGCCAGTCTACATTTTATATCCTCTCTACTTCGACCATCATCAGTTATTTTACTTCCTAAATAGCAAAACTCCTTTACTACTTGAAGTGTCTCATTTCCTAATCTAATTCCCTCAGCATCGCCCGATTTAATTTGACTACATTCCATTATCCTCGTTTTGCTTTTGTTGATGTTCATCTTATATCCTCCTTTCAAGACACTGTCCATTCCGTTCAACTGCTCTTCCAAGTCCTTTGCCGTCTCTGACAGAATTACAATGTCATCGGCGAACCTCAAAGTTTTTACTTCGTCTCCATGAATTTTAATATCTACTCTGAATTTTTCTTTTGTTTCCTTTACTGCTTGCTCAATATACAGATTGAATAACATCGGGGAGAGGCTACAACCCTGTCTCACTCCTTTCCCAACCACTGCTTCCCTTTCATGCCCCTCGACTCTTATGACTGCCATCTGGTTTCTGTACAAATTGTAAATAGCCTTTCGCTCCCTGTATTTTACCCCTGCCACCTTTAGAATTTGAAAAAGAATATTCCAGTCAACGTTGTCAAAAGCTTTCTCTAAGTCTACAAATGCTAGAAACGTAGGTTTGCCTTTTCTTAATCTTTCTTCTAAGATAAGTCGTAAGGTCAGTATTGCCTCACGTGTTCCAACATTTCGACGGAATCCAAACTGATCCTCCCCGAGGTCCGCATCTACCAGTTTTTCCATTCATCTGTAAAGAGTTCGCGTTAGTATTTTGCAGCTGTGACTTATTAAACTGATAGTTCGGTAATTTTCACATCTGTCAGCATCTGCCTTCTTTGGGATTGGAATTGTTATATTCTTTTTGAAGTCTGAGGGTATTTCACCTGTCTCATACGTCTTGCTCACCAGCTGGTAGAGTTTTGTCATGACTGGCTCTCGCAAGGTCGTCAGTAGATCTAATGGAATGTTGTCTACTCCGGGGGCCTTGTTTCGACTCAGGTCTTTCAGTGCTCTGTCAAACTCTAAATAGTTTATGATTCCATTAAATATCTTACCGCTTAGCTCAGCGTTGCTATGTAAATAACACGACGTCACATACGCCACCGATTTACCAATCTTTGTTATAGGTATAATCGTTGACTGTTCCGTAATAAATTACAACAACTTCAGTTCTACTTGCATTTACTGAGGACTCTTTCTATAAATGAAATTGTTTAAACTGTATAGAATATCTACCTTCTATATATTCACCGTGGATCCACTCAGTCAATGAACTTTTGATAAGGTAACCTTACAAATACCAGCGTATTCTTGTGTCCTGCAAAGCGGTATTAAGATCTTTGATGGTTCAAATGGCTCTGAACACTAAGCGACTTAACTTCTAAGGTCATCAGTCGCCTAGAACTTAGAACTACTAAAACCTAACTAACCTAAGGACATCACACACATCCATGCCCGAGGCAGGATTCGAACCTGCGACCGTAGCGGTCGCTCGGCTCCAGACTGTAGCGCCTAGAAGGGCACGGCCACTCCGCCCGGCAAGATCTCTGAATTTCGCCCTCTGCTTTTCTCGTAATATATATATATATATATATATATATATATATATATATATATATATATATATATATATATATATATACTCCAGATACTGAGTACACGTAAGGTTTTTGTTAACCCAAGAAAACTGAAATCTTCTAGGTATTACAATACACTTTTATTCATGTAAGTGTGCGAGGGAAATTCAGTAATAAAAAAAAAAATAAACAAAAACCCTAAGTGCCACGGCCACTTTAAATCTAACCTTAAGTGACAATTTAAAACAATTCTGAACCTCTTCAGGCGTTGA
Organism: Schistocerca gregaria; assembly: GCF_023897955.1. Lineage (NCBI taxonomy): Eukaryota > Metazoa > Arthropoda > Insecta > Orthoptera > Acrididae > Schistocerca > Schistocerca gregaria. Next base: position 472,711,887 of record NC_064921.1, read on the forward strand.
CAATACACGACCCGCTAAGTTCCCTACTTAAATTCGGCCACTCGTCACTTTGGCTAATCAAGTTTTTGTTTAGCTGCGTGCTGCTTGTAAAAAGGTTCCTTTATTTTCTCGTCGCTTATCCACTCATTTACTGGTGCCCTCTATCACAATATACAGAAACAATTGGTATTTATTGGAGCTAATCCTAGGTCCGCTGTAAGATAGTGGCATTTAAACAACAACTACAAACATGTGTTCGAGGCTTTCCGTTCTCGACACACACACCACCACTACCAGACCACTTCAACAAAATGGCTAATAACCCAATTACCTCTGGGGCGAGTTGGGACCACTAATCGTACAACACCGATTCCCAAAAACTCAGCACCTACAAATCTACTTCTCTCTCTAACCAGGCTCACGCTGGATTTACCACAGCAAACTTTACGACCGATACTGTCTACAAGACGACAATCAATTGATAGCTAGTGCACCTAAATTCGCCAAAACCAGGGTATCACCAGCGACTATTCAGAAAATCCCACACTATTTCTGTATCCGTTGCGCAGCGTTGGGAGGAAACAACCGTCACAGCCACGTATATGAGCACGGGCCTAACATACTAAATAGCCACGCTGACTCCGCGAACTGTACCCAAATTAAAATACTGGTACTACTAATCAAAACTCCTTTCCCTCTCCCAAGCCTTAACCGCCAGCTGCGGTGCCTCACTACACCACGCATTGGGTCGCTCTACTGTCAGACCTAGACGCGCACCGATGTATCCACTTAGTCGGTGAGAGGTCTACCATAGAAACCATTTAAAACGAACAAATCCGCAGCGCCACGCCAATTTTTGACAATTAATAAATTATTCGTTGCTGCTGTCGGTTCTCTACGACAGCGGCCGGCTGCTGCGCGTCGTTCAGGCAGCATCTCTGGACCCAGCGATGGCGAGTTGTTGCATCGCTGAAGTCGCGCGCGCTCACCACCTGTTTCTTCGTTGATGTCTCAGATCATCTACAACATTTTTTTTCTTAATTCATCATACCCGTATATTTATAGTAATCACCAGGCGTTATTATTAAGTTATCGTGTAGGATGATCAGCACTAGTAAGGGTGAACGTAACCCGTGCGTTTTGACACCAGCACAAACCTTTTGCGCCACAGATTGTTGAAGTTACTGTTGCCACGACTGAGAACGCGAGATGCAACGTGCAATCGTCAGCCAGTGCACGAGCTGTGTCAAGGCAACTTGACTTTTCGTAGTCTACATCCCACGTGAAAGTTTTCGGGCAGCTAGTAGAGCAACCTGTAATGCGGTTGCAGGCTGTCGTGGATCCAGAAAATCGTCACAGTGAACAATGTTTGTAACCTGGAACGTCAACAAGGTACGCAGTTAACAAATGTTACTGTCTCGTGCGTAATTTAAAACGTGTTTCTTTCAATGATTTATTCGTTACTTCTCTTCCGAATGTCTTTACAAATGTTTCCACAAAGTTTCATTGTCCTACGATCAGTCGTATTTCATGGCGGCCCTCTCACGTAGCGAAAGTTTCATTATAACCACTCAGTATATTGTTGAAAAGCAGTTAGTCAGATAATTGGTAAGACTAATACGAATACAAAATACCGTGTAACAGTTACAACAAAATGGGCGATCACCCTTCAGTTTTGGTTTCTGGAGATTCATACAGAAAGCTGAAATGGCTCTTTTATGTGTACACTTACATCTCATCGCTATGGCTATTGGTACCAGGCGTCTGAGACGCTTTGGTGGAAACCTGGAAGTCTTTTAATTTTTTTAAAAAATAACGATGAAATGTTTATGTTAATATTTGATCCTGATTCACCAGTACAGCTATGGAACTATGAATTTCATAAATGCGTTGTATCAACGACGAGAGTTATGGGACGTGAGAAGCAACGTATGCAAAAACCTTAACAATAATTCTAAAAATCTCTGAAGAATAAAATTGTGACTGTCTATTGCAGATCGACTATGAGGACCTTAGCTGCGAGAATGGTCTACTCCCTATTTCGACCTTTATATACAGGGTGAGTCACACAAGACGTAAAATCAACTTTATTTCGTGAACGGTGACACATATCGGAACGCGGTTTCCGGCAAATGCTAGAGTTGGAAAAGAAATCGAGAAGTGTCTTTTAATTGAAGAGCACGGAGGCCGGAATCGGCGTTAGCAGTGGAAACACCTCCAAGAAGAGCTCTCGTTCTACCCTGCGTTAGAATGTCAACACATTTGCCTGTTTACTTGTCTGCACTGCTAACTTATGCTTCAACATTCGTTGCGTACAGACATGTGCGCCAGTGAAGAGAAGTTGAATATACTACGTTTATATGGTGAATGTGAAAGAAATGCCGTAAAAACGGCACAGCGTTGTAGGGCTATCTATCTGGATCCTCAGTGTCCGATGCGCCAGGCAATTGCACGAATTATGCAGACGCTAGTGCGGAGTACAGGTTGCTTGAACGTCAAAAAGACGACAAGAAAGAAAAATGCATTTTAAAAATATGTACGATTAAATTAAAAAAAACGCATTTGCTTCCACATCTCCTTTGATACCAGTGCTTTTTAGCATTAACCAAACAACAAATACGTGCCCCTCGACGCTCTAGCAATTGCTCGGAACCGCTTTTCAATATGTGTAACCGTTACTTATCTTCAAAATTCGTTGCTTGCAGACATGTGCACCAGCGAAGAGAAGTTGGATGTACTACTTTTATATGAAGGGCTTATTTCAATAGTGGTACAAGTCTATTTTTGTTCATATTGAGATACAGAGTCCTAAAGTTAAACGAGCGCTCAAAAATCTGCAGTTGAGATACATGAAATACTCAAGCATATGGCTTCTTGCTATAGATGGACCTTTCTTTCTGTTTGTTTGGCTCATTAATTTCAGAACCATTATAGACAGAAAAGTGGAGGTGATTGACTTGTACCACTATTGAAATAAGCCCAATGTGAAAGAAATGCCGTAAAAACTGTACAGCGTTATAGGGCTATCTATCTGGAACTTCAGTGTCCGATGCGCCAGGCAATTGCCCGAGTTATTAAGAGGCTCTTGCGGAAGACAGGTTACTTGAACGTCAAAAAGAGGACAAGAAAGAAGATTGCAACTGACAGAGAACACGAAGACGCTGATCTGGGTACTTCACTAATGAATCCGGACAGTGGTACGAGATATACTGGCAAGGAATGTGAAATGAGCCAGACGAGTGTCATTCGCAACCTGCAGCGACAGAATTTCCAAACCTATCTATCACTACATCCAGCACTCGACGAGCGTCATTTCGAACGTCGTACAGGATTTCGTCAGTTTGAAGTTCAGCAACTGACAAACGACCCAATGTTTTCCAACGTGTGCTCCTTACCGATGAAGCAACGTTCTCTAAGCATGCTAATGTAAACTTACACAATATGCACTACTGGGCCCCCGAAAATCAACACTGGCTTCGTCAGGTGCAACATCAAAGGCCGAGGAGCGCAAACGTACGGTGAAGCATCATAAAAAATTACTCTGTGGAACTTACTTCATCTCAGGCGTTCTAAATGGACATTCGTACGTACACTTTCTGACAAACTTTCTGCCGAGTCTTCCAGCAGAGGCACTACTGGATATTCGACAGTGTCTGTGACTGCAACACGACGCTTTTCCAGCTCATTCATCCCGTGTTGCAACGCAAATACTGAATGAGAACGTTCCTGGACGTTGCCCTGTTGTCAAATGGCCTGCGACCTCCCCCGATTTGACTGTTCTTGATTTCTTTCTTTGGGGAACACTCAAAGATACAGTCTATGACGAAGCCCCAACTGCGCCAGACGATATGTTTCGTTGAATCCTTACTGCACGCTCTACCATATAATCCACTGAAATTACATTTGTTCATAGTTCTTTCGAACGTTGATTGCAAATGTGCCTTTCAGACCACGGTCTACAGTTTGAACACATGCTTAAATAAAGGGCAAGGTTTTTTTGACAAAATCTACATTATGCGATTGGGTGGTTTCCAAGTCATTTTTACTAAACTGTTTATTTCATTTACAATTGTATTAAATTGCATCCCAAAGTCAAATAAGCCGGCATTGTGTATCGAACGTAGGTGGCAACACTGTCATTATGCACTTACGTTCAGCACGAAACGACGTTTCGTTAAGGAGAATATTTATTTTGTGGTATACAAGTGATCCCCAAAGTATTTTTAATACTTTAATTTGGGGCAATGTAGGTAGAGACATTTGTCCGACACCAAGTATTTTACCTCTAAGAACCACACAAGCACATACAGGAAAAGTTGAAAAGTCAGGTCAAATCATCCTTCTAACATTTAAATATTTAATACAGTACTTGCTTTTTGCAGTGTATAAGACCTCTTTATTTTTGAAGAATGAAGAGTTGATTTCTCTGCTTCAGCTCACGTAAATCTGGGAGGATACACAAATGTGAAATTGTTTTCCTAAGCTCTTTGTGATACGCTAGATTCTAGCCTATGTCGTGTCCTAGACTATGTCGTAGCTGCATATGCAACATTCGTAGGTCAACCTGCATCTAGGTTTTAAGCTGGTTCAAGGGGAAATAAAACTTTATTCTCGGAGAGAAGGCCTACCTTACATAATACAACTAAGCAGCGAGGTCCGAGACGCCTGCTTGGCAGTTTTTGCACTGCATATGACGTTCCGGCCACCGCGCTGTCACAATCTAGGATATTTCTCGAAGCGGTTTAGGGAATTCACGGACGTCCTGAATCAGGGTGACTGGACGGGGATATGAGGTACTGTACTCCTGAATACGAGTCCACTGTACTAACCCTCTGTGCTGCATTGTTCGGTGGGAAAATACGCACTCTGGAGAAAGAGTATAGCCAAAGTCGTATACAGGACGTCCCAGGAAGAATGGTCAATATTTGGAGATACGACAAGAACGATCATTAGAAACAAAAATGCCTAGTAATCATGACTCTAAAATGCAAAACTTAATTGCTTTAAACACTTCTTCATCTTCAACATTGTCAAACAAATCTCTTCAACTGCAATCTCTTTGGTTTCCACTTTTTGCGAGGAGGTATTGCGGCCCAAAACAAGAAAAAAATTGTCTAGTAATCATGGGCACTAAAACGTGTACATCAAAAGCAATGGGCACTTTTTTCAGTGAAAGAGATGTGTTTCAGTGTTTCACAGTAGCGAATGTCAAGTGCTCATAGCTCTTAGAATAAGCACTTGAAGTCCATGTTTACTGCATATTATTTTCCTGTTTTGGTCTGCACTACCACCTCTAAACTATGGAAAACAAAGAGCCTGCAGTAAAAGAGATTTGTTTCACCGTGTCGGAGTTGAAATGTTCCTAGCTCTTAAGGTATGCATTTTAAAGTCGATGTTTACTGGGCTCTTTGCTTCGAATGGCTCTTCCCGTTATTTTCTTGACTACTGTCCATTTCTCCTGCGACATGCGAAAACCGAAACACTCGGCGCAACGGGACCATGAAATGGATCCATTTTAAAAGTAATCAACATATGCGTTAAGACAACTATCCCGTTGAGAGAAGACACGATCAGTTTCTGTTCCGTAGAACTCGATCGGCCACAGCCGAATTCACTCTTGCACTTCCAAGTACGACTGAAACCGACGTCCATGCAAATCTTTCTTCCGGTCATGAAAGATGTGAAAGGCAAACGGTGAAAGACTCCGGCTGTGTGGAGGATGTTTCAGTGTTTCCCTACCAAATCACTGAAGCGAAGCCTCCGTACGATTGGAAGTGTGTGTGCGTTGTGTGTATGTGTTTGGGGGGAGGGGCGGTGGCTTTATTATGCAACAGGATGATTCCGTCCCACAGTATTTCTGAAGTTTTGATTTTATGGCACGTCGTAGTTTCTGCAGAGTGTCCACACAGTGCTGATCCTAGATTGTCGTTCCACGGCCGAGGAACTGGACGAGCAGAGAACCATCCTGTTGAAGAACGACGGAAGGGTATGGGTTTGGTGAATTCCTCGTTAGGGTGTGGTCCCCAAAGATCTGCACTAAATAGAACGCTAAATTCGGAAGGATATGAACACATTTTACAGCTTTATGTATTGTGTATTGCAACAGTTCAAATGGTTAAAATGGATCTGAGCACTATGGGACTTAACATCTGTGGTCACCAGTCCCCGAGAACTTAGAACTACTTAAACCTAACTAACCTAAGGACATCACACACATCCATGCCCGAGGCAGGATTCGAACCTGCGACCGTAGCAGTCAATCGGTTCCGGACTGAGCGCCTTAACCGCGAGACCACCGCGGCCGGCATTGCAACAGTTGAGAGATGATGAATGTATCAGTGCATGCTGTCATAAGAAAACGTCTGTTATGCAGTAGTTTGTGGAGCATATCATTCCTGAAATGGACTGGCCTACGCTGAGTATCGACCTGCACTCTAAAGAATACGTCTGGGATGAGTTAGATTCACTCGATATCCCAGCATCCGCCATGACTACCTCCTCCGGCTCTTGAAGAAGAATTCTTCCTAATCCCTCATTGAAAGTGTCCCCACTGTAGCTCAAGCGAATGTTCGATACATCCCATATTAATAACTTCTAATAAGTGTCCGGATACTTGTGACCACGTAGTGGACCTCAGTTGGTAATGTATATCATGTACCCACTAAGGATTTTCAGTGACCCACTAGTGCATATTACAGCGTTTCCCTTCCTCCAATTTGAATAGTACCCATGTACTTCACATGTCTGTGAGAGATGGTAAGGGTGAACATGTACCTCTGCACTATTTGCCACACAGATAATGATACCAGGGGGTGTATAAACTTTCGTGAGGTGCAATGAGGATCGTGGTGTGTGCAAACATTTCCATATTACCACTTGTTGCTAGTCGTCGTCTACTACCGCCGTGCCTTTTCCAACAATTTTGTTTTACGAAATCGTAGTTCAAAACGTAAGAACATAATGGCTGATCGAGCTCTTCTATCAGCACATCTGTGTCTACATTTACATTCATACTCCGCAAGGTACTGTGTGGTGCGTGGTGGAGTGTACCCTGTACCACCTGAAAATATATCCACACGATCCCTAATTTCTCTTATCCTTGTGATTCTTATGCGAAATATATGTTGGTGGCAGTAGAATGTTCTATAGTCAGCTTCAAATGCCGGACTCTAAATTTTCTCAGTAGTGTTCCTCGAAAACAACGTCACCTCACCTCCACAAATTCCCATTTGAATGTCCTAAGCAAATCCGTAATTCTTGCAAGTTGTTCTAACCTACTGGTAACAAATCTAGCAGCCCACTTCTAAATTTCCGCAATGTCATCCTTGAATCCGACGTAGTGCATATTCCAAACACATATTCAAGAATGGGTCTCACTATTATTCCATGTCCGCCCCGATAGCTGCATGGTCAGCGTCACGGACTGTCGTCCTAAGGGGCCCGGATTTGATTCCCGGCTGGGTCGGGGATTTTCTCCGCTCAGGTACTGGGTGTTGTGTTGTCTTTATTATCATTTCATCCCCATCCGGAGCGGAAGTCGCCCAATGTGACGTCGAATGTAATAAGACCTGCACCAAGGTGGCCGGATCTGCCCCCTAAGGGGCCTCCCGGCCAATGACGACAAACGCTCATTTCCACTGGTATTCCATATCCACTGTGCTTTGCAGATGAATCGCAGTTGCCAAAAATTTCCTCAATAAACTTACTTCGACTATTAGCCTTCCCTACTGAAATTCTCACTTGTTTGTTCCGTTTTATACCGCTTCCCAACGTTACATCTGGATATGTAATTGACGTGATTGTGTCAAGCAGGACACTACTAATACTGTATTCTAAAATTACGGGATTGTTTTTCCTACTCATTTGCATTAACTTACATTTTTTCTGCATTCAGATCTATGTAGTTGCCATTCATCACAGCAAATAGGAATTTTGTATAAGTTATCTTGTATCCTCCAACAGAAACTCAATGTCAGCACCATCCCGTACACAACAGTGTCATCAGCAAACAGCCACTGACTGCTGCCCACCCTGTCCTCCAGATCATTTACATAGCCGTCCGGTGTGGCCGAGCTGTTCTAGGTGCTGCAGTCTGGAACCGCTACGGTCGCAGGTTCGAATCCTGCCTCGGGCATGGATGTGTGTGATGTCCTTAGGTTGGTTAGGTTTAAGCAGTTCTAAGTTCTAGGGGACTGATGACCTCAGAAGTTAAGTCCCATAGTGCTCAGAGCCACTTGAACCATTTTTTCATTTACATACACAAAAAAATTTTGCGGACCTATCACACTTCCCTGGCGATCCCATTGTTTCTCATGAATACTCGCCGTCGAGGACAACATACTGGACTCAATTACTAAAGAAGTCATGTTTGGGAACCTATTCAGTATGCTCATACTTTCGTTAACAGTTTGCATTGGGGAACCGAGCCAAATGCTTTTCGGGACTTCAGAAATATGGAATATTCATGTTGTCCTGAACCTATAGTTCCCAGGATATCACCTGAGAAGAAGGCGAGCTAAGTTCCGCACCAGCAGTGCTTTCTAATACCGTGCTGATTCGAGGACAGAAGCTTTTCCTGCTATAGGAAATTTATTACATTTGAATTGGGAATATCCATTTCCGCACCTGCATGGATACTATACAAATCACACTTAAGTGCCTGACAGAGGGCTCGTCTAACCATTTTCACAATAATTCCCCATCATTTCAGTCTCGAAAACGCATGCTGAGCCGTGCTGCGGCTCGCGTTGGTGCTGTTGGTAGGTTTCCGCCCTCTGTTGGAGGCCAGACCGTATCGTTTAGTAGACATGGTTGTGTTGTTTGTCTTCTTCTCGTGTTGATTGGAGCCACCTGGTTCGCATGCGTTGCCTGTCCGCTAGTGGCAACAGCAGCGGTTATCGATATGTAGTAACTGTGGACCTTTCTTTGGGGCGACGTCGTTGATCTTTCGAGTCGTGTCACTGTGCAGTTCGGTTGGGGACTCAAGAGGAGCCAGGTCCGCGCTGTGCCCGATCACACTGGGACGGCTGGCGCCACTGATGACCTTAGCAGTTAAGTCCCATAGTGCTCAGAGCCATTTGAACCATTTGAACCGCTGCCGGCGCGCATGGACTGCCGGATCGAACGCCTGTGGTCACAAGGGTGCATGACCTCGTTGTAAACGGGATCCTGCAAGCTTCGAGTGCATTTGGATTCAAGTAGAGAACCTCCACCATTGCGATGTCTTGCGATTGTCCAATGGATTGGGTTCGTTTTGCTGCTTGTAGTGTTGCCGAGGCGAAGAGCAGCGAGTGGAGTGCTTGGGGAAGGCGGATCTGATTAGCCTTCCTGGACTTGTAATTACTATTTATTGTGTTCAGTTTGTTACTATTTGTTGAGTTCAACCAGCTGTATTTTTCCTGCCTCGTGGCCACTAACGATCCAGTTACCTGCCCTGCGGGTTAGTGTATGTATCGGCAGTGTACGTTTCCTTCCGTGCCGCTGCTGTCTGGTGAGGCGTGTAGTTTTGATAGCTTTCTTCATTGTAGGTTTGTTGGCGATTCTTCTTCTCTGGTGGTAGTGGTTCCTTTCTCGTTCCGGGCGCTCTAAGCAGAGTATTCTGCGGGCGGAGTCCAGACCGCCAGTTCCGGCACTGGCGTATTTTTACATCTTTGCATTTGGTTTATCGGACGTCAGGTAGCCTCAGAAATATTATCATTAGTCATTCGTTAGACTGCCACTAGTCTGAGTTACCATATTGTGAAGTGAATGCAACTCTTGTCAGCCTATCTCATCCCTCGCGAAAGAGTTTTTTGCCGGACCGACTCAGAGGTTGATATCTGGTGCACCATCTGTGTCAGGTCCTTGTGTTTTATTATTGTATTAGCTGTTTTATTGTATGTTTATAAATCTTTTTTATATATTTGCCATTCTGGCGTTGCAGCAGGTTTAAATGACTGTGTTGCCAAGTTTAGCATCATTTTGTCTCACCTGTTTGGTGATCAGTTGCTTGTCTTTTTTAAATTAACCTTTGCTGTTGTATTTGCTGTTTTACTGTATGTTTTCAATTTTTTTTATATAATTGCCATTATTGGCGTTACAGCAGGTTTAAATGGTTGTGCTACGAAGCGTTATCATAATTTTGTCTCAGCCGTTTGGTGATCAGTTGCCTGTCTTTTTAAATTAACCTATGCTATTGCATTGCTGTTTTACAATATGTTTGTTAAATTTTTGATAATTGCCGTTCTTGGCGATAAAGGAATTCAGCCGTGATTGTGGTTTCTTGCCTTGTTACTTGGCTTGTTTTTAAAAGATTATTTGCTATGTCTGTATTTTATGCTCATGCACTGAAAGCTCTATTAATTAATTTCTTCATTAATGAAGTGTGTTGTCTTGATTTATTGCTGAGTTTGGAATTGCCGTTAAAATAAATGTGTGTAACTGCCCCCGTCCAGGATCGTAACGGAATCGTGCCCTCCTTGACTGCCAGGTTTCACACGGGAATAACGAACTCTACAGGTATAAGTTTCCATGCGAGCTCTGATTCCCCTTGTTTTATTACGATGTAGGTTGGAGTCAATACTTTCGCATTCGGAGGAGAAAGTTGATAACTGAAATTTTGCGAGAATATCGTGCTACAACCTCAAATTCTGCATCAATTTCTTGCCACAATCTCCACTATTTCATGATAATACTAAATGTGTTGCTCTTGTTTGAACCTCCTCGATGTACTCCGTTAACCTTGTCTTGTGTGAATCCCATACCGCGCAGCAGCACTCCAAAAGAGGAGTGCACGCAATCTCCTTAGCAGATCTGTTGCATCTTCTGAATGTTGTGCAAATAAAACGCAGTTTTCGGTTTGCCTTGGCCACAGCATTTTCTGTGTTCTTTCCAGTTTAAGTTGCTCGAGTACTCTCTAGGTATTAAGTTGAATTAATGAGCTTCAGATTTGATTGATTTATCGTGCAACCGAAGTTTGACGGATTCCTTCAGATAAACTGAAATGTCATTGTTCTGCTGTAGACGCTTGACAACAACTATCACTTGCTTTGGTATTCCTCTGTGTTCTGTTATTTTGGGGAGGATTTCCTTAGTCAGTATTTCGATTTACCTCGAGAGTCGTGAACGAATTCTGAGGTGACGGGGTATACTGTGAAGTAGCCGGATTGTATTCGGGAAACGTGCCGATTTTACGCGCCATCGCATCTAGCAGCACGCAGAAACAACTGAAAACACACACGAGCGCAACTGTGTTTCGTCGCGCAAGGAAGGGGAAGAGGCGTGGACACGGCGGGACGGTAAATCTCTGGCCACGCCACGGCGCCGCGGCGCGCAGGCGCGAGAACAAAAAGGCCAGATAAAGGCATTGTGCGGGGGCGGCGGAGGCGGAGGAGGGCGCCGGGCGCTGCCGGCGATACCGGCGGGCCGGGCGCGGCTCCTCCTCTCTCTTTACGATCCTATTGAAGCCCGCCGCCAAGGATGAATGAAGCTGAATGCTACTCAATTTTGTCCCCAACAATGCTAGAATCACATCGAACAGTTCAACAACTGATCCTATTAAGCAACTCTATAACACTCACGCCCACCCTCCCCTCCCCGTGTGCTGGCGTCCCTCCCGTGTGTGTGTGTGTGTGTGTGCGTGTACGCGTCGGCACCAGCGCAGCCCACCCTCCCGCTATTTGTAGTCTTCAGTTCATTATGCGCCCACACAATGGGGGGCTTTTCTTCAAGTGTCCCCCATTCAGAGCGGCACGCCCCCGCTCTCGATGACGGCGGCCGGCGCTATTTTCTAGCGAAAAGTAATTCTGTAAGAGTCCTTTGTTTCGGCGTTAGTTCCGGGTGGGCGCGTCGCCGCCCCCGGGATAAGCAGCCGGCCCCCGGGCGCCGGCCAAATGAGGACTGCGTTCTCCGCTGCCAGCAAGAGTTGTAGGCCGGCAGCTCTGTACCGACAGAGACCAATACGTTGCAGCTTGGCAGAGTGGGTGCGACTACGGAGAAATGATGGCAATTTCGAGCTGTTTCATAGCAAATGATTCTTCATTTCACCAAACCAGAGACACCCTTCTAGTTTCTTAGATTGGTTCCTCCTCTTTTATGAATTTGATATACATTCATGCTCATTAATTATGGATAATTGCAGTAAGTGGTGCCACACAACGTGGCACTACACAAAACTGGCGCTAATAGCATAGGCACATAGGGAACAACACGCTGCAAGGCATCCCAGATATGCTCAATATTGTTCACGTCTGGGGAATTTGGTAGCCAGTGGAAGTGTTTAAACTCAGAAAAGTGTTCCTGGAGCCACTCTGCAGCAATTCTGGACGCGTGGAGTGTCGCATTGTCCTGATGGAATTGTCCAAGTCAGTCGGAAGTCACAATGGATATGAATGGATGCAGGTGATCACACAGGAAGCTTACGTACGTGTCACATGTCAGTAATATCTAGATGTGTTAGGGGTCCCACGTCACTCCAACTGCTCACGCTCAACAACATTACAGAGCCTCCACCAACTTCAACAGTCTCCTGCTGACATGCAGGGTCCGTGGATTCATGAGGTTGTCTCCATACCCGTACACGTCCATCCGCTCGATACAATTTAAAACGAGACTCGTCCGAACAGGCCACTTGCTTCCACTAATCAACAGTCCAATGTCGGTGTTGACGGGCCCTGGCGAGGTGTAAACCTTTGTGCCGTGCAGTCATCAAGCCCATATCGATTATGTTTCGTTGAATGGTTCGTACGCTGACACTTGTTTGTGGCCCAGCATTGAAATCTGCAACAATTAGCGCAAGGGGTGCACTTTTGTCACGCTGAACGATTCTCTTCAGTCGTCGTTGGTCCTGTTCTTGTAGGATCTTTTTCCGGCCGCAGTGATTCGGAGATTTGATGTTTTACCAGATTCCTGATATTCACGGAACACTTATGAAATTGTCTTATGGGAAAATCCCCACTTCATAGCTACCGCGGAGATGCTGTGTCCCGTCGCTCTTTCGCCGACTGTAACACCACTTTCAAACTCCCCTAAATCTTGTTAAACTGCCATTGTAGCAGCAGTAACCGATCTAACTGCGCGAGGCGCCGGCCGAGTTGGCCGAGCGGTTCAAGGCGCTGCGCGTTGGAGCCGCGTGACCGCTACGGTCGCAGGTTCGAATCCTGCATCGGGCATGGATGTGTGTGATGTCCTTAGGTTAGTTAGGTTTAAGTAGTTCTAAGTTCTAGGGGACTGATGACCACAGCAGTTGAGTCCCATAGTGCTCAGAGCCATTTGAACCATTTGCGCCAGGCGCTTGTTGTCTTACATAGGCGTTGGCGACCGCAACGCCGTATTCTGCCTGTTTACATATCTCTGAATTTGAATATGCATGGCTATACCAGTTTATTCGACGCTTCAGTGGTAATATTAGTGGATGTTCACTTCAGGTGATGCAATCACTCATGTTGTGCGAGATATTTCTTACCTAATTAAAGGACTAATTACCGCCGATTCAGAGCTTATTGCTGTAAAAGATGCTTTGAAAGATATCATCTGGCAGAGTTGCTTTTTAGGAGTAATGGGGAAACCAAACTAAGAACCAGTTTTCTACTTTTAATAAGTGCTTGGCCGCGTCGTGATACAGAATTAAAACACCTATAACACCAACGTTCCGACTGTCTGAAGAAGGCCGTCTGAAGACAGCTGAAACTTCGATATTATAGATGTTTTAAAGGTTTATGATCACGTGGCCTAATATCCAAAACGGTTTTGTACAAATTGACTGTGGCTGTACAATCCTACGAATTTGTACGATATCTCTAATTTGACAGTTAAACTGTAGTGCGACTACAAGAATTTTATCAACCCACTAATTATATTTAAGTTAAATATTTATTGCTTCGAGAAAAGTTGATAGAGAAAGCTATGTACTTTACATATTTCAATGTACTATAATTTGTAAGACATCTAGATGGAACCTCTGACAAGATCAAGATTGTCATTTTATTTGATAAAGTAGGACTTGCTTACGTTAATCATTTAATTTCACGTTTAGTAATTTAATTTAACGTAGATATCTCTGACATTAGCAGAAATAGTGTAGTTGTTTCACTCAGTGCTCTCAAATAAATCACAGCGATACAGAGATCGGAACCAGCGATACATTCTGTGCTGCAATATAAACATTTTTCTTGGAAATTGCATGCTATTCATGGCTAGTAAATCACTACTCCGTCGTCTCATCCGGGGATTTATAAGAGCGCTTCTATTTTTTAGACGTAGTGGTATGTAGAAAATGTATGCGTTGAGACATAAAAGTTACGTAGAATATCCAATTCGTTCCGTAAAACAAGTCATAAACCAAGCATTGGGCTACATAGTTTGGCTTAAGTGATTTTTTTAATCTGTGACACACACAACGGCTTGATGTTCTGTTCAATAGTTTTTCTACACCTACAAGGGTTGGGACTTTAATAGTGGCAACTATTTATTTACAGCTCGTACGAAATAGATACGTCTTTCAAAGTTTTACTGACCTTCAAAGTAGTCACCAGCATTGTGTATAACCCGTTGCCAGCGATGTGGAAGTCGTAGGATACTTTAAGCAGTGCCAGTTGTGTTCACAGTTCGAGCAGCGCGGTCTATTGCCCGACGAATTTGTAGCAGTTCTGAAGCGAATCCCGTGAAGTGTTTCTTCAGTTTGATCTCACGAGGGCTTAAGACAGGGCAGTGCACTAGATGGTATAGCACTTAGCAGCCCCATCAGTCAAATAAATCAGTACCAGCTTGTACTGTAATTGCTTGAGCATTGTTCTGCAAAATGATGGTCAGTTCCTGCAAAAAGTGGAGGAGGAGATTAGTGTTTAACGTCCCGTCGACAACGAGGTCATTAGAGACGGAGCGCAAGCTCGGGTGAGGGAAGGATGGGGAAGGAAATCGGCCTTGCCCTTTCAAAGCAACCATCCCGACATTTGCCTGAAACGATTTAGAGAAATCACGAAAAACCTAAATCAGGATGGCCGGAGACGGGATTGAACCGTCGTCCTCCCGAATTCGAGTCCAGTGTGCTAACCACTGCGCCACCTCGCTCGGTCTGCAGAAAGTGTCATCACTTCTGTTTCTAAGCTGGTCGAAGGTTGCGTTCCAGAAATGAACAGCAGAGAGACGTGGTAATGTAGTCATTCTGAAAGGAGAAGCGGATCGACACAAGTATGAATCCATCCTTAGGGACATGCCCACCCACCCCTAAATGGTGCTGGTTTTTCATCGGCACTATGGCGTCTACCGGAAGGACAATGCAACTTGTCACACAGACCACACTGTACGTGCGTGATGCGAAAGGTACCAGGATGAGATTACCGTACTCCGCTTGGCACGATACCCCCCGGGTTAAGATCCAATCGAGAATCCACGTGACTAGCTCGATCGGGTTGTTCGCGCCACAGATCCTAAGTCAAGAAATCTAGGGAAACTGTTCACGGCACCCCAGTCTCCATGGCTCCACATACACTGAAGCGCCAAAGAAACTGATATAGGCAAGCGTGCTCAAATACAGGTATATGGAAACTGGCAGATTACGACGCCGCGGTCGGCAATGCCTATATAACACAACAAGTGTCTGGCACACTTGTTAGATCGGTTACTGCTGCTACAATGGCAGTTTATCAAGATTTACGTGAGTTTGAACTTGGTGTTATATTCATCGCATGGGTGGGACACACTATTTTTGAGGAAGTGGAAATTTTCCCTTACGGCCATTTCACGAGTGTACCGCGATTATCAAGAATCTGGGAAAACATCAGATCTCCAACATTACTGTGGCTGGAAAAATATCCTGCAAGAAAAGGACTAAAAATGACTGAAGAGAATCGTTCAGGATGATAGAAGTGCAACCCTTCCACAAATTGCTGCAGATTTCAGTCCTGGGCCATCAACAAGTGTCAGCATGTGGACCATTCAACAAAACACAATCGAAATTAGCTTTCGGAGCCAGAGGCCCGCTCGTGTGCCCTTGATGACTGCACGACACGCCACGCATGGGTCCGTCAACGCCGACATTGGACTGTTGATGACTGGAAGCATGTTGTCTGGTCGGACGAGTCTCGTTTCAAATTGTATCGAGTGGTTGGACATGTACAGGTATGGAGACAACCTCATGAATCCACGGACCCTGCATGTCAGCAGGGGACTGTTGAAGCTGATGACGGCTCTGTAAAGATGTGGTCGTGTGCAGTTGGAGTGATACGGGACCCGTGATACGACTCTGAGAGGTGACACGTACGTAAGCTTCCTGACTGATCGCTTGCATCCATTCATGTCCATTGTGACGTCCGCCGGACTTGGGCAATCCCAGCAGGACAATGCGACACCCCACACGTCCAGGATTGCTACAGAGTGGCTTCAGGGACACTCTTCTAAGTTTAAACACTTCCGCTGTCCACCAAACTTCCTAGATATGATCATTATTGAGCATATCTGGGATGCCTTGCAGCGTGTTGTTCAGAAGATCTACACTCCCCCGTACTCTCACGGATTTGTAGATAGCCTTGCAGGATTCGTGGTGTCAGCTACTTTCAAGCACTATTTCAGATGAAACTTCCTGGCAGATTAAAACTGTGTGCCCGACCGAGACTCGAACTCGGGACCTTTGCCTTTCGCAGGCAAGTGCTCTACCAACTGAGCTACCGAAGCACGACTCACGTCCGGCACTCACAGCTTTACTTCTGCCAGTATCCGTCTCCTACCTTCTAAACTTTACAGAAGCTCTTCTGCGAACCTTGCAGAACTAGCACTCCTGAAAGAAAGGATATTGCAGAGACATGGCTTAGCCACAGCCTGGGGAATGTTTCCAGAATGAGATTTTCACTCTGCAGCGGAGTGTGCGCTGATATGAAACTTCCTGGCAGATTAAAACTGTGTGCCCGACCGAGACTCGAACTCGGGACCTTTGCCTTTCGCGGGCAAGTGCTCTACCAACTGAGCTACCGAAGCACGACTCACGTCCGGCACTCACAGCTTTACTTCTGCCAGTATCCGTCTCCTACCTTCCAAACTTTACAGAAGCTCTTCTGCGAACCTTGCAGAACTAGCACTCCTGAAAGAAAGGATATTGCGGAGACATGGCTTAGCCACAGCCTGGGGGATGTTTCCAGAATGAGATTTTCACTCTGCAGCGGAGTGTGCGCTGATATCCTTTCTTTCAGGAGTGCTAGTTCTGCAAGGTTCGCAGAAGAGCTTCTGTAAAGTTTCGAAGGTAGGAGACGGATACTGGCAGAAGTAAAGCTGTGAGTGCCGGACATGAGTCGTGCTTCGGTAGCTCAGTTGGTAGAGCACTTGCCCGCGAAAGGCAAAGGTCCCGAGTTCGAGTCTCGGTCGGGCACACAGTTTTAATCTGCCAGGAAGTTTCATATCAGCGCACACTCCGCTGCAGAGTGAAAATCTTATTCTACTATTTCAGATATTAGTCGAGTCCATTCCACGTCGTGTTGCGGCACTTCTGCTTGCAGGCTGTGGCGCTACTCGGTATTAGGCAGGTGTAATAGTTTATTTGGCTCTTCAGTGTACTGGTCGGTATCTTCCAGAACCTCACTGACCCTCTACCTGCACGGCTTGAATCAGTCTTTACTGGAAGAGGTGGTTATCCAGGGCTTTGATAGGTGGACGCATTAATGTGACTGGACCGCGTATATGCATTTTGATATTCCCATGGCTTTACTAAAAGGTTAACTCAGCAGCACCAACAAAAATCTAAAAGGTAAGCTCACATTGTGTCCTAAATCATTTATATAAACTGAGAAGAGCAGAGGGCCTGCAACGCTTCCCTGGAGACCTCAGACATCTTCGTTTCAGCAGATGATTCCCGTCAGTTACAACTTGCTAGCAGTAAATAGTGAATCCAGTTGCATAGGTGAGACGACACTCGATATAAATGCAATGTTGATAGTCCGGTACCGTTAATGAAAGTGAAGCGCCGAGAAAACGGCGCAGTATTGACAGCAGGTATTGGACATACGATGGCTGCTGCGCAATGTCTCTGTCAGATTTGCGTGATGAGAGCGCGAACGAGCACTTGGGAAATCGGCAGTTGTGAAAGGCCCCCGTTTTGTTTCGGCACAGCAGGTGCCCACGATGTACGGTTGGGGAGGGGTGGCTGGGGTTACGAGGAAAGGGGGGGGGAGCATAGAGGGAGCGGGGAGCGGCGCGAGCGAGCGAGGGTGCAAATTGGCGCGGCGTCCTCCGATTTGCGATTGTTGGCCGTGGGACGTGTTTGAAATATCGGCCGCTCCCCTGCGCCGTTGGGGCGGGGGGACCCGCTGAAACCTCGCGGCCGGGGCCGGAGACTCTTCTTCCTCAGCAAAGCGATGCTGCGGCTGCAGTGCCTCGAGCGCCGGCGCGTTTTAGCTTAAGGCGCCAAACGCACGGATGAATATTGTCTACTCGGAGATCGGGACTTCCAGTTGCCCTTACCCCTTTATTTACAGTTGGGACTTAAAGAGTTCCTGCAGATTCTGTATGTAATTATGCAACCCAACAGCCCGTAGGCCCCGTAGAGACAGGAAGGTTCCATCACACACAGTTTTTGCTTCCTACGCTGTATGTCAGCACAGCACGTACGCCAGTCCGAGGCCTACACAACAAACTTGAATGTGAACAGGTGTACCACAAACCGCCGCTTGGTGTGTGAAACGAAGGTGCAAGGTTACGGTACGTAAATAAAAGTAGGGTTTGTATGAAGGGCTTATTTCAATGGTGGTACAAGTCCATTACCTCCACTTTTGTGTCTGTAATGCGTCTGAAATTAATGAACCAAACAAACAGAAAGAAAGGTTCATCTCTAACAAGAAGCCATATGCTTGAATATTTCTGGTATCTCAATTGCAGATTTTTCAGCGCTCATTTAACTTTGGGACTCTGTTTCTCAATATGAACAAAAATGGACTTGTACCACTATTGAAATAAGCCCTTCATATGTGAACTGAAATTTTTACAATGTAAATAAATATTTTTTCTTTATATTGGTTTCAGTATTGACTGAGATCGCGCGCACCTAATGATGTGCTAAGTATATTTTGAAAACAGGTGCATACATATGTATAATTCCTGTTTGTAAAATCATTAAGAAATCACCTATGGGCATTAGATAGAAAAGACTCTGTATGTCCCTCTTTTTAGATATGGTTACGGGACTCGTTTGTTCAATATGGGATGTCAAATTAAATACCTTTCAGCCGTCTAGTTTCCAAACTTGTTTTATTTGTCTACCAGTTTCAGCGTCTTACTACGTCATCGGCAGATGATGGTTGAAGTGATCGCTATAGCACAAGTGTACTAATATCAATATTTCTGGCCCCTGTTTTGATCAGAAACGAGGTAGAATCTTCCTACACGTCGGTCAGGGGCCTTAAGATGGCATAGTAAAACAGTGGCACCAGTAGCCAAATAAAACAAGTCTGGAAACAAGACAACTGAAAGGTGTTTAATTTGACATGAGACAAAAAGATTTTCATTCCTCCAGAAAAATTCATGTCTGAAGAGGTTTAAAGGTCCAGCACTTTTTTCGGTTTCCATCCGAAGACTGATTTGAAGCAGCTGACCTCACTAATGCATCCTATTCAAATCTGTCCGTCTCTTTATAACTACTATTATATATCATTTCCTGGTCGCGCACGTGAGCTCGTCCTATTCGCTGTTGTGGACGTTGCAACCAGTTTCCGGTGTCTAGGGGATGAGGGCTTTTGTTCGACCTGAAGACGATGGGCCAGTGTTTTTATAAAGTTTCTAAATGCGTTTTGGTCGAGAACTGCGCGGTTAAGTCGAGGACTTGTGAATTTCCTGGGACATCAGGTGCTTCCCAGCGCCTCTTGGCAAGGAAATTCAGAGAGCACCCGTAGAAAGCAGCACTTTGTAGAACAGCACGACTAGTGGGAGCTAGTAATAATTTGTGACGTCATTATGAATCACGCGCCCTCTCCATAGTTGAGGCCCCTAAGGCACGCTTGTGCGGTGGCGCTAGATTCGGCGGTTCTGTTACATCCGCTTGGTAGTGAATTCCTCTGCACATCGACCAGGTCGTGCGGGGAGCCGTCCTCTCCAGAAGACGTGGGTAAGCGGCTTTCATCAACCCCGAGATACTTCCTGACACGGCCTGAGCTATTTGCCACGGAGCAACACTTCGCCTCCACACTCTGGGTGTGTCTATTTCGCAGACAGGCAGCCTGCCCGTTGCAGCAAAGTGCGCTGCCGGCAGGACACAATTATGTTACGCCAGGTCACGTGCCCTTCGAGCGTCATTTGGATATCCATCTGGCCTCAAATATTTAGGCCACCGCCGGGCCATGCGAAGTCAGTTACGCTCCCACACCTCGTGGTGGCAGTAGCAGCAGTTGTGTCCTGTCGTATCAGCATCTCAGTTCCACCTCTACCCGCTTCAGCGGTCCACGCCGACAGACCCGGCCCAGCTTAACCTGGTCTACACCGGTAGCAAAAAAATGTCTGTGAAATCTTAGGGGACTTAACTGCTAATGTCATCAGTCCCTAAGCTTACACACAACTTAACCTAAATTATCCTGAGGAGAAACACACACACACACACATGCGTGAGGGAAGACTCGAACCACCGCCGGGACCGGCAGCACAGTCCATGACTGCAGCGCCCCAGACCGCTCGGCTAATCCTGCGCGGCCACGGGCAGCGCGTCAGCCGTCATATGGCGGCAGCGCCGGCGCTGCAACGTCCCAACTCTTTACACTGTCGCCTACAATTTAGAGATGAGCAGACTCATTCATCCTGAAAAACTGAAAATTAGTAGCATATGTGACTGAACATGGAAGGCGCAAGGAGGGGGTAAGCCCCCCCCCCCCCCCCCCCATCGCAACCCTGGGATACATAGTTTTTATTTATAACAGAATTCTCACACACTTGTAATTTTCGTGATTCTGCAAAACCTCTCGTTTAGCCAACTGTAGCGTTATGTGGCTGATCGCAGTGAAATAATATAAGGTGGCGCACGAAAACCGACCCCGAGTACAGACTACTCGCCAATTATACAAGATTTGTTGACCACTACGAGCAGAATGAATAAACATGTAATAATTAGGCAGTGAAGAAATAAAAAATAAGCTAATGCAAACAACAACTTCGAAACAATACATGACGATTGGTGGGCAACAATGAGCAGTCTAGTACTCGGGGCCGATTATTGCGCGCCACTCAGTACCGCTGAAATAATATTGTAGAAGTTATCTTATTCTCTTTACTAAATGTGACACCAGACACTCGATTATGGAGTGCGGCCTTCATTCGGTTGTAAGTTGGTCTGCCTTCCATAACAATAAACATGCCCTTTTACCTTGGACCAAAAAAAGACGGGAAATGGCCAGTCGTGTGTGCCGTGCCGACCTCCTTTGCATGTGTAATAAGAAGTAAATCCTGCCTTTAGCAAGTATATCTTTTGCTGTTTATCGAAATAGTCAACTAAGCTGATATACCTTTTTGTTACCTGAAAAGATGTATTTATTACTTACCACGTAAGTTTCATGTAATTTACGTAATTATAAAATTCATTTTAATTACCAGTCATGGACGCAGAATAGAATACGAAAAGAACCAGAAGTTCAGAGTTCCAAAAAGGTTTGAAACAGGTCTAGAATGGGCGTGCGCAGCGAACGAAACGAACAACAACTCGACACTGAACTAACTCTGAGCAATCGGCAGTGGTACTGCGACGTGTGGCCACGCGAAGAAAGACGAGTCCGGCAGGCCGAGACCGAGACAGACGGGAACGGGAGCGAGACTGGAAAGAGACCGACCGTTTCCCGTTCCTGAGAACTATAAGTAGAAAGCCGCGACTGAAATGAACAACGAACGACCGTTCCTCAGAATTCGTTCCTCGCTCCTTCCGTTCATCTTGGTGAACCATTCCTTTGGACCCGTTAGTTCACGAACGACCCATCTCTACTACAATCACTCTGGGGTTTGTTGCACATCTACATCTACGTGATTACTCTGCTATTCACAATAAAGTGCCTGGCAGAGGGTTCAATGAACCACCTTCGTGCTGTCTCTTTACCGTTCCACTCTGTAACAGCATGCGGGAAAAACGAGCACTTAAATTTTTCTATGCAAGCCGTGATTTCCCTTATTTTATCGTGATGATCATTTTTCCCTATGTAGGTGGGTGCCAACAGAATGTTTTCGCAATCGGAATAAAAAACTGGTGATTGAAATTTCATGAGAAGGTCCCGTCGCAACGAAAAACGCCTTTGTTTAATGATTGCCACTCCAATTCACGTTTCATGTCTCTGACACTGTCTCCCCTATTTCGCGATAATGCAAAACGAGTTTCCCTTCTTTGTACTTTTTCGATGTCAAACGTCAGTCCCAGCTGATGCGTATCCCACACCGCACAGCAATACTCCAGAATAGGGCGGACAAGTGTAGTGTAGGCAGTCTCTTTGATAGACTTGTTGCACCTTCTAAGTGTTCTGCCAATGAATCACAGAGTTTCGTTTTCTCTACCCACGATATTATCTCTGTGATCTTTCCAATTTAGATTATTTGCAATTATAATCCCTAAGTATTTAGTTGAATTTACAGCCCTCAGATTTGTGTGGCGTATCGCGTAATCGAAATTTAGCTGATTTCTTTTAGTACTCATGTGAACAACTTCACACTTTTCTTTATTCAGGGTCAATTGCCACTTTTCGCACCATACATATATCTTATGTAAATCATTTTTCAAGTCGTCCTGATCATCTGATGACTTTACAGGGCGGTAAATGAGTGCATCATCGGCAAACAATCTAAGACGGCTACTCAGATTGTCTCCTATGTCGTTAATATAGATCAGGAACAATAGAGGGCCTATAACACTTCCTCGTTGAACGTCACAAACAACCCCACAGGAGAGACATTTCTGTCGCATGTACTGGTGTGGACATTCGTCCAACAACATAAAAAAAATCGGTTTGTTAATGATGTTCTTCTTTTAAAAGTGTCTTCGATCATTCCTGAGTACAAGAATATTTCAACGGTTCGAATCCACGTTGTGAAACGTTTCACTGTCAGTATTTGGTGCCAAGGGCAAGAGAATTGGCGGCATAAAGTTCATGGCCACCAGCCTTTCCACTAATGTGGACGCAAACCTTTCCGCAGTGGCTCATGAAGTGAGGGCATACGACACTGTCGATTGCCATCCGTCCCTCGGATCGGAACATTAGTCTCCACAGTCCCCTTGTTGCTATTCGAGAGTGTAGGCTGCCTTTCACGGTCTCGTTTCCCTTTATCCATAATGTCACAGTGAAGTCAAAGTGATTGCATTATGCAGATGTTTACCACGACCTATACAGGGTGATTCAAAAAGAATATCACAACTTTAAAAATGTGTATTTAATGAAATAAACATAATATAACCTTCTGTTATACATCATTACAAAGAGTATTTAAAAAGGTTTTTTTTAACTCAAAAACAAGTTCAGAGATGTTCAATATGGCCCCCTCCAGACACTCGAGCAATATCAACCCGATACTCCAAATCGTTCAACACTCTCTGTAGCTTATCAGGCGTAACAGTTTGGATAGCTGCTGTTATTTCTCGTTTCAAATCATCAATGGTGGCTGGGAGAGGTGGCCGAAACACCATATCCTTAACATACCCCCATAAGAAAAAATCGCAGGGGGTAAGATCAGGGCTTCTTGGAGGCCAGTGATGAAGTGCTCTGTCACAGGCTGCCTGGCGGCCGATCCATCGCCTCAGGTAGTTGACGTTCAGGTAATTACGGACAGATAAGTGCCAATGTGGTGGCGCTCCATCCTACTGAAATATGAATTGTTGTGCTTCTTGTTCGAGCTGAGGGAACAGCCATCTCCAGATACTGTTGTCCAGTTACAGTAGCACCTTCGAAGAAAAAGGAACCAAAAACTTTATTGGCTGAAATGGCACAGAAAACGTTCACCTTAGGCGAGTCACGTTCATACTGAGTTGTTTCCCGCGGATTCTCACTGCCCCATATACAGACATTGTGACGGTTGACTTTCCCGTTAGTGTGGAAAGTTGCTTCATCACTAAACACAATCTTTGAAACGAAAGATTCATCTGTTTCCATTTGAGCAAGGATAAAATCACAGAAATCGATTCTTTTAATCTTATCAGCTGCAGACAGTGCTTGAACCAATTTAGACGATAAGGTTTCATAACTAACCTTTTTCGTAGGACTCTCCATACAGTTGATTGTGGAATTTGCAGCTCTCTGCTAGCTCTGGGAGTCGATTTTCCAGGGCTGCGAACAAATGCTTGCTGGATGCGTGTTACATTTTCATCACTCGTTCTCGGCCGTCCAGAACTTTTCCCTTTGCACAAACACCCATTCTCTGTAAATTGTTTATACCAACGTTTAATACATCACCTATCAGGAGGTTTAACACCATGCTTCGTTCGAAATGCTCGCTGAACAACTGTCGTCGATTCACTTCTGCCGTACTCAATAACACAAAAAGCTTTCTGTTGAGCGGTCGCCATGTTAGCATCAACTGACGCTGACGCCTAGTCAACAGCGCCTCAAGCGAACAAATGTACAACTAAATGAAACTTTATAGCTCCCTTAATTTACCGACAGATAGTTCTTAACTCTGCCTTTTATCGTTGCTGAGTTTTAAATTCCTAAAGTTGTGGTATTCTTTTTGAATCACCTGTATTATTTCGCAGTGTTCTTATTACTTCATGCATAAAAAGCATCTTTGATCTGATAATTTTACTAGGCAGTAAATGACACCTCACAATCAAAGAGAGTTGCTAAAGATTTCCTCATAAATCATTTATACTGATTAGGAACATCAGAGGGCCTACAACGCCAGATATCTTCACTTCTGTATTAGTCGATGGTATTCCTTTAATTATGACGAACCCTGATCTTGTCTGAGAGGGAATTACGAATATAGTCGCACAATTGAGACAATACTCTATAGGCACTCAGTCTGATCAGAAGCCGCTTGAGACGAAACGTATCAAAAAGCCTTTTGGATACCTACAAATAGAGAATCAGTTTGAGATCCCCTGACAATAGCGCTCATTACTTTATGAGAATAAAGAGCTAGTTGTGTTACACACAAGCGATATCTCCTGAATCCGTGTTGACCGTGTGTCCATAGATCGTTTTCTGCAAGGTAATTCATACCGCTCGAACACAGTACATGTTCCCAAGTTCCACTGCAAATCGACGTTTGTGATATCGGTCTGTAGATCAGCGGATTACTCCTATTTCCTTTCTTGCGTACTGTTGTGACCTCTGCATCTTTCCGGTATTCAGGGACGATACCGTAAATTTGAGTGCGTGAATCTGGTACCGTTCTTGGATGTTGGTATAATCCACTCACCAAGTATTTGATATCCTATGGCGAAAAGTGTTGCCGATCTGTGACCGTGACTACCGTATTCGGAACAACGCGTTCAATTCATTGTAATTTCAGCAGACCGTCTTTTAAAGCGGAAAATGAAGCTACGAAGCGGCTGCACAAACCGCTGCTATATAATTAAAAATTAACGAAGGAAATCGCGACGTGATTGGAATCCGCCAGTCCGCGTAATACATGTCGAATCTCATTATAACAGCGGCGGAGCCACACGTTCGCGACGAGCACCAGTAACCGCCGAAAAAGTGCGGGACTAAGCGGTCCTGCTACTCGACGGGCATTCAGCTGCAGCATGCCCGGTGCCCTAGACCACCGATCTAACCGATAGATGTCTCTGTGGCAGTCAGACAGAGATATGGTGGCATAACCACCTCTCCGCGTTCTGCGTGTCGTATACGACACGTAGAACAGGTAACTTTTGTCTGCGTACGGAACTATTTAACGCCAAAGGTACAAGGGCCAATTGTTTGCTCACCATCCACGATGTATGAAGACCTACCACATCAAGTCTCAGTGCTCTGAGGGGTCATTTACTGACGGCAGCTAATATTAACCCTAACGTCCGCAGTGGAAGAATAGCAAAACGATGTCACGATTCTGTAAGTGCTTGTTTTATTCATTCAGTCACGTCCTAACTGCTGGGAGCTGTTAATAGAATATTAGTTCGTTGTAGCACTTAGGTAGCACTTTTCAGTACTTTGTTGCAAGAGTTCCACGCGTATGTCGCATACGTCGCATTAATTTTCTATCTCGTAAACACAATTTTTTTCATTTCTAAATATTCAGCAGTAATTTTTTATCACTTTGGCACTTTTCGCTATTGTCAGGTGATAATAGGCAAACTAGCTATAACAATAACAGAAACAATGATAATAATATTAACCCTAATAATAAAAGAATAATGACTTGTTAGAAGATAAAGTAAGTAACATACTTTCCTCAGTGTCAGAAGATGAGATACGTTATGATATGGAGAAGCCATTCGACTGTGATGAAAATCGATCAGAATGTCAAGCAGTGGTGAAGGTGATGAGACCTTTCTCCCACATACAGACACAAGATCGGTGCTTTCGTCGTCTGATCACAAGTCATGCATGACAGATCCACAATTACTGCTGCCATAACGACGAAGTAATGTTCTTTGGCGCAGTACCGATTGCGTCTTGCCACCTACTCCAGCTTTTAAAGAAGCAGTTTGGGGAAGGAAAGCACGGTTAACCACACCATTACCGGTACAATTGTTTTTTTCTATTTCAGTCTTTGATCACAATATAAATTCCTTTGACGATGACCGGTTTCAGACAGTAATGACCATCTTCAGACCTACAATATAAAAAAATATATACCTAGTGGGCAATCCATCTTTCAAAACAATATTGTATTTGATATCACAATATACTCTCATACAAACTGGGAAATGTACAGATAAAATAAGGTAACGTGTACCTGTTCTACACCATGTCCTAATGTGATAAAGCCTTAATGGCGTCGTCGAAACATATAAATACACTCAGCAAAGCATGTCAAGTAAAACTAAAATCTGGTGTAAAATAGGCCACATCGTCCAAACAGTCATTTTGTAACTGGAATTACTGTACAAAACTTACTGAAGTGCAGTAGCTACCATAAATTTGTTTGCCTAAATGCTTCAAAGGATGTCGATACTGCGGGCTTAGATGTATTCTCCATTTACATAAGAACCACAATCTAATAAAAACACATTAGGTAAAATACATGTGACAGACTTTTAAAGTTTGATAACTATTATAGAAACCAATTATGATAATATAGAAGACGAATACAGTTACCATATAAAATTATTTAAAGGAAATACATAAAGATATTAGGTCTAACACTTTTATGGTGAGTTTACGCTCAAAATAAAATATGCGCAAGGAACTGCCTATAGAAACCTACAAATTAGCGATGAAAGATAAAATTTCTATATGGCAAAGTAACTGAAGAAAAGACCGATCAATGATCAGCGCGCTCTCTTGGCTAGGCCGCCAGGATGACGTAGGTGTGCAGCGATCGTAAGAACTTAACCGCTGGAGGGCTTTTCATACATCGTGATATGACTCCCACAGAAAATGTTTATGCAACATATTAACAGTCAATAAATAAAATTATATAGTCTGGCCATACAATCCATGAATCACTAGGATATAATCAATTACAGGATTAGAGCGACGAATGTATGGAAGTAAGGCAAATGCATACTGTTCTCGACATAAATCAGCAAGAAGGCTAGATATAAATAAGCGACTCTTTGCTAAGTGTATTTTGACGTTACCATTACGGCTTTATCGCATTAGGAAATGGTATAGAACAGGTAAGCTTTACCTTACTTTATCTCTACATTTCCCAGTTTGTATGAGAGTATGTTGTGATATCAAACACTGTATTGTTTTGAAAGATAGACTGCCCACTAGGTGTATATTTTTTTATATTGTAGATCTGAAGATGGTCGCTACTGACCGAAACCGGTCATCGTCAAAGTAATTTATATTGTGATCAAAGAATGGCATTAAAAAAATCATTTGACATTATTGGATCACTGTTCATATTCGCGACTATGTCGCAGGTGGCGATTACCGTTAGGTCAAAAAATACATTACAGGTAGATTTTTGAACTGATCTCGATGTGTACAAACCCATTGTCATTCATATATCCTAGCAAGTCACTAAAGGCAACAGTTGAAGAAACAAATATATTTCTTGGAATGTCTAAAAAGATATCATATCTTGGCTATCTTGGCGAGCACACGTCCTCTGAATGAAAATATAACTATTTTTCCGGGTACGACCATGTAATTAAATGATTTCTACGTATGTGATTTCCGTTTTATTACAAGTTTATAAAATATAAAATTAGTACACTACCCAACTCCCAACTCCTTTCTTCATCATTTATTTGCCTTTAATGCGATTGAGCGTTATATGACACATCGTTTCTCGGAAAATCTAGCCTATAATTTTTTTAAAGAATTACATTTTCTTAACCTTGTTCAAATGGTGCAAATGGCTCTGAGCCCTATGGAACTTAACATCTGTGGTCATCAGTCCCCTAAATCTTAGAACTACTTAAACCGAACTAACCTAAGGACATCACACACATCCATGCCCGAGGCAGGATTCGAACCTGCGACCGTGGCAGATTGTAGCGCCTAGAACCGCAGGGCCACACCGGCCGGCTTTAACCTTGTTGATCAAGTGATTATATGTAATAGTAATATTAGATGGATAAACTTATTTTTATGCCAGTGGATCTGAAGAGAATAAGGTGAGCTGTCATGACGTCACAAACTTGAAAACGACGTCCGCCATGTGAGCTGCCCCAAAATATTAGCTTTTGGTGGAAGCGTTTTGATCAAAAATACCAGCTTCCGCCATTTACAGGTGCACAGGTCGTTCTGTAAGTGTAATGGAGTCCCATTTTATTGGTAAATCGACTTTTCAACCGATATTTCCTTTTATAAACATGAATCTTGGTTGTGCTGGTTACTTCTGACGTAGTGCTTTTATTTCAGTCTCTTCACTTTAGATTTCCTATGTGTCCAACTCGAGACGCTCTGTGAATAAACACTGTGAGAAGGAAAGATGTAAACTGTCCACACATAGTAAAATATATTCTCAGCATTTTCGGGACCGAACATCGATTACATCAGTCGGTATTAAGGAACATGCTGTACTACAAAAGCAGCCTTTTCATGTCACATTCTTCTTTTCTTGGTTATTCTAGCATATAAGAACAATAAAGGTATGTTAACGATGAGAAATGCGTTGTTTTACTGGATCAAATATGCATTTAAGGCCAGAAAAACGTCTGAAAATGCCTTCCTAATTGAGATTAAAAACAAGAACCAAATGTAAACAGGAGTCTACTAATGTTGGCATCTATCATTGTGGCATCGTCTTCAAACCAAAGTACATTGTGAGTCTGTATTGCCATCTCCCATTATTATATCCGTATCCCTGCATGTGCAGCGATATATATGTATATATAGTCAGTTCAGAGTGTAGTAATCCTTCGTAGCGGTAATACTAAAGAATGGACTTCCTGCGGAATAGTGAGAAGTGTTGAAAGAGTTTGTCAAATTTTATAGCACTTGCGTCGCTCATTAAAGTGTGCTGGCGTTAAGTTGTCGCCAGCACACCATGCAGCAAAGAGGTTGCGAGAAGATCGAAAGAGGCCAAAGACAGACTAGGAAGAAACACACCTCCAACGCCCCCTCGGCCGCCAGTATATAGATCGCCGCCGCGGACCAGAGGGTCCAGTCACTACCAGTCAGTCACCCAGTGAGTCAAAGAGTCGAGACTTCAGCAGCAGCCTAGTGGAAGTCGCAGTCACAGTTAGCTCAGCCTTTGGCTCAGAGTCAGTCCGTGCCTGGCGACCAGAGTAGTGTGCATAGCGGGACTTTGCACTTTACCAGCAGTGAGGCTAATGTGGACTATTACGGAGAGCTTGTACCATAACATCTGGATTATCTTGAGTTAAGTAACTTTGTATTCTTATGAATAAAGAGCCCAGTAAATATATGCATGCAGTTGTGTTATAGGAAGAGGATACCGGCCACCAAACAACTTCCTCTTCTTGCTTCCCATTGTACAAGCCCATAGTAACAACGATACGACACAAAATAGATATACGAATTGCCACCAGAGTATCGCTTTGGTGACAGTTTGCGAAATGAATCTCAAGCGTCATAGTTTTTTGATGCATGAGAAGGAGAAATCATGTTAAAGAATCATATTGCGCCCAATTTACGGTTACTACTACGGCCAGAAAAACAGTCCAAAACATTTTCAGGATTATGTGGCAACTATGGAAAAGAAACATTGAGGTTCACCAGTGAAGCCTTCAAGAACTGGAAGACCGAAGAGGAAAAGGTAACAAACAGGCAGCGTACTCCCAAAAACTGACACTTTGAGAGCGTGGCTGTGTACAAGATACAGACTGAGTCTTGCAAAGACTAGAACTGCATCAAGCCTTTACTGATAATGCAGTTTATTTACAAAAATAGCGCTCATACCGCTTTGAAAACGACAGGTTCATCTTCAGAATGCTCTTCACCTCTACATACACAAGTACTGACGTTACATTAATTTTTGGCCCTTTATCCCCCGTTATGGTAAAATTTGCTTGGGATGATGTGCCCTGCATCAACAAACCGATCATAGAAACGACCTATTTGAGCAAACTACAACAAGATTAAACGTTTGTTTACAATGGCTTCAGTTGTTATTAGGGATAGTTACGTTCGAATAGGACGTTTCCAACAAATTTTTTTCTATGTATCACCAACATACCAAGGAATGGAATTTTCAGTACAAGGAGGTGAAGAGCCGCAAACTAATGTAAACATCCACAAATGCTACTGGAAGGTGGTGTTTTGCGAGCTAACCATCGTCTCTACGACTGCTTCCTGGCTTGACAGGATAATTTGTTCTTTACCCCGGCACGTCAGATCAAGTGCTGTAGAGAGCCCCAATAAAACACGCAATCTTCTTGTCGAAACAACTGTGTGCATAAGAGAAACATCGGTTATCCTACTAGGTTTTATCGGGACCGTAATCGCTAGCTTATGGTGAAAAAACCGGCTGCAATCAATGTGAGGGGAAAGATGTATCTGTTGACGTGGTAGGAAAAGAAACAGGAGTCGATATAGGAGAAATAGGAGATCCAGTATTAGAATCAGAATTTGAAAGAGCTTTGAAAGACTTAAGATCGTATAAGGCAGAAGAATAGATAACATTCCATCAGAATTTCTAAAATCAATCGGAGAAGTGGCAACAAAACGACTATTCACGTTTGTGTGTAGAATGTATGGGTCTGGCATTATGCCATCAGACTTTTGAAAAAACATCATACACACAATTGCGAAGATTCCAAAAGTTGTCAGGCGCGAGAATAATCGCTCAATCTGGTTAACGGCTCATGCATGCAAGTTTTTGTCAAGAATTTATACATAGGATTGGAAAAGAAAATTGAGGATGTGTTAGATGACGATCAGCTTTAGGAAAGGTAAAGCCACCACAGAGTCAGTTCTGATGTTGCGGTTAGTAATGGAGGCAACATAAAGAATAATCAAGACACGCTCATAGAACTTGTCGACCTGTAAAAAGCCTTCTATAGTGTAAAATGAATGAAATTCTCAGAAAAATCGGTGTAAGCTACAGGGGAACGTGGGTAATATACAATATGTAAAAGAACCAAACGGGAATAATAAAAGAGGAAGACCAAAAACGAGGATCTCAGTTTAAAAAGGGCGTACAATAGGGATGTTGTCTTTCTCACCTATTGTTCAATCTACACAGTGAAGAAGCAGTGATGACAATAAAAGAAAGATTCAAGAATGGAATTAAGATTCAGGATGAAAGGACAGTAATGATAAGAATCACTAATGAAATTGCTATATTCAGTGAAAGTGAATGATTGCAAGATGGGCTGAATGCAATAAACAGTCCTATTCTACAGAATATGGATTGAGAATAAATCGCAGAAAGATCAAAGTAATGAAAATACCTGAAATGAGAACAGTGAGAAACTTATCATCAGGATAGTGGGGACGAAGTAGCTGAAGAAATTCTGCGACAGTAAAACAAGCCATGACGGACGTAGCAAGGGGGACATCAAAAGCAGGCAGGTACTGGCACAAAGGACATTCCTGGCCAAGCGAAGTCTGCTAGTATCAAAAATAGGTCTTAATTTGAGGAAGAAATTTCTGGGAAAGTACGTTTGGAGTACAGCATTATATGGCAGTGAAACATGGACTGTGGGAAAACCGGACAAGAAGAGAATCGAAGCATTTGACATGTGGTGCTACATACCAATGTTGAAAATTAAGTGGACTGATAGGGCAAGAAATGAGGAAGTTGAGGAGGTTCTGCGCAGAATCTAAGAGGAAAAGAATATGTGGAAAACACTGACAAAGAGAAGGAATAGGATGGTAGGATATCTGTTAAGACTTCATAGAATAACTTCCACGGAAATAGATGGAGCGTAAGAAGGTAAAAACTGTAGAGAAAGACAGACATTGAAATACAGCCAACAAAAAAAGTATGACTATGGCCTCCCGCCGCGTAGACCGTTCGCCAGGTGCAAGCCTTTCGATTTGACGCCACTTCGGCGGCTTGCGCGTCAATGGTGATGAAATGATGATGCTTAGGACAACACAACACCCAGTTTTGAGCGGAGAAAATCTCCGACCCAGCCGGGAATCCATCCCGGGCCTTTAGGATTGACATTCTTTCGCGCTGACCACTGAGCTCTCGGGGGCGGACCATACATTAATTAATGACACTTGAAATAGTATATTATTTATTTTCATAAACTAGACAATTGACAAACAATGACAGAGCTACTAATATACAACAATACAACACCTTGGTGTATACGATAAAGAGACTGGGCGGGGGGGGGGGGGTGGGGGTGGACAGGAGGTTCGACACAAGTGAATTAATAGCAATTGTGAAGTGCCCAGTGATTGTCATGATGTTAACTGAATGGGAGCCGGCCGAGGCGGCCGAGCGGTTCTAGGCACTTCGGTTTGGAACCGCACGACCGCTACGGTCACAGGTTCGAATCCTGCCTCGGGCATGGATGTGTGTGATGTCCTTAGGTTAGTTAGGTTTAACTAGTTCTAAGTTCTATGGGACTGATTACCTCAGATGTTAAGTCCCATGGTTCTCAGTGCCATTTGAGCCATTTTTGAACTGAATGGGAAACATTACTACGAAAGGGAATACATCGCATCTGTGGTCAGAGGTGAAACCAGACTGTTCATTAAATTAAAAGAGCAAGTCTTCAAAGTGAAGCTTGAAAAGGTAGAAATGTTGTGAAATGACCTTAATTTGCCTACATACCGCCTCGCAGTTGCTGCTCGATCTCACCGTTGGGTTCTAGGTGGACGCTGAAGTGGCTGCAGAATCAGTCATTGGTAGCACCAACTACCCTCGCGAATGGTATTTTCCGTATTTCTGTATTTTCTCTAAGTCCCTAGACCAGCTCTGGCAGCGGTATACTGGTAGCGTCTCTCACCAGGTGAAGTGGCAGACACTACTGGAAAAGATGAACTGATATTTGATCGTGTGGTTTCGCACTACCATGTTTCGCGTCTCTTACTGCATTCAAATTGGCTGAGTTTCTGCTCTTCCGAGTGCTGATCGATCACATTGCTTCTTATAAAATGCTAGTCTCCTTTTCTGGGCTCTCCTCTCATCGGATAACCAGTAAAGTGCATTATAGCATTTTACACTCGCTCTATATCTCACTTTGATCAGTAAAGCGGTACTTGTTCGTCACAACCAAACATCCCTGGCCAATTTCATCTCTATTTATGTGAGTCAATCCCTCTGATTCTTATATCAAGTAAACATTTAGTTTTTGTTAAGTCAACACGTCCAGCGGTATCTCACACTTTTGAAGGCCCAAAATTGTGGGTCTCCGTTCCATTTTCGATATGTCTATCTATGACGTCTGGTGCTTTAAAACGAAGAACTTAGCTTTCTGTTTTTATGTACACAAGTGACTTCTGCTAAAACGTTTCTCTTCTCCCACTCTCCGGAACTGTAAACTTTTGAAGCAGGGGCTCCTGCGCCAGAGGAGATATTATCTGTTTTCGTTCACGATGCTTGAACGCCCCAGTGTAGC
The DNA here is from genome assembly GCF_023897955.1 of Schistocerca gregaria. NCBI lineage: Eukaryota > Metazoa > Arthropoda > Insecta > Orthoptera > Acrididae > Schistocerca > Schistocerca gregaria. Next base: position 472,745,881 of record NC_064921.1, read on the forward strand.
AAATATAAACAGCTGTCCGGCCTGTGGGCTATTGACCTGCACCTTTCTTGGGCGTCCTTCCACAAGATGGGTTTTACTCCCCTGGCAGCCCGTGTGACTCTACGCCGTCCAAACAACTTTCAACGTCTTCTCATTTGTACAAGGCATTCAGATCTGAATAAAGAGTAATTGAACAGTAAGGTGACATTAGTCAATTCATGGCTATCCCCTGTAGTATGGTTTGCCGTATTCCTCGGTGTCAGTTAAATATTCCAATCAGATCGGTCTTTCATTATATTTTTACATATGTTATATTACTGTTTCCAGAAAAACAGATACGTAGCACTGTGTGTGTGTGTGTGTGTGTGTGTGTGTGTGTGTGTGTGTGTGTGTGTGTGTGTGTGTCTGTTCGTGTGTATGTGTATCTTGGTGTCACGTTTGCATTGCAACCTGATGAGAGAAGGGAGAGGGTGAATACCGGTGCTGACACATAGCCCACACCTCTCAAACACCAAGGAAGTCACCAAGGTTAATGCCCCCATCTGACGGATGGATTATGTCAACAGTGTCACATGCCTTCATTCCATGAGACACTGCAGAGAGCCTTGGAATTTAATCCGCGACGCTGACACACAGTCTGGCGATTAGGAACTTTATGGCCCACCTTTGTCAGAAAGGCAAAGGGAAAATTGGCAGCGTATGATAAACACAGGTGGTTATCTATCCAAGTACTGGCCACACCCAGCCTTACTTAACTTTGATGATCTGACGGGAACCAGTGAAATCAGTGAGGCAACATCGTTGACATTTAGCCCTTTGATGAGGTTGTGTAGTTGCATCGTGCAAGCAAGCGATGTCAATACAACAACTACTTTCGTTAGTAAGGGATTCTCTTCCTGTCACATTTATATTGGACGCCAAGAGTATTTTTTGAAAACAAATTGGACAGTACACACTGTGTATTCTGTTTACTCTGCCAAAATGAATCGAAGGTTCATTTCAAGCTTGAACGTTGCGCACGTAGCCACTTGACAGAAAAAAATGTTTTAATCGCGAGAAGTTTCCCACCTAATTGGTGTACACGAAAGTGACTTCATTCTAACATTCAGCCGGTATTGCGAGATATAGAGCATTAAAAACACGATCACTGCTATCTGTTATAAATGTATGGCTCATAGGTACCCCACGAAGAATGTAACAGAATGTGGTTCTGACCTTTTGAAGGCGGCTTTATTGGCACTGACAGTACACCATCGTCTTCACGCTATCAGTTTAGTCTCTAGCTGTCAGTTATGAAGAACAACACAGACCCCTACACACCAGGTGCATGAAGGAGACGGGCGTACATAGTAAGTAACATGTGTACCAAGTTCGTCTAAAATCGAATTAGTGGTGCAGAGGAGATTTTTACCCGTGCTTTTCCGCTCTTACGCACATGTTACATACAGGGTGCCCAGCGATGGAGCCCTGAATTGAAAGTTAAGTAGTATCTCAAAAACTAAGACTGACAGATGAGCGCAACAAGTGGTTTGTTTATTATGAAAGCTGTAGGAACTTTATACAGAAATTCCGAAATAGTTCGAACTGGCAGATAGCGCTGCAATCACAAAACGTAGTTCCCATAAATTGTGCGCAACAGCTCACAGCGATCAGTTCAACCTTTGAAACGTGAAAGGAGGTTAAAGTAACGAAGGAGGAAACTGAAATCATGTATTCCAGTGAGCATTGTGTTTTTCTGGGACTGGAATACCGTAGGTTGGAGCACAGTCCTACGGCAACAAGTCACAGTTTTCAAACACGATATGTACGAGTTGTGCAACAGAGGGGTAACTTTGCCAACCAGATTCTCACAGTGACAGATAACGAAGGATTTGACTTTGTCTACATCTGGTTCACGGATGAAGCACACTTTCACCGAAATGTAGTCGTGAATAAACAAAATTTGCTATTTTGTTGTTCCTAAAAATCCTCATTTTTGTGAAGTGAAATCACTGCCTTCTCTCAAAGTTACTGTTTCGGCTGCGATATGCAGCAGAAGCGTTAGTGGCCCATTTTAATGCGAGAAACTACCATTAGTGAACGCTGCGTTGTGATTTTGAAACAATCTGACGCCACATAGTAGAGAATAGAGCACAGAGTCGCAAGGTGCAAAATGGGGCCAGACCAAATCGCAACGGACAGGTGTTTCGATTTCTTCATAAATACTTCGTTAATAGACTCGCTCCGTTGCATTATTGCAAAAAAAAAAAAAAAAAAAGAAATGAACGTATGGCATTGTTGGCGGAGGGGGGGGGGGGGGGGACATCCGGGAAGTTCGGCCGTCGAGTCTTATTTCAGTCGACGCCACATTGTGTGACTGGGGAGCCGGTGATGAGGATGAAATGATGATGACAACACAACACCCAGTCCACGAGCGGAGAAAATCTCCAACCCAGCTGGCAATTGAACCCCAGCCCGCTGCATATGAGGCGAGCACGTAACCCCTTTTTTTTTGTAATCTAATTTTGTTCGGTGTTGTTCGTTGCGTTTGTTGGTTGCGGTTGTCCCATAACACCCGTTAAAGTTTTCATTGATCCGTTGACTCACCTTTTTTTATTACAGGGGGCAGCTAACCCTCTGAGCGAACACGCTGAGCAATCGTGCTGACAAATGATCGTATGACATTGTTGGCCGGGAGGCCCTATTCGCGGAAAGTCGGCCGCCGAGTGCAGATCTTATTTCAATCGACGCCACACTGGCCGACTTGCGTGCCGGTGATAGGGATGAAATGATGGAGGCAATTCAACACCCAGTCCAGGAGCCGAGAAAATTTCCACCCCGGCCGGGAATCGAACCCATAAAAATAAAAAGTGACACGAGGGAGTTTCGAACAACACTCGCCCCTCTCATTGTCTAACACTGCGACCAATTTTTTTAAAGTCTCATTTTGTTCGTTCAATTTGTTCGGGGAGGGCGTCCGACGCCACCCGTCCAGGTTCTTCGTGGAGCCGTCCACTCAGTTGTTTTATTACAGAGGGCAGCTAACCCTCTGACCGAATACACTGAGCTACCGTACCGACTATCATTCAGCTAAGCAGCGCGACATTTCGAAAAGATTTTGATGTGATTACAAAGACCACTTGCTGAGGGCAAGTTTAATTATCCATGATACTGTACGAGATACGCGGTGTACAGTGCCATCTGTTGGCAGCTTTTCGAAATATTTCGACATTTCTGTATAACTTTTGTATAAAATTCTTACAGCTTTCACAATGAACATACCGTTTTAGCACTCACCTACCGATCTTAGTTTTGAGATCCTTAATTTTGAAATCAAGGATTCCTTCCCTAAACACCCTGTATATTTCACATATATTTCACACATATTTGTACACATGCTTCACCTATATCTCTAGCGAATTTCGCCCTGCAGTTTCGTTTTTACGTAACCCATCGTATACGGCATTATACACTCCTGGAAATTGAAATAAAATCACCGTGAATTCATTGTCCCAGGAAGGGGAAACTTTATTGACACATTCCTGAGGTCAGATACATCACATGATCACACTGACAGAACCACAGGCACATAGACACAGGCAACAGAGCATGCACAATGTCGGCACTAGTACAGTGTATATCCACCTTTCGCAGCAATGCAGGCTGCTATTCTCCCATGGAGACGATCGTAGAGATGCTGGATGTAGTCCTGTGGAACGGCTTGCCATGCCATTTCCACCGGACGCCTCAGTTGGACCAGCGTTCGTGCTGGACGTGCAGACCGCGTGAGACGACGCTTCATCCAGTCCCAAACATGCTCAATGGGGGACAGATCCGGAGATCTTGCTGGCCAGGGTAGTTGACTTACACCTTCTAGAGCACATTGGGTGGCACGGGATACATGCGGACGTGCATTGTCCTGTTGGAACAGCAAGTTCCCTTGCCGGTATAGGAATGGTTGAACGATGGGTTCGATGACGGTTTGGCCCTGTGTGCCTCGGTCGTATGCAGTCCTGATTGTGGCGCTCACCTGCACGGCACCAAACACGCATACGACAATCATTGGCACCAAGGCAGAAGCGACTCTCATCGCTGAAGACGACACGTCTCCATTCGTCCCTCCATTCACGCCTGTCGCGACACCACTGGAGGCAGGCTGCACGATGTTGGGGCGTGAGCGGAAGACGGCCTAACGGTGTGCGGGACCGTAGCCCAGCTTCATGGAGACGGTTGCGAATGGTCCTCGCCGATATCCCAGGAGCAACAGCGTCCCTAATTTGCTGGGGAGTGGCGGTGCGGTCCCCTACGGCACTGCGTAGGATCCTACGGTCTTGGCGTGCATCCGTGCGTCGCTGCGGTCCGGTCTCAGGTCGACGGGCACGTGCACCTTCTGCCGACCACTGGTGACAACATCGATGTACTGTGGAGACCTCACGCCCCACGTGTTGAGCAATTCGGCGGTACGTCCACCCGGCCTCCCACATGCCCACTATACGCCCTCGCTCAAAGTCCGTCAACTGCACATACGGTTCACGTCCACGCTGTCGCGGCATGCTACCAGTGTTAAAGACTGCGATGGAGCTCCGTATGCCACGGCAAACTGGCTGACACTGACGGCGGCGGTGCACAAATGCTGCGCAGCTAGCGCCATTCGACGGCCAACACCGCGGTTCCTGGTGTGTCCGCTGTGCCGTGCGTGTGATCATTGTTTGTACAGCCCTCTCGCAGTGTCCAGAGCAAGTATGGTGGGTCTGACACACCGGTGTCAATGTGTTCTTTTTTCCATTTCCAGGAGTGTATCTTCTGAATTATGTTTTGTCCAATGGCATAATTTTTCAGGTACACCAAGTGGTATATGTGACTACTGTCTGCAAAATGTGTTACGAATAACAAAATATCCACGGGTGTACTGCCGGTCTATAGTGTCCAACGGGCACAATATTTCGGCGATCAAACATGTCGCCATCATCAGGTGAACTGACGGACTGAGCTCCTGTGAACGCGCCGGCACGGAGATCCGTACGCTATGGCTGCTCAGGGGGAACTGGGTTCGGTCGCGGAGGCGGCCGATTTAAATACCCTCCGCCCGCGGCTCGCTCCCTTCGCCATCCGCGCCCCGCGATGATCTGCCACTCTGCCACTCTTCACCCAACCACTGCATCACAACCTGTTGAGATGGATGAAGTCACGAGGGAGGAGGTAGGCACTGCATTTATTCCATACACAGGCGCACTCTCGGGGAAAATCGCCCGCATTCTGAAGAAACACCGGGTCGGAACTGTGTTTTGTCCTCCGAATAAAACTCGTGCACTGGTGGGGAGCGCCAAAGATGACCTCGGTTTGAGGAAGGCCGGCGTGTACCAGATTCCGTGTCAATGTGGCAAGTCGTATATTGGTCAGACGATGCGTACCGTCGAGGATCGATGCCGTGAACACCAGAGGCACACTCGACTGATGTATCCGAGCAAGTCGGCGGTCGCTGAACATTGTTTGTCGGAAAATCGCGCTATGGAGTATGACCGCACGAGGATTCTGGTACAGACGTCGAGATACTGGGACAGCGTTGTTAGAGAGGCCATCGAAATTCGCACCAATGACGACCTCATAAACCGTGACTGTGGCTATAATCTTAGCAAGGCTTGGGAACCAGCGATTGGGTTAATCAAGAGTAAATCGAGCAAACGCATAGTTGTGACGACCACGGAGGACAGAGCCATCACACCGACGCCATCTCAGACGCCGTCGCAATCTGTTCCACCGCGCTACCGTGGCGCGTACGGCGGAGGGAGCGCGCCGCGGGCGGAGGGTATTTAAATCGGTCGCCGCCACGACCGAACCCAGTTCCCCCTGAGCAGCCATAGCGTACGGATCTCCGTGCCGGCGCGTTCACAGGAGCTCAGTCCGTCAGTTCACCTGATGATGGCGACATGTTTGATCGCCGAAATATTGTGCCCGTTGGACACTACAGACCGGCAGTACACCCGTGGATATTTTGATTATCAAATACGCCGGGAGAAACTCAAGAATCACATGTTACGAATATGGTTAGTACTAAGGAGGTAATAAATTAAAACATCATACATGATGCGGCAGGTCTTTCACACATCTCGGTGTTTATGACGTCATACCTCCTGAAATACGTGTCGTACAACGATATACACGTTTCAGTCGCACTAATTTAACAATCACCTACGTTCGATGTCAGCTTACACTAATCACTCACAGACGGCATATGGCAGGAGGAGCAGTGGAGATTAAATAAAGCGTGTCATGGTGACGCCGAAAACAGCATAGTCGTTTCCCTTATGAGGAAACGGAGCGATTTATATGGGGTCCAATAGTTGATGATCTTTGGTTTTCGGACAATGGGTGGAGGTATTTGCGGAATGGTTAAAGCATACTGTGCAAGGCAAAATGGCCGTACCCACAAATGGCGCCGAGATAAATGTGGTGCACCACGGGCCATAGAAGATAGGGGTGAGGAGATACCTACGAGTGAATAGTCGTGCAACTGTTGACCAACTGACCGCTCAGATGAGCCAAGGGGCTACCAACAGTGTCTCCTCAACGAACGTAGCTGCGTATTGGCGTCTGAAGCAGGCGTCTGATTCAAGCACCCATGGTGACTGCTGTCCATCCGCCACGAAAGCTGGAAATTGCACGCTAGTGCCGCAACTGGGCGGTCAGTGAGTGGTGACATGTAGCCTTTTCAGGTGAATCACTTTTTATGCTCCATCTAACAGATGGCCGTTTGCGTGTACGGCGTGGAAGGTCTGCGAACAAAGGGTCCATGTGAGAAGAGGGAGCGTTACGGTCTGAGGAATGTTTTCCTGGAATTCCCTGGACAACTCGTCATTACGGAAGGCATGCAATTTGTTTATTCTGGACTCGATGGCATCTACCAGCAGGACTATTCTGCATAGCTCGGACTGTACTTGCGTGGTTTGAAGAACACTGGGATGAGTTCACCGTACTACCCACGCCACCAGGCGCCTCGGATTTAAACGCAGTCGAAACTCTGTGCGACAGCCTCTATCGGGCTATCCGCGCCATGGATCCTTGACCGAGAAACAGCGCAGCTGACCACGGTAAGGAGTTTGCACGGTTCCACATCCCTGTTGCTACCTTATAGAAACTCATTGACTCTCTTCCCGAATGTCTCGCAGCGGTCCACGATGCAAAAGGTGGTTATTCAGGATTTTGCCTGGTGGTCACATTAATGTAACTGGGCAGTGCAGTTACTTTCAGTGGTATATGTTAACACAGTGTACAGAAAATACTGCAAGTAGAATTAAAAGTAAAGAAGTAGTAAATTAAGTAGTGCGGAAGTTATACTGCACGAACAGCGGAAATTTAGTAAGCGATTAACTTTTCTCCTTTCTTGTTTTGTGGGGGGCGGGGGTGATGAGCAGAAAAGTCTCGTAAAGTTGCAGTGCAATAAGTGCTTTCATTTGAAATAGTGGATGAATTTAGTCTTGCTATTAGCGCTCCAACTACGCTTCTTCTCCTCCCCCACCCCCACTCGTTTGAGAGGTAGGTAGTTCTTACGCTCACAGAGGCTCTTTGCAGATTGTCATATACCTACCATCGTTGGTTGAAATCGATCCTGTGGTTTAGGGCATGTGGAACAAACATACATACATAAATATATGTACTTTCATAATATGTACAGATTAAGCCTTCGTTTTTAACTCTGTCAAGCTTATTCTTCCATTCATTACTCAACTTGAATCTATGTTCATACACATTGACATGCACTTAGGTGGCTCAAACTTTTTCGCAGTTTATATCCAGTCCTCTTTCGAATGGCGTCCTGTGTTCGATTTGCCTTTCTCACTTGGTAGCGCCTCTGTTGTCCGATGCTCGCTGTACTTTACTTCACACTGCTCTCTGTCTGCTGGTGTAGCCATGATCATTGCCACGCGCCCGCGTCTTGGTACACCGCCGCTCTTCTCTTCTCTTCGAGATTTCGCCTCCAGTATTTTGGTTCCTGCAGTTGACTTAGGCCACATCTTGGCGGTCGGCATTTACCCGTTTCGTTGTTATTTCACTCTTTCTATCTTCTTTGCTATTTCGTAGGTCTTTTTCGTCACAGAATTTTTCTTCAGACTCATGTCTCTTCTGATCCATCCAGATTTAATCCTCGCGACCTCTGTGTAAACACAACGTCAGTTCTTTATACTTTCATTAAGACCAGTTCAGCAATATTCGCATTATTTATGAGTTGTCCGCAGTGCTTTCTGCAAGACTTAGCGATTCTCTTGTAGGTGACTGTTGTATGACAGCTGACAACGAATGCTCATCTGTCAGCAGTTACTTCAGATAACAGCTCTTCACACCTCCGATTTGCACAGATCCACGTTCTTTCACGATGATGCTTCTTACATTCATCCAAGAACAACGTTTGTAACTTGAAGTGATCGGGTAAAGATACTACTAACCTCAGTTTACTAATTATTAGAGTGATCACATTAACTGTTGTATTGTGTTTTCGAATACAAAGACACTACTAACATGTAGTTGCTATAAGTATTGCTAAAAAGTGTTGTGTACTATATAAATTGCTTGTCTTATTGTGTTTATGTCCCCGTCTCTGAATGTAACCGAATGTACATCGTGTATCGCCTCAAAATACTCTCTTGTGGGTTAGCACTTTCTTCCCTGTACCATTTAAAGTGTTCCTGATGCTGCCGCTCTTGCTTCTAGAATCTCTCGCCATTACTGTCCTGCATCTGCGCGTTCTGGCCAGTCAGTAGCTTCATCTTCCAGGCGAGATGAGACTTCTTGAGGGAGTTACAGTTACGCAATAGTATTTCGTCACGTGTTTCTATTATTGTTTTGGTTTCCCAGCTATCTATTCCGACCTGTTACTCTCAGGTCATCTGATTTCAGCTATAAAATGTGGTGGCTTTGATATTCGGAGACTATTGGTGAACTTAATGTCAAAATAAAGTGTAGCATTTGCATGTCTTGCTCACATTTTGATTTATTTGAATGAATAGCCTCTCTGGCTTTATAGCCGTTGTTAATTCTTAAATAAGCCGCGATGACTATGCGTTGTAGTATCAGACCACTCCTTTTGACATGGTAATAATATCTGTTTCCGTTCGTCCACAAAATTATTTTTGCGTTAGTGGCGAGTAACAAGTCAGAGATATTGCTTACGATGGCTCCCATCTCCTGCCGTATAAAACGCTGAAAGAACCGAAAGAAGCAATTAATGTAGAACAAACGCGACTGGCTTGAAATCCCATAGAAATCATTATAAACGGCCCGTCTGGAAGAATAAGTATACAGGAAAGTACGCTATAGAAAAAGGTTTGTTTAACAACTGTGGCTAAGCCAGCTACCTGTAGCTTCAAGGCTGCTCCTTAATCCAAGACATTGTTGTTCATCAAAATGTCCAAATATTCTAACACAGTATAAACGCTCAACACGGGAGGCATTGGTGCTACTACACTCCTGGAAATGGAAAAAAGAACACATTGACACCGGTGTGTCAGACCCACCATACTTGCTCCGGACACTGCGAGAGGGCTGTACAAGCAATGATCACACGCACGGCACAGCGGACACACCAGGAACCGCGGTGTTGGCCGTCGAATGGCGCTAGCTGCGCAGCATTTGTGCACCGCCGCCGTCAGTGTCAGCCAGTTTGCCGTGGCATACAGAGATCCATCGCAGTCTTTAACACTGGTAGCATGCCGCGACAGCGTGGACGTGAACCGTATGTGCAGTTGCAGGACTTTGAGCGAGGGCGTATAGTGGGCATGCGGGAGGCCGGGTGGACGTACCGCCGAATTGCTCAACACGTGGCGCGTGAGGTCTCCACAGTACATCGATGTTGTCGCCAGTGGTCGGCGGAAGGTGCACGTGCCCGTCGACCTGGGACCGGACCGCAAGCGACGCACGGATGCACGCCAAGACCGTAGGATCATACGCAGTGCCGTAGGGGACCGCACCGCCACTTCCCAGCAAATTAGGGACACTGTTACTCCTGCGGTATCGGCGAGGACCATTCGCAACCGTCTCCATGAAGCTGGGCTACGGTCCCGCACACCGTTAGGCCGTCTTCCGCTCACACCCCAACATCGTGCAGCCCGCCTCCAGTGGTGTCGCGACAGGCGTGAATGGAGGGACGAATGGAGACGTGTCGTCTTCAGCGATGAGAGTCGCTTCTGCCTTGGTGCCAATGATGGTCGTATGCGTGTTTGGCGCCATGCAGGTGAGCGCCACAATCAGGACTGCATACGACCGAGGCACACAGGGCCAACACCCGGCATCATGGTGTGGGGAGCGATCTCCTACACTGGCCGTACACCTCTGGTGATCGTCGAGGGGACACTGAATAGTGCACGGTACATCCAAACCGTCATCGAACCCATCGTTCTACCATTCCTAGACCGGCAAGGGAACTTGCTCTTCCAACAGGACAATGCACGTCCGCATGTATCCCGTGCCACCCAACGTGCTCTAGAAGGTGTAAGTCAACTACCCTGTCCAGCAAGATCTCCGGATCTGTCCCCCATTGAGCATGTTTGGGACTGGATGAAGCGTCGTCTCACGCGGTCTGCACGTCCAGCACGAACGCTGGTACAACTGAGGCGCCAGGTGGAAATGGCATGGCAAGCCGTTCCACAGGACTACATCCAGCTTCTCTACGATCGTCTCCATGGGAGAATAGCAGCCTGCATTGCTGCGAAAGGTGGATATACACTGTACTAGTGCCGACATTGTGGATGCTCTGTTGCCTGTGTCTATGTGCCTGTGGTTCTGTCAGTGTGATCATGTGATGTATCTGACCCCAGGAATGTGTCAATAAAGTTTCTCCTTCCTGGGACAATGAATTCACGGTGTTCTTATTTCAATTTCCAGGAGTGTATATGAATAAAGCTAACATAGTTATGGTAACACCAGCTAGCTGTTCTTCCACAGGGCTGCAGTGTTCACACGCTGTTCTCTCACGTAAATCTGACACACTTTCAAGGCCAAAACACACAAGAACGTTATCAAGTTCTTCCTATTGCTCTATTCCTCACTTAATTTCTGTGGCGTGATTCTGTACCTGTCGTTTCGTGCCCTAAAGCTGGAAAATCTTCAGAGGCTATAAACGCACAGATAATATTTTCAAACTGAAACAGTCTCGCAAACCCAATCGTTTACACGTAACCGCGCAACGGTCGGCCCGTGACGTCATCAGATCGCTGGCGGAGTCATGCCGACTACTTATTGAGCCTGCACTGCGGAAGATTTGTCGCTGTTCGCTGAAGTTTGAAAATACCAGCTGCCTCTGATTATGTCTCCAGCACTAAGAGACGAATTGTCAGACAAGAAAATACACTCTGGCCACGTCCTAATGCACAAAGAACAAAAAGACCCCAAAGAAGTCTTATCGAATTCTTAAAACCGACCAGTGAATTAATCGAGGTACATTTTTTCTTGCCATTAACGTATGTCACTCGAGACAATAATTTGAATCAGAATTTATGGGTTCTTAGACAGCGTTGTCGTAGACAAATGGAACAGGGAGGAACTGCGCTGCGACCCAGATTCGAGCACATTGTGGGAACCGTGTTAGTAATACTTATGAGATCTGTTTAGACACGGAAGCCACAAGACAGGGGGCAGCAGGGTAGCACCGAGCCCGTTCGTGTCGCGAGGTAGACGTGCCGTGGTGTGCGGAGAGGAGACGTTTGTTTGGTTATCGATCGGCCGCCTGCGACGCTTCGCGGGTAGCATAACAACGCCCCTGCGAGGAACCGCGGTCTCTCGAGGCTTTGACACGTCCGTCAATTCCGCCACCTAGATGTTCCACGCATAAGAAACTATTGTGCAGATCATTCTTTCTATTTTTTATTTCTGCAGCTAAGTAGACCTCCCAAATTCCTGTTTTTATACAACTCTTTTACTATGAGGGTCATTCCGAAACCAAAATCACATTTATTTTCACGGAAACTGGAAGAGATACGGAAAGTACAACAATACAGTTGAAAAGAGCAATATATCAGGTACGTACAGTAATTTTTCCCCCTATTCAACGCCATTCGTTATGCACTTTTACCAACGATGAAAAGAGCCAGTAATTCGAACTCGTAAAAACCTGAACCAGCTGAGTCCAGCCTCTATTTTAATAGATTTGACAATAGAATCTGTCTTTGAAAAATGTTGGCTATACAGTTCATTTTCCAAAGGCTCAAAGATATAGCAGTCTAAAGTTGCTAAATCAGGACCGTAGAGTGAATGTGGTAATGCAGGCAACCCAGATTTGGTAAGGAATTCAATGGCCGCTGAACTTCAGTGGGAGCTGGCGTTACCATGTTTGATTGCGCAGTTTTGTCTTCTTCTTTGGTCTGAATCTATAAATTCAGCCAGGTCTGTCTTTCCTTTTCGTAGCGTTCTGAGTTGATTATCATTTCAGGCACCAAGGAAACCGGGATAACATCACCTACGAGAGGATTTCCACATAGTTTCGTCTGCCGACGGTTATGTGTTATTCTTGTTTGTTGGAGAAATGGCATGACGGGACTCCATGAACTTCTTTTGGAATCTAGTAAATAGCGTTGACACGAAGTTTTATCTCCAGTGACAATAATAATAATTCCGTGTGGTTCAACGTCTTGGTGCAGGTCTGTCAATTGGACGTCACTTGGGCGACTGGCGTACCCCTGAAATACCTATTCCAGTAAGCTTACTGGGGAAAGAGGACCTAAAGTTTAAGGTGATATCCAAAGCACGTGAGGTTCCTGGCGAAACTTCACATCACTCAGAAGAGAAGGTTGGGTTACTGGCAGACTGAAAATCTTGTGGTCCGACCGGATTTCGACGCGGCGATCTTTCGGTATCCACATAATTATACTAGACCACAAGGCCCGTCATCTCCTGTGACGTTGATGTTCAGAAAATTGTCACATTCATCCTTGTATTGGTCCAGCAGGTACCGACAAATTCTCATCCTAGGATTAATTTTTAGCCTTATGCTAACATCCGCAGTGCCCATCTCTCACACACATTGTTGTTACGAAGGTTGCACAAGTCCTTATCTCAGTTATGCGTACAATTCTTTTGGTCGTAATGCGCCGATTATGACAGGTGAGTAGACCGAGAAGCTGTTTGTTGTGAGGGATGACAGCTGAGTTAGATCGACCAGAGCACTGAAATGCCAAACCCACAGTCTCACAGTACTCATTTTTACTTCCTAAACTCTTAAACAGCGTAGAAAGATTTTAATTGGTGCAACTTTTCCAGTAATGAAAAATTCAGTAAGACGTTTCTGTTTTATGCGAACCTCGAAATCACGCATTTGGTCTATTATGACGAATCCAATCATGAGAGATGAAGTTCCTCGACTTCCAAGTGGGGTATTCATTATTGGACCATAAAAGAAATACATGTTAAACAAGAATAAATGTTGAATTCATTACAAATATAATTCAAAAAGACCAACTGAACTGGAAAGACCATACACAACGTACTCGTACGTCTAATGAGAGAATAACTACAGCTGCAATGCAATATAACCCAACCGGTAAGAGAGATGTTGGACGAATCTTACAGAGGCAGCGTGAACAACTCTGAGGCGGAACAGGCGAAACGCCTAGTCCTTGAAGATTATTATTATGACCAAGAAAAATGTCTAATTAACATTTGAACATAATGTGGCCATTATCTTAAAATTTTAAGTATATGTTTCACTACACAGCGTGTCCCAATCCTTTAGGATCAAACCTGAACAGATGCCACAAGATCGCAAAATTGAGTACTTTGGGGAAAGGAACTAATGGTCAAGAATGAATATTCAGCTATTGATACCAGAGGCTCTTACCGTATAGCAACAGTTGAATCTGATAGTAACTGTTCAATGCGATGAACACTAGCCTCAATGTCTTCAGTTAAGCGGCGCATTAAATTTTGCCAGATTCTCTCAAGAATAACAGCTGTCTATTGTACAATGAGTAACGTAGGTTGGTCGGTAACTCACAGGCCCCTTAAGGATACAGGGTACTTTTCTGACTCAACATTACGTTAAAATCAACACCTATTTCTTTCAGTCATTGTTTATAACCTATATGTTTTACAGATTTTTGTTGATATCAGGTAATGCAGCACACTTTCTAACCAAACTAGAAGTATTTTGAAAATTTTTGAACCTGCTTAGGGTTATTAAAAAGCATTACAAAGAAATTGATGCAAATTTTTTCCCCAAAATGCTTCCTCAGATTGAGGTACCAATTAATCCAATGTTATACATTTGAAGGAGACCAAATTTTTCCGGATGTGCATGAGATGATGGCTGAGGTACTAGACCTATTTAATTCCACCTATTATTTATAGTACAAGGATACAAAATAGCACATCTTACATTTTAATTTTAATGATTTATTTTTTAATAAAATGTTAATTTCTTCTATAGTTTAGTAGATTCTGCAATACTACATAAATATGGACTATTGCAAGTTACAGAACAAATTAGAGCAATGCTTTATAAACTTTAGGAAATATTTGTACCTGAATTCTGATAAATACAATTTGTGGGAAATTGCGAATGAAGATATGGGTCCAATTCAAATGTGCCTCAGAACATTGCTGAAGCATAGTCTTCATCCTGCAGTATTTCTTCGTCTTAAAGCTTCCTCTTGGCATTCCTTTTAGCACTTCTTGCTTCTTTGGCAACTTGAAGAGCAAATCTTTCAGCTTCATGCACCCATTGTCTGTCACAAGCAAGCATTTCTTCTTCCATATTAGAGCCACATTTTATGCCTAAATTTCTCAGGACTTCCAACCTTCCTGTCATTCCATCTTTGAAACATATCACTGCATCTAGTACACCAACTTTTAATGTATTTAGTCCTACAAAACGTTCATGGGTAATCTTTCCCATATGCAATGGTTGAAACCTTCGTTTGTATTCTGAGTGCCTCCATGATTTACTAAGCAAAACAGGGTCACTAAGGCTCTAAAAATTGGTTTTCGTTCATTCATAACAGGCTCAGAAAGAGAATGCTTATGATGGTATATTTGACCACTTTCCTTTTCTTTTCGGTAACCACACCAAGAATCTGCTCCTTTAGAGCGACGTCCGTGAACAGGATGGTCATTTGTGGACAAGTTATGAAAGTAGGTGGCCCATACAGTTTTTCTCATTGCTGTAACATCAATCAGAGGTGCAGTTCGTCTAATGGCTAGTCCGTAATAACTCTGAAGAAGGTCTATTTCTGTTTCTGTCAATCTGCCTCAACCAGAAAGAATTTTCCATCAGACAGCAACTTTCCTTTAATTTCTCTTTGTAGCTTCCTCAATCTTCCACAAATTCTCTTTTGCACATGTCCACAACACTCCAGTTTTGTTACCAGGGTATCACCATAAACATTGAACTCATTAATTTTATTGAAAACCTTAGAGTCCCCATCGCCTAGATACTTCGTATATCTAACGTTATAAACGGGCAGTGATCCCTGAAATATTTTTTCGAGTTCCATCACACTCCATACCTCCACTGTAACCATCATAATTCTTAGAACACCTATGTTCAATAAGTCCTTCAGTGTTCCCATGGCAGGTGTGGTAGTGCTTAGATAAACACTCAGCCTCAACAACTTTTCCATTCTCCAGGGAAGTAGCACTTACAACACCATTCAAGGAACGATGTACTCGACGTTACCATATCTCATCAAGTGCAACAGCAATGTCCCTGGTTCCACTAATATTTACAGTTTTTTCCACTGCACCTTCCATAGATGCTTTAGACACAATGGCCAAGGCACCTAAAAGTATTTTTATGTACTTTCTGCATCTACTGGGAGGAGGAGCAGGGAAGTCCATCAAACTATAAAACGTTTGAGCAGCCTTTTTCCCTTTTCCTATTGCACGCATTGCATACTATGATTTCAAATTCACATCATATGAATTATGAACAATGTTCGAAGTAATTTTCGAAGTAGATTTTTTTGCGGGATCTACACAGGACAACTGATTTTGACGCTAAACCCTTCCTGCTACTTTGTTGTTCAATTATTTCCAGACAGCCTACTCCATCACATTGTTTACATTTCGCCACTTCCTTTATCAAACAAAATAAGATACCCACATCAATAACAACAAATCCACTACAAACAGCGTCATTGTTAACACAAAAATTTGAATCCCCAGGAGGCAACCATGCGGGAGTTTCTTCCCTGAAGAACTGATAGATAGGTTACTTTCAACAGCGTGGCTTGCGTTGTTTGTGAACTGGTTACCACGGAATTTCCTTTTATCGAATTTCTGGATTCGTTGCATACTTCGTATTTCTTTCACACTAATGGATATGTACTTCCACACAAATATATGTAGCACTTGGCAACAATCATTCAATAACACATGAACAAACTGCTTCAGCGAAACAAAAGTAAATCCTAGCAAAGATAATCATTTACAGACTCTAGGAACCTGTACTGTTACCAACATACACAATGTATCATACGTATAATCACTGGAAACAGAAAGTTCACAGTTGTTTTCGAAATAATACTCGTTTCTGTAACAGAAATAAATGTGGCGTGGCGGCGTACATGACCGTAACCTTAACCTTTGGTGTATTAGGTCATTTTTCATTTGAAACACTATAATATCTATATCAATGTAATCGGGAAAGACTATAGAATTTAATAAAGTCATAAAAAATTAGATTTTTCAGTCATTTATAAGTACCCCGTATCCATAAGTTTCTACTGAGTTTTCATGCACCAGAGACTCCATGTAATCCTATAGGCTAAAAATCCATAGGTGTGAATTACGACGATTGCGCTGGCCATGGGAGAAGACCTCCCGTTAAATCGATGTGGGAAGGTGTGTCGTCGTGTTAAATGATACCATCTAGCGGAAAACAAGAGATAAAGTTCCCAGCAACTGCGGCGGCAGATTTCAAATTAACACTGTGTGACGTGCAGCATTCGTATGGGGTGGCAGGAAATAAAGTCGCATGTGACTCTCCCTGGAGTGATTACGCCAGTTTTCTCTGATATTTTGGCCGATATCTAAAACTACGTTTCTGAAGTGAATGGATGAAAAGAAAATTGAGGATCTATTAAATGATCACCAGACTGACTGCTTAAAAGGTAAAGGCGCCAGAAAGGCAGTTCTGGCGTTGCGGTTGATAATGGAAGCAAGGCTTACGAAAAATCAGAACATCTGTATAGGATTTGTCGACCTACAAAAAGCATTCGATAATGTAAATTGGTGGAAGACGTTCGAAATTCTCAGAAAAATACGTGTAACCCATAGGGAAAGGAGATTAATACATAGTATGCACGAGAACCAAGAGGGAAGAACAAAAATGTAAGACCAAGAACAAAGTGCGCGGATTAAAAACGGTGTTAGAAATGTAGTCTTTCGCCACTACTGCTCAATCTGTCCATCGAAGATGCAATGATGGAAATAAAAGAAAGGTTTAGGAGCGGAACTAAATTTCAGAGTGAAAGAATACCACTGACACTGTCTAGTAATTCCCATATCGTCCTTAGTGGAAGTGAGGAAGAACTGTGGGAACTATTGAAAGGAGCGAACAGTATAATGAGAACAAAATATGGATTCAGAGCAAACGGATGGAAATGAAAGCAATGACGAACAGCAGAAATGAAATTAGTGAGAAAATACCATCAAAACTTGTGACTAAAAAGCAGGCGACGTGAAGGAATTCTTTTACCTTGGAATGAAAGTAACACGTGACGACCGAAGCACGAAGGGCATAAAAAGCAGACTAGCATAGGGTGCAACTGGCTGAAAGAGTGCTACTAGTATTAGTAGAATTCTAATAATGGTATTAGAGCCTTAATTTAAGAAAGTAATTTCTGACTTCGTACGTCATGAACTCAGTACTGTATAGAAGTGAATCATGAACTGCGTGAAAACTGGAAAAGAAAATCTAAACATTTGAGATGCGATGCTACAGAATAATGCTGAAAACTGGGTGGACTGATAAGGTAAGGAATAATGAGGTTTTTCGTAGAATCGGTGAGGAAAGGAACATGTGGAAACGATGACAAGAAGAAGAGGCAGCATGATAAAACACATATTAAGACACCAAGGAGTAACTTCACCAGTACTAGAGTGAGTCGTAGCAGCTAAAATCTATAGGGGGAGACAGTCAGTCCAAGAAAATAGGGCTCATCATGTGTTTTTGCAATTCCCACTGTCGGTGGAAAATTGCGGATTGTTTCGCTTCACAAACACTTTATGTGTGACGTATTTCACAACAATAGCACGTTTCTTGAACCACAAAGTCATTTTCCTATCCGCGGTCGACATCGATTACTGCACCAACTGACACTGTATGACAGTCATCCCATAACCCAACCGCACACCATCGCATTCTGCTCACAGCCTGACACTCGCCACGTAGACAGAAATCCCACAAACAACAACAGCAGTGTCTTACATTACCTCAGATGGTGGCGCTCATTCAAAATAGGTATCGAGCTAAAGCGGAAACTTGACTGTGCACTTACAATCCGCCGTGTCTTTCCAGGGGAGTATCCCTGCAGTTTTCTTCAACGATTTAGGGAAATCACATACACTCTAAGTCTTCATGGCTGGACAGTCGCAAAGAAATGTTGTATACACTAGGTGGTCTGAAACGGTACAACCGAAACTTATGGTTAGCAGTTTTCCTGTAGGTTTTATATCTTCCTTATGTGTAATTTCCATGCTTTAAACAGTATAGCAGTATTTGTACAAAATGATGGAAAGAGAAAAATCTCTAGTCATCATATATAGACAAACAGTTGATGCATCGCTAGAAATAAAAATTGCAGCAGTGTTCGAACTGAAGTCATTGGTACTTTTACTACATATTTCTGTACGAATCTGCCCGTTTACTCTTTTTGACAAAATTCACACCTTTTAGCACTGCAGATATAATATATAGATGCAAAGTACACCTTCCTTATTAGCAGAAACACATCCTTGAATCACATTTACAATAGAAATAAATGGACTGAAAAAAGATAACCCGATTCAGCTGGTCGCTTAAGTTATTATTGTTTAATCTGATACGCTTCCTCTGAGGTTAGGGTCATTTAGTTTATACGTTGCCATACACCTCCACTGAAGTGTTTAACATGCTGGCTGCCAAACATAATACTTTCTAACAACGCTCGTTTCATCTAATTATTGCCATATTATGTTAATAGACGTGATTTTGGGCATGAAACTGGATGAAGATCACTCTTTGCACTGGCATCGTGGCTGTGCAGCCTCAAATACCCATTTGTCAGTACCCAGAAAAAAGCGAAATGATGCGATAGACAAGAGCTGCTTTTGGTAATAAGTCAGCCGCTTTTTTATCTAGCTGTCATAGTTTCTCCGTGTATCTGATTCAGCTAATGATACAAGAAAATAATTATGTATGTTGTTGTAGATACTATGATTCACTTTGACATAAAATTTATGTGGGTAAAACGAAACATCTGTTTCAAATATCCGATTTATCAGCAACATAACTACCACTCTAAGAACTTCTACAGTAAATAAAACGTATAATGTCAATATTTCGCTATCACTTACATGTTAAGGGAAGCAAAGTGGAGAGTAAATAACAATTTACGACGTTGCCTGTACAGGAACAGACGTTTACGATAGACAAAAAAAGTACAACTAGGTACTTATTTCATAAATAAAGTACGTAGTATACGAGAGCTAAGTTGATTACAAAATGTAAATTACTCAACACCCTCAAAAATACTGACGCATTATTAATCTGCAGCACCAACAACAATTATTATTTGAACTTGGAAAAAATGCGTGACAATAATGTATTGCAATGCAATACTATCGATTTCGGTCATTGACCATCCTCACAGTGTGAAAGATCACAATCACAACATCACATGTCATATAAGTTTTCACATATAAAGACTAATGTGAACATAGTCAAAATGTATAAAACAATGATCATAAGCTACCAGCACTCTGGCTCGGAAATCGGAGCGTATGGTTTGGTATACATTGAGTCACATTGCTTTAGTGCTGGAAACTTATGATTATTGTTTTACCAACAAAAAGAGATATTTTCAACATTTAATATACACTCCTGGAAATTGAAATAAGAACACCGTGAATTCATTGTCCCAGGAAGGAGAAACTTTATTGACACATTCCTGGGATCAGATACATCACATGATCACACTGACAGAACCACAGGCACATAGACACAGGCAACAGAGCATGCACAATGTCGGCACTAGTACAGTGTATATCCACCTTTCGCACCATGCAGGCTGCTATTCTACCATGGAGACGATCGTAGAGATGCTGGATGTAGTCCTGTGGAACGGCTTGCCATGCCATTTCCACCTGGCGCCTCAGTTGGACCAGCGTTCGT
The DNA here is from genome assembly GCF_023897955.1 of Schistocerca gregaria. Lineage (NCBI taxonomy): Eukaryota > Metazoa > Arthropoda > Insecta > Orthoptera > Acrididae > Schistocerca > Schistocerca gregaria. The sequence continues at coordinate 472,766,195 of NC_064921.1, forward strand.
GCTGGACGTGCAGACCGCGTGAGACGACGCTTCATCCAGTCCCAAACATGCTCAATGGGGGACAGATCCGGAGATCTTGCTGGCCAGGGTAGTTGACTTACACCTTCTAGAGCACGTTGGGTGGCACGGGATACATGCGGACGTGCATTGTCCTGTTGGAACAGCAAGATCCCTTGCCGGTCTAGGAATGGTAGAACGATGGGTTCGATGACGGTTTGGATGTACCGTGCACCATTCAGTGTCCCCTCGACGATCACCAGAGGTGTACGGCCAGTGTAGGAGATCGCTCCCCACACCATGATGCCGGGTGTTGGACCTGTGTGCCTCGGTCGTATGCAGTCCTGATTGTGGCGCCCACCTGCATGGCGCCAAACACGCATACGACCATCATTGGCACCAAGGCAGAAGCGACTCTCATCGCTGAAGACGACACGTCTCCATTCGTCCCTCCATTCACGCCTGTCGCGACACCACTGGAAGCGGGCTGCACGATGTTGGGGCGTGAGCGGAAGACGGCCTAACGGTGTGCGGGACCGTAGCCCAGCTTCATGGAGACGGTTGCGAATGGTCCTCGCCGATACCCCAGGAGCAACAGTGTCCCTAATTTGCTGGGAAGTGGCGGTGCGGTCCCCTACGGCACTGCGTAGGATCCTACGGTCTTGGCGTGCATCCGTGCGTTGCTGCGGTCCGGTCCCAGGTCGACGGGCACGTGCACCTTCCACCGACCACTGGCGACAACATCGATGTACTGTGGAGACCTCACGCCCCACGTGTTGAGCAGTTCGGCGGTACGTCCACCCAGCCTCCCGCATGCCCACTATACGCCCTCGCTCAAAGTCCGTTAACTGCACATACGGTTCACGTCCACGCTGTCGCGGCATGCTACCATTGTTAAAGACTGCGATGGAGCTCCTTATGCCACGGGAAACTGGCCTACACTGACGGCGGCGGTGTACAAATGCTGCGCAGCTAGCGCCATTCGACGGCCAACACCGCGGTTCCTGGTGTGTCCGCTGTGCCGTGCGTGTGATCATTGCTTGTACAGCCCTCTCGCAGTGTCCGGAGCAAGTATGGTGGGTCTGACACACCGGTGTCAATGTGTTCTTTTTTCCATTTCCAGGAGTGTACATTTTAGTATTATGAAGTCTTTTATGGAGATATTTGTATGGGATGTTGCAATGGAACAGTTCGGACAAGAAAAGAGAGAAGCTTTTGAAATGTAGTCCCACAGATGAATTCTGAAGATTAGATGGGTAAGTCGAATAACGAAGGAAGAGTTGCTAAAAGGACTGTGGAAAAATTTGTGGCATAACTTGACTAATAAATGGATCCGTTGAAAGGACATATCCTGAGGCATCAATGAATTGTGAATTGGGTTATGGAAGGATGTTTGAGTGGTAAAAATTATACAGGGAGTCAAAGTTTGACTACAACAAGCATGTTCAAATGTATGTAGGTCGCAGTGGTTATTCAGAGATGGTGAGTCGTGCACAGGTCACACTAGAGTAGAAAGCGCATTACACGGACGATAGTGACAACAAAAAGGATGTAACAGTTGTATAGTTGTCGAGAAGTACATGGTGGTAAAAATGTGGACACGTGTAAATGCTTTAAGAGTAGTTGTTTCTCTGTAGCCTGAAAGTTTCTCTTCGCAGGAACAACATTCACAATTCGGCAACATGTTTCTGCAGACACAACTGCAGATGGAACCATAACACTCATCCGAAAAATATAAACCGAAATATCTATTTCCTTTCAGCTAGTCAGTTACTGCGCAGCGAAAGAAAGAAAACAGATGTGAGCTCTCCCGCTCGGACCGCTTAACTCTGCTCCCTTTCGCAGCGGCCGACACAAAGAAAACATCTCACTGCGCGACGAGTCAGTAGTCATTGGATTCCAGAGCCCAAGTGCTTTCTTCCGAGTCGCTGAGTCAATAGCCCACGAGTTTGCTCTCGCCTTATGTGCCAGCTCCCTATATGGTTGCCAGTAGAGCAGCAGAACGTCAGTTGCGTGTGTAACAGTTGTGGACTCACGGGCATTTAGGAGGATAAGTTACGAAGTCAACTACAAGTTACAACCGCAGAGAAGCATATCTCATTACCAAGCAGGAAATAGTCTCAAATTGTCTACACCTCTGTGTAGATAGATACTGTGCAAGTCACTGTACAGTTCATTATATACTTATATTAGCGATTCGTGCAATGAGCGTGTAGTGTCCCTTAGACGATTTTTACGGACAGTGGGTGTGTAATCAATATAAAAGTAGTGAATAACATAAAATACACAAGGCATCTGTGAAGAACTACATTAGTAATATTAATGAAAACCTGTAACGTAAATACTCTGGTGCGAAAAGGACTTTATCGCTGAAGATTAATATCGTAGTGGAAAATATATAGAAATCAAATATTTGTATCTTTATGTAATTATATACGATGGACAGAACAAATCTTTTTCGTCTGTTTCTTTTGTTCGTTAGAGATTGTGGGTAGCGCTTAACGCTTTCATATGTTGGTATTGTTTTCTCTCCTAGAAGATGTTAAGATGTGTATGTAAAGTAATACTTAAATTATATATATAAACTCTAGCTCCTGTTATTATTTAAAGGTAATATAAGCACCTCTTCTCAATTTTTCACTTGCAGAGAAAGATTAATTAGTATTTTTCAGCTGCTACGACGCCCAATAGCTTTTATCGCTGACGGGCAACAATTGGCCGCGATTACGCGGCAGATTCAAATATTAATTTATTTTGCAGATTTAATTCATAGCATTGGCTACTAAATCATTTTAAATCATTATTTACTTTGAGTTTGAGTATTTCAGTAATTCTCATTTACACGAGTTCAGATATTTTCAGCGATATCAGCTAAGGCAGATCAATGAACTCTGGCTTGAACTTCATTTCGTGAAATTATTATCTCGCAGGGAGCCTGGCGCTCATCTAAAATAAACTCAAGCATTTATTTGGCCTCCTACAAAGTATTCATCTTATTTTGGCCCCGCCTACGTAATGAAAAAAATTATATTAAAGTCTCATCGTACGTAGTTTAATGTAAGGGAGCAAAATAAGCGGGGACAAAATGACAGTTTATATACGTCGCAGTGCACACACTGATCACAACAGCGACGCAGCCCCTAAATAGCGGCGTCCAGATTTCGATTCCCGTCTGAGTAGGAGAAATTCTTCGCCCGGGCACTGGGGTGTCTGTATATGAGTTTACCAATTAACTCATCTCTATCACAAAGATGTGAAGTCACCGAAGTGACGTCAAACAGAAAGACGCACTAGGCGGCCGAACAACACTGCATGTGATCTCCCAGCCAGTAATGCCCCATGATAAGTTCTTTTCGGTACACACCCTTATCTCTTTCGTCTCAGTCTCATTATCCCTACCCAAACTATAATATGGTAACTGCATAAGAGTCGCACAGGCTTCCTGAAACACAGGCTCTCTAAATTTACGCGTCGTAGTTTCGTCTCTCATCTTCAGTTCCCCGAGCAGCTTTTGTTATACTTCCATACAAGCTACTTCACGAAAGCAAGAAAAAAAATAGATCAAATAAAAGCATTTTAATATAACTCGATCTTAAAACGGACTAAAAGTATAAAATAATTTGTCCTAGCGCTATACAGATTCCTAACTCTATTCAAATTATCCTGAAAATTTGTGCTTATGCGTTTTTAATAGCTACGACAATACCCACAAAATTTAAAACGAAAAATATGAGGCGCATGCAGTAAATAATTCATCCATTAACAGTTCACCAATGCACTGTGAATGATATGAACTGCAGTGCGATTTTCTTAACAACACTGTTCACTACACTACTTACGGTTACCTTTTGCTATGTCTTACGTTTTCCGTTTTAAATTTCATAAGTATTTCAGTCATTAAAAATATGCAATCACAAATTTGCAGGACGATGTGTATGGTGTTACGTATCTGAGTATGGCTAGGAGAAATTATTTTACACTTTTTAGTATGCTTTTATAAACGTGTTACTCTCTGAAGCTTTTTATTTAAATTATTATTTCTTGCTCCTTAGTCTTCTGTGAATGAAATTATTGAATAGATTTCAAAAATTTGGATAATATTACAACAGACATGTGGAAATTTTCAGGTTAATTTCAGTTTCTCCTCACCTGAGCTAACAAATATTCCTCTTACCTATATCTCACGAAAAATCCGTGAAGGTAAAAAATTAGAGAGATTCGAGCTCTAACGGAGGTTTACCGACAATCGTTCTTACCGCGTAACATTCTCGACTGGAACAGAAAAAGGATGAAACCTTCCGCGACACACGAGGCAAGAAAGAGAGTTAATATATCACTGTCGTCCATATCTCAGATATATTGAAAGTTTTAAGTCTCTAGCTCACCGGGAAGTTAGTTTAGAATTAATAGAAAAATTTGTACCAAAGAGACAGACAAAAAACAAAGTACTCTTGGCCACGCACCAGACAAAAAAAGCAAGTTAATATTGCAATGGCATCCAGATATGAGCTATGTTGAAAGTTTGAAGTGTATAGGTCATTGGAAAATTACTTTAAATTCAGTTGCAAAAATCGTACCTAACAGACAACAAAGCTACCTAATAAAAGCATCTCAAAAATGCAGCCAATGAAGCAGGCAAGAGGAAATTCAGACGTCTAACAAATGAAACTGGCAGGAAACGCAAATTGGCAAAGAAGGAAAGTCTAGACGCAAGGCTGTAAGATCAAGCATATCTAGGGAAAAGATGAATGCTGCCTATAGGAAAATTAAAGAGACCTATGGAGAATAGAGGATCTGCTGTAGGAAAATCAAGAGTCATCACTAAGCAAAGAAGGGAAAGCTCAAAGGTTGGAGGAATATAAACAAGGGTTCTACAAGGGAAATGAACTTAAAGACAATGTTATATAGTGACAAAAAGAAGTAAACGAGGATCAGATAGGAGAAATAATAATACGACTAGAATTTGACATAACTCTGAGAGGGCTAAGACGAAACCAGTCTCCTGAAGTAGCGGACATACCCTTAGAATTATTGATACTCTTGGGGGAACCATGTAAGACAAAAGTATTCCACCTAGTAGACAAGATATGTCAAGCAGCTGGGATACATGCAACGCTCAAAAAGAAGGTAACAAAGCCTATTTCAAAACGCAGGTGCTGACAGAAGGAAAAATTGTCAAACCATCAGTTCAATAAGTCATAGTTGCGAAATACTGACACGAATTAATTACTGAAAAATGAAAAAATTGGCAGAAGCCAACCTCGGAGAAATTTGGGAACTCGCCATATTGACCTTAGACTTAACTTAGGAGACAGACTGATGAAGAAGAAATATAGCATAGTATTGTAAATTCAGAGAAGGTATGGCACAAATTTCCACTGTCATCGTTCCAATATGCAGCCGATGATGGTTCATATTCGCCGAATACATTTCCTGTCCCAGATGGATTTATTACTTTGGTGTCATCCAATGACTAGTCCACATTAGAAGTCACTGAGCTTTCCTGAGCGATCCGTTCTGATGTAACTGCTTCTCCTCTGACAACACAGTACTCCCCGCCTACTTTTCTACTGGCTGGCCAACCTCTCGTGACATCTTGTTGTGAATGCCACTTGATACAGGGATTTCCAGATACTTTTGATGAGATAAAATATGTGAATTCACTAAAGTAAACGATATGTTTTCTTGTCATGATTCAGTAACTTGATTAATGTGTTGCAGCATATGCAGCTGACAAATTTCGACGCAGTATAGGCGATACGGAATCCAATTAATGAATAAGACGCTGCACTAAGTGATGACACTTGAAATATAACAGCCATGTCGACAAAATATTTAAACAGGCGCTCCACTGCATTTCACTGAACTGCACTATTATGTTCGTATAAGGCGTTCGTATGGTGATAGTGTTTACCATTGGTGCTTCCAGCTCCATCCACAGTACGATGCTTTGAGTAGTTGTCGCTTCTACTTCCCATCATTCGTCAGTCCAAACAGCGTACCTATAGTCTGATTTAAAGTAGTTGTCACTTGACAGGCAACGGGCTGCAGGGCTCCCGCCACCGATAAACCAATGGCAGCCGGCCCTGTCGGCTGCCACTGCGTTGCCACTTCGCTCTGCTGAGCTGACTAAAGGCCGGTTCCCACTAGAGCGCGGCAGCGCGTCGTGCGGCAACGGCAGCGGCGAACGTTTTCCTCTTGGACGCGGCGGCTCGCAGAATTGGCGTTCCCATCTGGAAGCTGCAGACGCTAGCGGTAGCCAATAACGGACAGCCACTGAGGTACGGGGCGGGACCCACTGAAACGCCCGGTGCGTTTGATTAACTATATCTTACACCTACATGAAGGAAAGACGAAGTTGGGTGAACACATACCAATTTTTCATTTTCTGTACAATGTACTCTTTCACATATTTCATGATTCATGTTTTCTCATTTCACCATAAACAGATTTCATGACTACCGTTCATGATTGTTCACTATCTCCTAACACATTGAAACATTGTGCTACAAAAGAGATTATCCAGATGATTAAGCGAGACAAAAATTTAAAATGTGATACGGAAGCAGGTACACGAAAACAGTAAGAACACAAAGGCTTGGGGGAAGGGATGAAAGTGGAAGCCACCTGATAGAAATTCGCACAGAGCATAATGTAATCATCGCCAGCACCTTGCTTAAAAATCATGAAAGAATAATATATTTTTGGAACAAAGTTTTCGAAACCAGATTTTAAATTATAAGACATTTCCTGGTGCAGACGCAAACCTACAATAATTTATTGGTTACGAGCTGCGGTTTACAACTAAAGAGACAGTAAACGGTACAAATTAAGGAAATGGAACTTGAATAAGTCAAGACCCACAGTTTTTCGATAACCTTAAAGTTACCGTAATGCAACGACTGACAGGAACAGATGAAGGAATCCGCTAGAATACGTATGGATATCTTTGAGAGAAGAAGTGGTGAATGTAGTAGAGTTTGTGAACGGGAAGAAGGTACAGTAGAAATCGTGAGATAAAACGTGATATAATAAATTTGACACGAGGGAAAAATATAGAAATGTAGCAAATAAAGTAGGCCATCGGAAATAGAAATGTCTAAACATGACGTTAACAGTAAGCCCAAAATTGAAATGCTATTTTGCTCTTGGAAAACATACGAGAATTAAAATGAGAAAGAACAAAGAAAACTTTGCTCAAAGGAGAAGCAACTGTCAAGAACTCATCTGGCAAAGCCAGAACTAAGCAAATGAGAGGTTAGAAAGTGGAACTAATATGTAGAGAGGAGAGGGGGAGGGGTTGTACAAACTAACATAAGCACAATGTTAGATTCCTGTGAGATGTCTGAACACGCAAGGCAATACTGATCCTACCACTTAGCTAAGTAGACACACTGAAGAACTGCGAAACTGTGTTTATAGCATTTGCATGTTTAGAGAAAGGTTTTGACAATCTTAATAAAAACATTCTTTGATACTTTGGAGATGTCATCGTTAAAACGCAGGGCCACAAGATTATCTACAACTTGTACAGAAACGAAACTGCATTTCTAAGACTTCAATGACTTGAAAGGGAAGCAGTAATTGAGAAGGCAGAAGTAGAGGGGATATAAAATGAAGATTGAACAGCAACAAAAGCGTTCTGAAAAAGAAAATTTGCTCACATTGAATATAAATTCTAATGATTGGGTACTATTTTACAAAGGTATTTGTGTGGAGTGCGGTATTTGTGTGGAGTGCAGCCTTGTATGTAAGTGAAACGTGGGCGATGAACAGTTCTGTCAAGAAGACAATGGACGCTTTCAAAACGTGATGATCAATAAGAATGCTGAAGATTAGATATGAGGATTGTGTAACTAAAGAAGAGATACGGAATTAAATAGAGGAGGAAGAGAAAATTATGGCACAACTTTGACTACAAGAGGGGTAAGTTGACAGGACATATTATGAGGCGTCAAAGTGTGAGGACAAAGGGGTTGGGTGATAGTATTCTGATAATAATCATCTGTTGAAATACTATTCTACTATTTTATCTTGGAACGTCCCCTTAGAAAAATTATACATGACTGTGCTTAAACTGACACACAATATTTTTTAGCGCAACGCAATCTGAATTTCAATAATCCCTACAAGAGAATGGCCCTGACTAAATTAAACTATACGTTTCACAAATCACTTATCTCACAAAAATTTTCGTTACTCGAACTACTGCAATACAGCGAGCGCCACTACTGCCAGCTAAATAAAAGATTCAGACTACAGAAGGCACTAACTACTGATAGGCATAGTTAGCAAATGAAAGATTTTAGTAGAGAACAAACAATGTATTTACCTTGATAGTCATAATATATATATCAGTTCATGACATCCATTCTTACAAATTTCAAAACTCTGCCATCTCTCCCCACGTCCACCAGTGCTGGCGGCTCACCTCCAACTGCGCAACGCTACGCTCTGTTAGCATCCAGCTGCCGCTGCCCAACACTACAATGGCAGACAACAATGCAAACCAGCCACAGACTGCACACGGCACAGCCAGTGATTTTTCATACAGAGCGCTATGTGGCGTTACCAATAAAAAAACCTAAACAGCCTACTTACTATCTATTAATGTAAGCAGTGAATTTACTCTTCCATGCACTCCTCCACAAAACATTTAAACCAAAACTGAAATCAGCTAAACACCAAACTTTCAACCACTGTCTGACAACTACTGCACTCACTTTCAACTTTCTATAACTATCACTGGCTAGCCACACACACATACAGATATAAAGAGAACAGAAATAAACAAACATTAGTTTTCAGCATATAATTCTTTAGGTCGGCAACATATACATAAACAAACCAAACAGGAAGGGACATAAGGTGAACACACTGTAGTTACGACTTCAAATCAGTGTTTTCGGTAAAATGTCTACAGCTAGTGACAGACGAAACAAAAAGAAAAATGTGCTTCTATTCCATAATCTAAGTTTAATTCAACCTCCAGCATGTGTCCAGGTGAGGGGAAACTCAGATGTCCGCCAAGAACTCGATTCATTGTAAGCAATCAGTTATTCAAGTAAAAAAAGATGTGAACTGTTTTATAATCCGCAAGTACCGCAAGTATAACATATCAAAACAAAACTGAATCATTCTAGATTCCACCGAAGATGCCTCAAAGTAAAAGGCGAAACGCGTCTTGAACCAATAAAGTACACTGGATAAAGAAAAAAACGTTCGTTGCTTCCAAAGGAAATAATCAATAGCTGTAGATACTCAGCAAATTACATCTTATGACATACCAGTAAATTAGTCTCGGTTTAACTTCTCAATCCACATGCTATTAAATGCCGTTCAAAAAAAATTCATCTGTCCCTTCCGAAAAACTGTAGTTTCTTTCATATCTCGTTAGATAAACAGATTTAAGATATTTATCATGTGACGAAATACATGACTTTTTACAACTTACCGTTTGTAAAAAAAAACACTTTTCGATTTCTTGAACCGTTTACGAAATTTGCAGTTGATACAACCACATGGTTTACGACGAGCAGGACAAAGTATCGGTCGCGTCGCGAGCGACTCGCGCGAGGTCACCGCACAGCCTGTCCGCCGGCCGACATATCATTAAATACCTCGAGAACGGTGATAGCTATCGCTCTGCTGTCAGCTTTAAAAACAATTTCGATATGTTGACTAAATTTCATACGCAATAATGTATTACCTAAAATGAACTGTACGCAAAGTCCACGCAATGCGTTTTTGCCTCTGCACACTCATTAAAATTTCGTGTAAAGATTTACGTAAATGCGATACAGCAAGTAACCACGACGAATAATGAAAAGAAATTCGGTCTTTTATGGAGAGAAGATATCAGGCTGTAACATGCCCAAGAATCAAATGTTTCTACCGAATAGTTTCCTTGGAATCGGATGATACACTCCTGGAAATGGAAAAAAGAACACATTGACACCGGTGTGTCAGACCCACCATACTTGCTCCGGACACTGCGAGAGGGCTGTACAAGCAATGATCACACGCACGGCACAGCGGACACACCAGGAACCGCGGTGTTGGCCTTCGAATGGCGCTAGCTGCGCAGCATTTGTGCATCACCGCCGTCAGTGTCAGCCAGTTTGCCGTGGCATACGGAGCTCCATCGCAGTCTTTAACACTGGTAGCATGCCGCGACAGTGTGGACGTGAACCGTATGTGCAGTTGACGGACTTTGAGCGAGGGCGTATAGTGGGCATGCGGGAGGCCGGGTGGACGTACCGCCGAAATGCTCAACACGTGGGGCGTGAGGTCTCCACAGTACATCGATGTTGTCGCCAGTGGTCGGCGGAAGGTGCACGTGCCCGTCGACCTGGGACAGGACCGGAGCGACGCACGGATGCACGCCAAGACCGTAGGATCCTACGCAGTGCCGTAGGGGACCGCACCGCCACTTCCCAGCAAATTAGGGACACTGTTGCTCCTGGGGTATCGGCGAGGACCATTCGCAACCGTCTCCATGAAGCTGGGCTACGGTCCCGCACACCTTTAGGCCGTCTTCCGCTCACGCCCCAACATCGTGCAGCCCGCCTCCAGTGGTGTCGCGACAGGCGTGAATGGAGGGTCGAATGGAGACGTGTCGTCTTCAGCGATGAGAGTTGCTTCTGCCTTGGTGCCAATGATGGTCGTATGCGTGTTTGGCGCCGTGCAGGTGAGCGCCACAATCAGGACTGCATACGACTGAGGCACACAGGGCCAACACCCGGCATCATGGTGTGGGGAGCGATCTCCTACACTGGCCGTACACCTCTGGTGATCGTCGAGGGGACACTGAATAGCGCACGGTACATCCAAACCGTCATCGAACCCATCGTTCTACCATTCCTAGACCGGCAAGGGAACTTGCTGTTCCAACAGGACAATGCACGTCCACATGTATCCCGTGCCACCCAACGTGCTCTAAAAGGTGTAAGTCAACTACCCTGGCCAGCAAGATCTCCGGATCTGTCCCCCATTGAGCATGTTTGGGACTGGATGAAGCGTCGTCTCACGCGGTCTGCACGTCCAGCACGAACGCTGGTCCAACTGAGGCGCCAGGTGGAAATGGCATGGCAAGCCGTTCCACAGGACTACATCCAGCATCTCTACGATCGTCTCCATGGGAGAATAGCAGCCTGCATTGCTGCGAAAGGTGGATATACACTGTACTAGTGCCGACATTGTGCATGCTCTGTTGCCTGTGTCTATGTGCCTGTGGTTCTGTCAGTGTGATCATGTGATGTATCTGACCCCAGGAATGTGTCAATAAAGTTTCCCCTTCCTGGGACAATGAATTCACGGTGTTCTTATTTCAATTTCCAGGAGTGTAGTATTTCATTGCTGCCGCCGCCTCCGCGCCAGCAGTTCGGCGAAAATTCGTGTGCCCCGGGGTTCCGTACCTGACGTCACGCTCAGCGCGTTCTGTGATTGGCGGCGCGCACCTGGAGAGCGGCACGCGGCAGCGGAAGCGGTTCGACATGGTCAAACCGCGACGCAGAGCCCGCCGCGCCTTGCCGCTGACGCCGTTTCCATGGCAACCGCGCCGCCGACGCTCGGTTTTGACGCGCGGCAGCCCAGGTGGGAACCGGCCTTAAGGCACTGTGCGAGCCAGTCCTCAGCGAGCCGTTGTAGACGTGCGGGTGAGAGATTTGAGTGACTTGTAGCTTCGCGTGTTTACGATGTCTGATGAAAGCAGTCGCAAAGAGGGAGGCCGAGGCTGCACACTCCTCGGAAACCTCCAAAAAGTGGCGGCCATGGCGTCGTTGTACGCAGTCAGGCGCGTGAATACGTGTGTACCTTAAGGGAGTGTTTTGAGAGAGAGGGATGCAGGAGGGCCTCTCATTCCTTTGGATAAGGTGGTGGAGCGAACTGCAGCTATTCTGCAAGTTAGCGAACGATCAGTAATAAGAATCTGCAAGGAGAAATTAACAAAAGAAGGCTCACGTGACTCATCTAAATTGGAGACACCTGGGAAGAAGAGGCGACTAGAGAAGAGGATCACAAAACTTGAGTCTTTTCAGGAAGATGGCATTCGTCGTCAAATATACTCATTTTATTCGAGGAAGGAGTATCCGACACTCAAAAAACTAGATGCTACCCTCACAGCGGCTGACCTGTTTCAGGGCAGTAAATCGTCTTTGTTACGAGTCGTGAAAATGTTACGATTCCGCTATAAATCCATCTCTGGCAGAAAGTTACTAATGGAACGCCAAGATATTGCAGCCTGGCGATGCCGCTTTTTTAGAGAATTAGTGGGGACAAATGATATCGTTTGGCTTGATGAAACGTGGGTGAATGCAGGACACAGTTTAAAAAAAAGGCTGGACAGATGGTACCATCAGCGGAAGTATGGCGGCTCCGATCGGCAGAGGAAATAGGATAATTGTAGCCGGAAATTTAAAAGGTTTCATTCCAAATTGTCTGCTGCATTTCAGTTCAAATAAGACCTCCGACTACCACGAAAAGATGAACCACAATGCTTTTGTGAAATGGTTTGAAGACTGTGTGCTCCAGAACGTAACAGAAAACTCTATCATTGTTATGGATAACGCTCCTTATCTTTCAGTAATACAAGATAAAGCACCCACAAAGGCAACGAGGAAAAACGACACTGTTAGCTGGTTACAGAAACATAAGGTGCAGTTCGACAGTAATTTTACTAGGGCAGAGTTATTAGAACTTGTATCGCAACACAAGCCAAAGAACCCGATTTACACCATGGATGAAGTAGCAAAAAAATACGGGCATAAAGTGCTCAGATTGCCTCCTTGCCATTGCCATTCCAATGCAATAGAGCTGATTTGGGCTCAGGTTAAACGGCATACTGCTGCAGAAAATAAGAAATTCACATTGACCGAAGTGGAACGCATTTTGAAAGAGGCAGTTGAAATTGTGACATCGGAGACTGGCAGAAGGTAGTGCATCACATGAAAGGAGTGATACAGGACAAATGGAACAATGGAGGTATCTTACAATAAAGTGTCGAAGACTTAGTTATATCTGTCAATACGAGCAGCGACACGGATAGTTCCACTGACTCTGACTCTGAATTAAGCAGTGTTTTCGCTTTGTCTGATTAGTGTATAGTGTACTTACTGCCATTAAATATTATGTTTGTGAATTTATTTCGATTAATTCTTATTTTTCTTGTTAGACTAAGAAATACTGTTTGTCCAGCTCTCGTCATCTCCTTACGGTAAGTTAGACTGAATTTTAATTCTATTTCATTTTGTATATACACCAAGATGTTATTCAATGTGTGTAATAGTTTTCGAGATTTGCAATCTAAAGAAGAAAATTTTTCCGGACGCGAAAAGTTCTCACAGTTCAATAGTTAATGTAACAACGGTCCTAATTAAAATTAAGAAAAAATATTTGATTTGCTTATAGATACCACTGAGACCGAAACTGTACGTAAATTTCAAAATATATACATAATATTTATAGGAGATAGAGATTTTAAACGTCATGCTTGTTTCGAGTTCAGTACTGATAGGGTTGCTTAAAAATGCTGTTTTCAGAAATTTATATACAGGAAACGTGATGCACTACGAAAACTTTCAAGGATTCTTTGCGGAGTGCATTATTTTAGTAATGAGTGGAAAAAATATTTTGCTGTGACACAAAAAGTTTTTCAGTAATGACACGATAAGTTAGAAGCTGTTTGCGAAATCGAGAATTTAAATTGTTTCAAACAAATTAACGTAACTCTTGTCCTAATTGAAATTAATAATAGATGCTTGACAGATTGAGAGACATTGTAGAGATATACATCATAGGTGGTTTTACTTTTTGTAGAAGATACAGGCTTTAAAACGATTTTCTATCGCCGGGGGTAGCGATGCGCTGAGGCGGCTGCCTCCAGCCAGTGCTTGACGTGACAACGCCGCAACTTCGCAGCGCAAACGTCTAGTGACAACTACTTTAAATCAGACTATATATTCAGAATACTTCCTTCTCTCTGCATCGGAGTGAGTACTTTTTCGAAACTTCTGAACAGAAAGAACTGTGCACCGAAGCGGAGCTCGAACCCAGGGCCTTGGCTTTCATGGGCAATGCCCTTACCGTGTGAGCTATGCGGGTCAAACTCACGGCACGTCCTCACAGCAGCACTTGCCAGTATCTCCCTCTACTTTCCCAACTTCACAGTAGCTCTCCCACTTGCCTTGAAAGTCGACCACTTTCAATACTTAATTTTATTTTTTTCTGTATTTTCATTACTGCTCGAAAATCTTACCCTAGTATTACTGCAAAGATGATTCCGTATCCAGTCTCGACTACACGCGGTTGATATCTTTGAAATTTTTCTCTGTGAGATTTGCGCAAGACATGGTCTGGTACTTTGTGTCCGAGCCAGTGAATTTATTACGCGCCCAAATAGCACGCTGGAACTAGCTTCCAATATTTTAATTTGGTATGGGCTGTAGCGAGGCGAAAACGTGCTTCTTGTTGATTGCGGGTCTCATTGAGTTGCTGTTTTGTGAGATGGTTCAAGTGATAGGGGTTGTGCGTAGGCGTTGCATAAATACAATATTACTTCATTATTCATTTGTGAGATACTTGTTTCTCATTGCTAAATTTTCGCTAACTCGCGTTGCGAAGTTGCCATGAAGAGCAAGAGTGGACTTGTGTTCCACGTGCCATTACTAACTTCTTCTTCCTTTGACAGGTCGGTAGTTACGAAACTAGATACAGACCTTGACTCTAGTCAAGTAATACGAAGAGTATTCCACTCAGTTCAGTCATTCTACCCATCAGTTCAGTTTATTAAGTGATTTGCCACTTCCATGTAATCTTCGTTCATATTATGAGGACGTATGTGCATTTTACATACCTCGCGCCGTTTGTGAACTGAGAGGACATATACAGGGTGGGGAAAGTAAATGTGGACCAGATGAGCGGATACGATTGGACGTGAATGCAAGCATATAACTACACCACGTGTACGTCCGCCGCGTGATTCACGTCGGCTCGGAGAGAAGTACGGGCTGTGTTAAGTGTGAGTAGAGCAGTGAAACGAGGACGATGTTACTCATAGCGAAGCAGAGATGTTCATTGCGGAAAGTTATGTGACAACAAAGTCATGGAAACGATGTGGTCAGTTATCTGCTGAGAAGTTTAATGGTGTCAAAGTGCCAGCAAAGACTGCCATGCAACGCCTAGTCCGAAAATGACGTCAGACAGGATCAGTTTTGAACAAGTCAAAAAACATTCTGAAACGTGCTCACACAGTGCTGCAGTTCACCAGAAAAATGCTTCAGAGTCCTGCCAAATCAACCAGACGCCTGTCGCAAGAGCCGGCCGGTGTGGCTGAGCGGTTCGAATCCTGCCTCGGGTATGGATGTGTGTGATGTGCTTAGGTTAGTTAGGTTTAAGTAGTTCTAAGTTCTAGGGGACTGACGACCTCACATGTTAAGTCCCATAGTTCTCAGTGCCATTTAAACCTCCTTTTTTTGTTTTCTTTTTTTTTTTGTTTTTTTTTGTAAAACATGTCGCAAGAGACCGACATATCATGTCGATCATGCAGGCGAACAATTCACCTGGACTTGCATATGTGTCTCTACCGAGTGTCTGTTGTTCATGCATTAAAACCAGCAGATGCTACTCAGCGCCTTCGGTTTTCTGAGTAGCTGTTCACTGAGATAACAATGAATGGCTTGGATGTAGATCTGTTCTTTATGTTCGATGAAGTCTGGTTTCATCTGAGTGATTATGGCAACTCATAGAATCACAGGCTCTGCGCAGTGGCGAATCCGCATAACTTCCACGAAACATCACTACATGATCAGAAAATTGGGGCCTCGTGTGCACAGTCTGTTCGTCGCTTTGTTGGTCCCAGCTTCTTTCAACAGACACTGATTTCGGCACATTACATTGCCAACATTTTGAAACCATTTGTGGCAGCATTAACGAGGAGGAATAGACCTACAGTTACTTCCAACAGGATGGAGCAACTGCCCATAAAGCCGGATGAACCTTGGAGCAAAGTTACTCAATATTTACGTCTGACAGAGTTTTTAGCAGAGGCCAGTCTGCTCATGCCCTAGTTGACCACACCTGATCTGTCAATGTCCGACTACTTCGTGTGGGGAGGCCTCAAGCGTAAGATGCATCACAACAACCGTCTTATTCTTCTAGAACTGCAGCAGAACATTTCGAATGAGACGGCAGCAATTCCAGTATTTTAGCCTCGCTCCAACATCAGTAACTCGCTGACGAGAGCCCAAGCGTCCCAAGAGATGAATGGTGGTCACTTTCAACATCTGCTATAGTCAAGTTAGTACTGTATTTCCTTTCCACTGCTGTGTTTCTTTCTACCCTGAAAATTTGTTCTCCGGGCCACTTTTATTTGCTCCAGGCCGTATTATTCAGTTTACTTGATTTTTCAAGTCAATTACATGTAGTGATATCTAAATGTTGGGCGGAAATGGCAGATACTGAGATAAACTGTCGCGGAACAGAAAATTGACTACAATCGCTTAGTGGTGGAAAGGCATCGAGAGCAGATGTTATAATTATAAAATACTACAACATTATGAAAAAGACCTTGCACCCCGTGCAGTTTATCGCAGTCCGCTGGAGCAACAAAGTGTAACTAGCGACTTCCAAAACAACTGCATCAACATCTACATCATACTCCGCAAGCCACCTAATGGTGTGTGCCGGGGGAACTTCCGGTACCACTATATGATCGCTCTCTGTTCCACTCGCGAATAGTGTGTGGGAAGAATGATTGTCGGTAAGCCCCTGTATTGGTTCTAATTTCTCGAATTTTCTCTTCGTGGTGAATACGCGAGATGTACTTGGGGGGAAGTAATATGTTGTTAGACTCTTCTTGAAAAGTTCTATCCCGAAATCTCAATAGTAAGTCTCTCCGTGATGCACAATGCCTCTCTTGTAACGCTTGCCAGTGGAGTTTGTTTAGCATCTCCGTAACGCTCTCTCGCCGAGTAAACGATCCCGTGAAGAGACACGCCGCTCTTCGTTGGATCTTCTCTTTCTCCTCTATCAGTCCTACCTGACAGGTATCCCAGATAGATGAACAGTATTCAAGAATCGGGCGCATTACAAGCCACTTCTTTCGTGGCCGATTTACATTTCCTTAAGACTCTTCCGATGAATCTGAGTCTAGTGTCTGCCGCTCTGGATAGTGACGCCTAGATATTTTAGGGTAGACACTGTCACCAGATGTTTGTCATCAATAGCGAAGCTGTACAGTAGTGGAATTCATTTCCTATGTATGCGCAATGTGCTACATTTATTTACGTTCAGGGTCAACTGCCAGAGCCTGCAGCAATCATCAGTTCTCTGTACGTCGTTCTGCATATTCTTACTATCTTCTGGCGTTGCACAGATCTTCCACTTTTTCAAGAAGGACCGCAGGACAGATTCACATAATTGGGGGCCTATATCGTTAATGTCAGTCGGTTGTAGAATTTTGTAACATGTTTTATGCTCCTGATATATGAGACTTTTGGTGAACGAAAAGCTGCTCTATAAATATCAAAAAGGATTCTGAAATCAGAGATGCTGCGAAACTCAGCTCTCTGTGCCCTTCTATGAGATCCATAGCGCTGTAGACAACGGTGCTCAGCTTGATGCCTTGTTCCTTGAATTCAGGAAGGCATTTGATACCGTTCAGCATTGCTGGTTAGTGGAAAAAAAACGAGCTTATCTAGTATACGATCAGACTTGCGACTCGATTGAAATCTCCTTGCAGAGAGCTCAACACGTCGCGCTTAACGGAACAAAACCATCAGATGTGAAGTTAATTACCAGAGTACCGCAAGGATGTGTGATAAGATCTATACTGTTTACAATGCAAATAAATGATCTAGGAGAAACAAAATCTCTTTGAGGCTGTTCGCAAGTGATGTCTACAAGAGCACAGCGACGCCAGGAGACAGTATCGATCTGCAGAATGACCTGCAGACGATTGATGACTGGTGTAGGTTCTTGCAGTTGACCTGAACGTAAATAAATGTAACATATTGCGCGTATACAGGAAAAGAAATCCTTGCCGTGTAATTGCACTATTCATGACAAACTGCTGGATGCAGTACCTACCGTAAAACAGGTACTTAGGAGTAACTGCCTCAAGCGACCTCAAGTGGAACGACCACAAATCACAAATAGTAGAAAAATCAGATGACAGACTGAGGTTCATAGGAAGTAACGTAAGGAAATGTTACTCACCCACGAAGGAAGTGGCTTACAAGGCGCCTGTTGGGCCGATTCTTGAGTCCTGTACATTAATATGGAAGTCTTGCCAGGTAGGAACAATAGATGAGGGAGAGAGAGAAAGAGAGAGAGAGAGAAAGGGGGGGGGGGCAGATCCAACGAATAGCGGCGCGTTTCGTGACGGATTCGTTTAGTCGGCACCACAGAGCTACGGAGATACTCAAGAAAATCCAGTGGCAGACGTTACAAGAGAGGCGTTTTGCATCAAGCAGAGGTTTACTATTGAGATTTCTAGAGATCATTTTCCTCGAAGAAGCAGACAATATAATATTTCGTCCCATGTTCATCTCGCGAAACGACCACGACGAGAAAATTCTAGAAATTAAAGCTGATATTGTGTCTTATTGACAATCAGTCTTCTTCCCACGTGCCATTTGCGAATGGAACAGGGTGGTGGGAATCAGCTAGAGGTACCAGAAGAACCCCTGCCGCACACCTTTAGGTGGCTTGCGGAGTATCGACGTAAATGTATATGTAGAATTTAAGGACCGTGCTGTGAAAAAAGAGCGCTGACAGTTAAAAAGAGCTTGGCGTGGCTGCTTCCCGCATCTTGAAAGTCCAAGCACGTGACACAATTTTAAAAACTTCTCCATGACACCTTCAGCGTTACATATGCTAACATTGAAACACATATATACACTATGTGATCAAAAGTCTCCAAACACCTGGCTGAAAAATGACTTACAAGTTCGTGGCGCCCTCCTTCAGTAATGTTGGAATTCAATATGGTGTTGGCCCACCCTTAGCCTCAATGACAGCTTCCACTCTCGCAGGAATGCGTTCAATTAGGTGCTGAAAGGTTGAAAGGTCTCTGTTGGATTCCTTTCATGTTAATTTCTTAAATCTGTTGCCATTTACGGCATAAATTCCTCTTGTAAATTTACTATGGTGTTTCTGACTATCTGGGAGGAGACTGAGCAGTGTTACTTTTACACATAAACAAGAACGATCTGTCACACTACTACACTTTAAAACACAGTTTATATGTAATTCATGTCACACAGTCTCATACGGAACCTACATCTGCTTTCTTTTATATACAGTATATGATAAGATTCTGTTATCCCCCTTCCCTTCTGTGTGAAAGAATGAATGAGCAAATATATTCCTAGTTGCATGCTTGATGGTAGCAGACAAGCCTATCTGCTAGAGAACTGTAGGACCAACGTCGGAACAGGTAGCTATGCTTTCTAAAAGCAAAGAGGTTTCTATCCTTAGTATTGTCCTGTCCGTCCCTTGTCATGTTGGTATAGGAAGCTGCCCCTCTGGTCAGCTCTAAAATATCTAATATTATCTTAAATTGCAACGCAGTGTATTTCGAGTGTCAACTTCAGAATATCTTCCAGTAGTTGCTTTGTCACTACTTTGTGAATAAAGTGGAACCACGTGTTGATCAGAAACTCTAAGATCATCAGTCTTAAATGCGAATGTGCGTGAGATTATAACGTCTCGTCTTAACAATATTTTTCAATATAGTAACTTTCCTTTATGTTCAACCCACGTGGGGTGTACTTTGTGAGATCAGTACCACGTGCTTATACAATTGTTTGACCCATCAGGTTAATAGTAAGACGATAGTAACCAGTTCGAGGTTTTTCTTTTGTAAATTGCTTTTCGATCTAATTTATTTTAATTATCAAAATTATTGTGGAGTTACACTCGTTGTGTAAACCAAGTTGACCACGTGAAGCATGTGGTGTAATGATCAAAGTAGTTCTCAGCTATTCTTTTCGGGAACATTTCACAGAGAGTTAGTATGAATTTAGTATACCAGTGTGTGGTAAATACATGACGGACAGGATTGCGCTACGAACGTAACTTCTTTGGGTGATAATTGAATCGGTTGGTTGTGGTTAATTTCCTCTTGCATATGTTTCAACGTTCTTCGTGTGTTATTTTATGAATGCAGTGTTGTATGCAGTCTCCCAATCTTGGCTCCATATTTGATGTGTTCTGTAAGATTACAAACTCACATTTTCACAATCCTAAATAAGGCACCACCTTAGTTATGACTCAAGTTTAATATGCTGAAATTTCAATGATCAATGTTAAAATAAATTTCCAAATATAAACTGATTTATTTCTTTTTTTTAATTCTCTTTTATATATATATATATATCACCGGTTTTCGTATGACTATTAAAAGATTATAATTAATGTTAGTCTGGTTGGGAATTTGGTAAGCTAGATTGGATACCTGGTGAAATATGGTGAAACAGTTGCGCAGTAATGCAAGGTTAACTTCCTCAGATAACTCACAGCTTTTAAACCGCTCTTATGGTCAAGACTATCAGCACCGCTTTCATAACAAATCAATGCTACAACGTTTCAAGGTTTGTTGGGGAATGACTGCCCAGTCTTCACGGAGTGCTGCACTGAGGACAGGTATCGATGTCGGTCGCTGAGGCCTGCCACGAAGTCGGTGTCCCAAAACATCCCAAAGGCGTCCTATAGAATCCAGGTCAGGACTGTGAGGCCATTCCACTACCGCGATTTCAGTTACTTGTAACCACTCGTGTTAAGAGATGCAATCGCCATTCCTGAATTGCTCTTCAACAGTAGGAAGCAAGAAGGTACTTAAACCATCAATGTAGGCCTGCGTTGTGATTGTGCCGTGCATGAAAAACACGACCGCACCATAACACACCGCCTCCGAATTTTGCTGTTGGCACTACACACGCTGGCAGATGACGTTCACCAGGCATGCGGCGTACCCACACACTGCCATCGGATCGCCACATTGTGTACCGTGATTTGTCACTCCACACAACGTTTTTACACTGTTCAGTCTTCCAATGTTTACGCTCCTTACACCAAGGGAGGCGTCGTTTGGCATTTACCGCTTGACCATGCAAATCCAAGTTTTCTCACCTCCCGCCTAAATGTCATAGTACTTACAGTGGATCCTGATGCAGTTTGGAATTCCTGTTTGATGGTGTGGATAAATGTCTGCCTATTACACATTACGACCCTCTTCAACTTTTGGCGGTCGCAGTCAGTCAGTCAACAGAAGAGGTAGGCCTGTACACTTTTGTGCTGTACGTGTCCCTTCACGTTTCCACTTCACTCTCACATCGGAAACAGTGGACCTAGGGAGGTTTGGGAGTGTAGAAACCTCACATACAGATGTATGGGACAATCAACTGACCACGTTCGAAGACCGTGAGTTCCGCGGAACGCCCCATTCTGCTCTCTCGAGATGTCTAATGATTAGTGAGGTCGCTGATATGAAGTACGTGGCAGTAGGTGGCAGCACAATGAACCTATTATGAAAAACGTATGTTTTTGGGGGTGTCCGGGTACTTTTGATCACATTGTGTACATTTCTGCCATGTAATTTCATAAGCACTTAAAGAGTGAGATTAAATATACCGACAGAAACATATAAATACTCTCATATGTTGTGAATACCTATTTTCGTTTTTCTGTGGAAAAATATGTTTTGTTACGAAAATCATAGTAAAACGTTTGGTCAGAGAATTTGCTATAAGGGGGCAAACGGAAAAAAAACTGTATATATCTTTTGATTACTTCATTTATTCTCCCCATTCCACGGCGTCTTTTTTCTGTCCGTTGCAGAGTAAGCACACATGTTTCTATGTAACATATCTTCAGATGAAATGTAAGATATTTTTTGGAAATATTTAATTGGAATTTAATTATAATATCAGACCAGATCATATTCCATATTAACCATGACTGTTTATGGATATTTGTGCCTTTCTTTTCAGAGGCAATAAAAAGAGTACTGATGACGAATTGTCCGAGAGTAGAGCGACGGAACGCATTACTGTTCTCACGTTTCCTAATCGATATCGCTAAGCAGAATCATCCTGAGTTCTAGTTACCGATCGTCTGTTGTCATTTCTTACGTATCTTTTTTACTTAAGAATCATGTTATGTTGACCGCTCAATTACCTTCGAACAATGACGTCGGCAATCGCTTCAAGGCGTGCATTAAAGTCGTCCCTAACTATAGGGCGGGGGGGGGGGGGGGGGGCTGATAATTACATGAATATGTAATTTACATCTTTTGACAGTAACCATTAATTTCATTTATCTATATTTTTTGATCAGGTTTGTCGTCTTTGAACGTTTCTCTCAAACGTGACGTAGTTGCATAATAATCAGTATTTTTATTTGCCTTGATATACTGGAAAAGGTTTCCGTAATAATACTACAAATTCCATAGGGAAAAGTTCCATACGGCTCAGTGTTGCCGCAGCTCTATAGGCAACTTTTGTTATCTCGGCAGCTGTTGGCGCTCCGCACTCAGAAGATGGCGCTAACGCTTCCATCTGTCAGAGATCTTCCTTCGGCGTGATCTTCCTTCCGGGTCTAGGTCCTGGAGAAATGTGCCCATCTGTTGTTGAGTCTGGCACCACATTCGCAAGCACTTGGTTCCAGAAACAAATTTTAAAACTCCAGTCCTCTGGTTGCTACCAAGTTACCGGGAGGTTTGGTTGGTTGATTTGGGGCAGGGGAACCAACAGCGGGGTCATCGGTCTCGTCGGATTGGGGAAGGCTGGGGAAGGAAGTCGGCCGGGACCTTTGGATGGAACCATCCCGGCATTTGTCTGAAGCGGTTTAGGGAAATCACAGAAAACCTGCATCAGAATGACTGGATGCGGGTTTGAACCGTCGTCCTCGCGAATGCGAGTCCATTGTGCTAACCACAGCGCCACCTCGCTCAGTTTCCGGGAGGTTTTCTCGGTTAACTGGCAAATGATGGAACTGGGAATCTCCTCTGCCTAAAAAATTTCCAGTTCGGAAGTATATATCCATCAATACAGTCATCACTCAGCTTTCTGAGATTTGGCTGAAAAGAACTCTACAACAAACCTGCCTTGCATATTTGGGTAAGGAATCAAAGGTGTAAAGTCACTCCGCCCACATTCGTGAGTTATATGTTTTGAATTGATCAAACTGAAATACCGAATCGTGATTATACTCTTTTCTTTCTAACAGTAATAAATACTGTCTGAATAATGGTCCTTCGCACATTTTGCAAAACAAATTATACGGAAATTAATGTTACCCGAGAAGCGACACAATGAGATAGCAGCCTGTTTTTTTTCCCCTGTTCTTATTTTTATTTTATTGTGTATTCTCTTTTGTATGTGTGGCGTTTTCACTGCATAGTTGTCCGACCCCGGTAGTTGAGGGTCAGCGCGACAGAATGTCAATCCTAAGGGCCCGGGTTCAATTCCCAGCTGGGTCGGAGATTTTCTCCGCTTAGGGTCTGAGTGTTGTGTTGTCCTAATCATCATCAGTTCACCCCTTCTAAACGACGGGAGACCCTAGTCACACGACATTTACATTTACTGCATAGTTACAAACAAGCCACGCAAAGCTGCGCATCCTCTTCCTAAGTAGCCTAAAGCAAATCCGAGAACACTTCCTTTTATAATGATTTCATCTATTTTCATTCCCCGTCTTGTATGAACAGTCGCTGTCTAGAAGTTGAGCACTAACCTTCGTTCCTCCTCCAAATGGAGGTCAAAATTTGGACAGTGTGATCTATCACTGGTTTATCGTAACAGCAGTGTCTAATTTAGGTGGAACTTGAAGACAATTTGATGTGAAATGGAAGTCCATTGGCATGACAGGGAACCTGAGGATGAATACGTCCTAGTGTTTCAGATGGCAGCTCCAGCGACATTCCACTTTAATGATTTTATCAAACGCCTCTTTTCATTACACGATCTGAGAGTTTACTAGTGCCGATTTATCATTCGTGGGACCCCCATTTTCAGAAAAGTCAACAGAAGGAAACACCAAGCACCCTGAGTTAGATTTCCCTTTGTTACTCTAAATCACCTATGATAATAAATGTAAATAAGTTATACAAATCTGCAACCAGTCACTTTTTTGAATAATTATGTTTTATTCCATGAACCGGTTTTCGAACCTTTTCAGGTTCATCTTCAGATGGTTCCAGGAAGTTACATCATTATTGCTATCATAATGCTGGGTGCTCTATGACAAAAAGATGGAACACACTTTAATGTATCGCCATGACTATAGTTTATCTGTCGATAGGGATGTAAATTTAGTTTTTTACTTACTGAGACAGTATAGGCGGCTGTTTTTCGGTTAGTGTCCATCTGTCTGCTTCCATTTTGATGCCCAGTTGTTATGTCACTACACACACTTTCACACAAACTATATTAATTTACACTTTGACAGCGAGTCTTTTCCAACATCCAGCATGCGCTTTACAACTGTTGCTTGTAACAAAGATCTTGACAGAAAGGTATGACATAGGCCTAATTTGCACAGAGATGTAATTTGTTCTTCTTTACATGTATTAAAGTCGATATAAGGGCAAATATTTTAATCAGACTGGCTATAACATGAAAGCAGAAAATAAAATAGATAAATAAATTACTACAGTAGCATACTTCAGGTGATCTGATATCTTATTTCTATTTGTATGTTACGTACAATACGTACAATACAGGCAGTTTATAGCACTTTTTTTTTAGCATTAACATGAATACTCAAGACGCAGCTGTCTGTATGACTAGGACCTTTATGTTTAAATTAATAACAACCCTTCAGATGAACTGTTGACTTATTTCTGTTGTCATGTTAACATGATTAGGGTATTACCAAGAGTAGATTCTGTTTATTTTAGCTAAAGGTATATGTATAAAAGTTATAGCGATTGTAATGGACTATGGCTGTACATTTTATATTTAAAAAAACGCGAACAAAAGTTCTTTACTGTTGACTTATTTTTATTCTTACATTTAAGTGATCTGGAATATTGACAAAGGCAGTTTCTGTTTGTTCCAGCTAGAAGTAATATTTATAAAAGTACTGATTTATGTTAGCAGTAGTGGGCTTTAACATTTAGAAATATAGTACAGGTTTTATTCTGCGGTAGGATATTAAATTGACACCAGTGTAGTTAGGGTGTAAGGAGAGGGCGGGGGAGGTGGTTAGGGGGGGGGGGCGGTGTAGGTTACATTGAGTGGTTACTTGTTTTGAACTAATAGGTCTTCAAAGTACTGAAGCAAAAATTTGTTTCTCAGTTGGTCAGGTAGTCAGGTGCTGTATTTGTGTACCTAAATATTTCAATTTCTTTAAGAAAGTCAACTATTGTGCTTTTGTTGGCAAAGTGGACTATTTGGAGATTCTGTTCTATGGTGTTTGCAGAATGATTGTGTTGGGCAAGATGTGAGGCAAAGCTGGACTTATTCAGGTTGTTAAGACGGAGTCCGTCTATGTGTTTTTTAAATCTTGTTGTGAAGCTTCTACTAGTTTGTCCAATGTAGAAGCTTGGACATAAATTGCACATGAGCTTGTACACACCTGACTTTTGATACTGTTGTATAGTGGTTTTGGTGCTGTGTATGATTTTATTTTGTATTTTGTTGTTGTGAAGAAACTTATTTTGATGTTGAATGTCTTGAAGAGGTTGGCAATTTGCTCAGAAATCTTCCACAGGAAAGGCAAGCTTATAAATGTGGTCTTCTTGTTTATGGGTGGTTGTTCAGCGGTTGGTTGATTTAATTTTGCTTCATGGATTAGTTTATCTATTACTGCAGGGTTGTACCCATTGCTGGAGGCAATTGATTCAATAATTTCTGTTTCGTTTTGTCTTTCACTTGTGTCCATTGAGATTTTAAGCATGCGATTAACCATGGTTCTGAAGAATCCTTTATTATGTTGGTCTGGATGGCAAGAGGATTTATGTATGGTGACATTGGTGGTTGCTGGCTTTCTGAAAATTTGAAATTTATGCTTTTGATTTTTTTTGAGATTGTTAGATCAAGACAGTTAATGCCTTCTGGTGTTTCATGTTCTACTGTGAATTGAATTTTATTGTGTATTTTATTAATAAAACATAATTATTAAAAAAAGTGACTGATTGCAGTTATGTATAACTTATTTACATTCAATACACAGTCACGGTTCTAAAATATCCGTAATGGATAAGCATAACCTATGATAATTGCCCGAATGTTTCTGTTGGTAATGATCTACGTCTACATCAACACTTCGCAAACTACGGTACGTGGCAAAGAATACGGGCCACTGTAGCACTTATTAGATTTTCGTACCATTCCGTTCCCGTATGGAGAGCGGGAAGAATGATTGTTTAAGTAATTCTCTGGGCGCTGAACTTGTCTAACCTTGTCTTCGCGATTGCTATGGGATCCATGCATAAGAGCTTATTGTATACTCCTAGATTTCTCATTATTTTTTAAACTTTGTAAGTAGACTCTTGAGGGACAACTGACGACTATCTGAAAGTGCCTGCCAGTTCAGGTTTCTCAGTATCTCTGTGACGCTTTCCCAAAGATTAAACTAACCTGTGACAATACGAATAAGTACTGCTCTCCTTTGTATACGTTCAATGTTCCTTCATACCCCTTTTTGATACATGTTCCACATACGTCAAAATTTGCCTCGTTGATTTCTTTTCACTTTTTCCTACAATGGTTTTGCTTTATTAAATCGCGGGTTTGTCTCTGTAATGTTTCGCCAGTTGCTGCTGGGGTCAGCTTCGATCAAATGAGCAAAACATTTTGAGCTCTCCTTTAGTATGTCCACTGAAGGATGTTCTCACCTTTCAGGACTACGAAGGCCCTTAGCTAATAGGAACATTCGCGGTTGTCGAACCACGAGATGACATACTTCGAATGGGATTACGCCATTCCATTCTTTGCTGTTTTGGTCTGTTGTGCCCTGTTCTATATTCTCCTTAGTCTGGTCTGTTCTGGGGTCGACGCGAGCTCATTCAGAGTGCTGTAATGTTGGAGGTTCTGCGTGCGATCCTTACAATTACTTGCCGTAGTGACTAACAGGTGACGTTGTAAGTTGTTTCAGTCATGCGTTCCAAATATTCGCGCATTTATCTTCCGATCATTCCGCGTACTGAGCTTGTAATGAAATGGTACCCTTGCATTTGGCTCAAAGAGTGCTCGCTTTTCGAGAAATGAACCCTGATTAAAGGATCGAGTAGTTTCCTTTGAATCCATTTTATCGTAGATTCAGACTTACTATTCTCTCCTGAATTATAAATGCTTTATCTTGTTGGGAGACGTGCCTTGAAAACATATAAATGTTCAAATGTGTGTGAAATCTTATGGGACTTATCTGCTAAGGTCATCAGTCCCTAAGCTTACACACTACTTAACCTAAATTGTCCTAAGAACAAACACACACACACACCCATGCCCGATGGAGGACTCGAACCTCCGCCGGGACCAGCCGCACAGTCCATGACTGCAGCGCCTGAGACCGCTCTGCTAATCCCCCGCGGCGAAAACATATAATTTCGCAAGTTTTCTAGAGTTTCATTTCGCATTATTCAGACTGAGAACAGGTCTGGTCTATGTGATTTCTCTACTTTATCTCGAGAACAACATATACACTACGATGCGCGGGGTAGCCCCGCTGTCTTAGGCGTCTTGTCACGGTCTGCGTGGCTCCCTCCGTCGGAGGTTCGAGTCCTCCCTCGGGCATGGGAGCGTATGTTGTCGTTAGCGTAGGTTAGTTTAAGTTAGATTAAATAGTGTGTAAGCTTAGAGACCTATGGCCTCAGCAGTTTGGTCCCATAAGATCTTACCACAAAATTTCAAAAATACACACTACTTACAATATTGCTCTGAATTATTTCGCTCCACAGAAGTTCATGTCTTTATCATCGCACGTAAAATAGTTTCACGCTGCCTTGTCTCCATCTGTTGCGCAAATGGAGAAAGCTTGGTGATAGATTGCAGTGCTG
This sequence comes from Schistocerca gregaria, assembly GCF_023897955.1. Taxonomy (NCBI): domain Eukaryota; kingdom Metazoa; phylum Arthropoda; class Insecta; order Orthoptera; family Acrididae; genus Schistocerca; species Schistocerca gregaria. The sequence goes on from NC_064921.1 coordinate 472,794,192, forward strand.
TAATTCTAGTGACTTCGGAAAACCATGGATTATGTTCTTGTATAACAGTGAGATATTATAACGTGTAACACGAGATAGTGAGGGTTCCCTATTCTCAGTAGCTCATGCAGATTTTGTCTTAACTTACTTCAGGATGTCAATGGCATACTTAAATATTTGACTAATTATTTTTCCGAATGTAAATTAAATCGTTACATGTACGAAGAAACAGCCTGACTGCACTAATTATGGCTATAACGCCAGAGTATACACATCATCTAATTTTTTGCACAGGTTTTCGATGAGTGGCTACCTGTTACTTGGTGTTAGCTACCAAGCTATTCATATCATTATCATTGCGCTTATATTAAGTGTGTATTTCTGTATCTTCTTCATTAGTCACTCATGGTCAGGCCGCGGTTTCAACTGAATACAAGGGCATAAACGTTGAAATAATACACTATTTCTTAACAGATCAGGGCTTTAGTTGATTGCTCAATTTAATAGCTCATTCTTCCAACACAACATACATATTACATCTTGAACTATATTCTACGAGGGCTTTTCAAGCAATCTGCTTTGTAGAGTGATTGCTTATTCCCAGTATCCAACCATTGAATCCGGGTGTACCACATAATTACCTACTACTGAGCCTATGCGTTCATTCTGTTTCATATCCTTACATATTGTTAAACCCAGGTATTGTATCAGTTGACTGATTCCAGTTGAGGTTCAATGATGCTGTAGTCGTACACCACGTACTTTTCGTTTAGTTAAGTGCACGGTTTTACGTTTCTAAATACTTATAGTGTGTTGCCAATTCTTATTTCTATTTGTTCCCGTTACGCTCTATCTAATACAATACGCAGCTTCTTCATTACCAAGAAATCCGCAGTCCAGTCACAAATTTCATTTCATTCCTCATACAATATCACAAAAAATCGTTGGTTTCGTATAGGTTCAAATGTCTTTCGGTGCCCTGATCGAGAGTTTTCAGGATGTCATGTGAAAAAAGAGTAAGTTGCGTTTGAAGTGGCCGATATTTTTGGAATCCATACTGTTTGGCGTGGAGGAAGTCAATCTATTCGCATACCTCAGTGCATTCGAGCCCAGAATTTGATCTAAAATTGAGTAGAGGACATGACTGAGCCGTGTGGCTCAATCAGCGATATTTCCGCCACCGGTATGAGTCATCTTTCCGGTGGGGCGCGCAGAGCGCGCGGTGGCGCCGCGTTCTGGGCCGATCGGAGAGCGAGGCGTGTGCTCTAGGAAGTGGCGAGGATTTTTGCTTTGGCACGCCTAGCACTTACGTCGTTTGGGAAGTCTGGCGGACAGTATAGGCGCCGCGCGAGGCCGCAGGAGGAGCACCTCTGAAAAGGGCTGTTTAATCAGTTGACGGCGCCGTAGCAAATATCGCCGGAGTGGAAGCAGTCGCGTTACTGGGATGCCGTTGGTGAATTTCACTTCCTGCATGCCTCCTGGCACCGGGAACTGCGGCGGCTGGCTTCGTCGAACAAGTAAGAGGGTAAGGGCCTTGCTTGTGCTGGATTAGCCGAGCGGTCTCAGGCGCTGCAGTCATGGACTGTGCGGCTGATATCGGCGGAGTTTCGGGCACTCCCTCGGGCATGGGTGTGTGTGTGTTAGTCCTTAGGATAATTTAGGTTAAGTAGTGTGTAAGCTTAGGGACTGATGACCTTAACAGTTAAGTCCAATAAGATGTCACACACATCTGAACACTTTTTATGTGCTGTAAATTGTGGCCGGAATCGACTACTGGGTTCAGTGCTCCTGACTTCATTTTCTTGGCCGGCCGTTGCTACTCCTACTGAGTCTGTCCTCGAATGTGTTAATTTCAACTTGCTTAGTACGCAAGGTTCTAGTGAGAGCTATCTGTGATGTGACGATTAACATTTTCTAGGGCCTGGAGTGCTGATACATTGTGTTTGTAGATTGCTACTCTCAGTGTTAACCATCACTGAAAACAGTTTGGCTGGTCCTTGCCTAAGTGCCGCCTGGTTATTTTATTTATATCACACGACGGAGTTAAGCTGGCCAATTGCTACAGATATACATGGATAAAATTTTCCCTGGATATATTTTGCAGCGAATCGCAATAACATTACTGTTACGTTTCTATCTGAAGTGATGGCGTGTCGGAGAGACAGGTGTCTAATTCTAAATGAGTAGTTTCGTAAATTCTTATAAGTTATTGAGAGGCCAGTTGTTATTGTGTGTTTAAGTCGTATGAAACTGATCTGATTTGTTGTTGCCTGCACTGTCAATTACTTTGGTAATACCAAGCACTGCAGTAACGAAAGGCTACATTTCCTCGTTAAATTTTAGTAAATTGTTCTTCAGATTGATCATAGTTCTTGAGTAAATAATTGTTAACTCATTTCATTAAATGTGCAATAGGCCATAAGTGCCGTGGTTTATGAATGTTTAAATTCTGAAGTAACGAGCTCTCACCTAAATGCTAATTTTAAAAATGTGTTGATGGTTTCATTTGTTATTTGTCTTGTTTAAATGTGCCAAATAAGTGTTCTGTGCAACTGTCGATGGTGATTGCCTGACGTATCATTTGGTCCAGTCCTAGCACCCGACAGCCATTCTTTTTTTTGCGCTGACCTTGCGTCGTTGTGTAAAAGGTTGAATTCCATACTGAACTGACACACACATGACCTATTTAATTTCCCACCCTAGTCTGATACGAGCCGGTGATTTATATCAAGTGACCACGTCGTCGACGCAGACTTTTTGTGTGGCAGGAGAAGCGCCGGACGCGCCCGCGTCGTGACATATGTGTGCGGTCGCGGCAGCGCGGCCAGCCGTGGGGAAGGGAAGGGCCCGCGCCGTGCCGCCAACTGGCGTCCACAACGAGAGCAGAGCAAACAACGCTAATCCGGCCGGGCCGCAGACGCGACACTGGCCGAGGATCTGTGCCAACAACGACAGGGGTCGCCACTATAAACGTCAACACCCTCACTGACATCTCACTGAACTCAAAGCACTCGTAAAGGAAAAGTCGCAGAGAACCGCCTCAGTGGTAGGAGGACTGTGGAGGAACAATTACGGCCATTCGTCTCATCGATTTACGGAAACAGTGATGACTCTCTGTCCTCACATTCCACATTATCTACTACACTACTTTCCATTAAAATTGCTACACCACGAAGATGTGCTACAGACGCGAAATTTAACCGACAGGAAGAAGATGCAGTGATATGCAATTGATTAGCTTTTCAGAGCATTCATACAAGGTTGGCGCCGGTGTCGACACCTACAGCTAGCTGACATCAGGATAGTTTCCAACCGATTTCTCATACACAAACAGCAGTTGGCCGCCGTTGCCCAGTGAAACGTTGTTGTGATGCCTCGTGTAAGGAGGAGACATGCGCACCATAACGTTTCCGACTTTGATAAAGGTCGGATTGTAGCCTGTCGCGATTGAGGTTTATCGTATCGTGACACTGCTGCTCGCGTTGGTCGAGATCCAATGACTGTTAGCAGAATATGGAATCGGTGGGTTCAGGAGGGTAATACGGAACGCCATGCTGGATCCCAACGGCCTCGTATCACTAGCAGTCCAGATGACAGGCATCTTATCCCCATGACTGTAACAGATCGTGCACCCACGTCTCGATCCCTGAGTCAACAAATGTGGACGTTTGCAAGACAACAACCATCTGCACGAACAGTTCGACGACGTTTGCAGCAGCATGGACTGTCAGCTCGGAGACCATGGATGCGGTTACCCTTGACGCTGCATCACAGACAGGAGCGCCTGCGATGGTGTACTCAACGACGAACCTGGGTGCACGAAAGACAAAACGTCATTTTTGCGGATGAATCCAGGTTCTGTTTACAGCATCATGATGGTCGCATCCGTGTTTGGCGCCATCCCAGAGAACGCACATTGGAAGTGTGTATTCGACATTGCCATACCGGCATGATGGTATGGGGTGCCATTGGTTACACGTTTCAATCACCTCTTGTTCGCATTGACGGCACTTTGAACAGTGGACGTTACATTTCAGATGTGTTACGACCCGTGGCCCTACCGTTCATTCGATCCCTGGGAAACCCCACATTTCAGCAAGATAATGCACGACCGCATGTTGCAGGTCTTGTACGGGCCTTTCTGGATACAGAAAATGTTCTGCTGCTGCCCCGGCCAGCACATTCTCCAGGTCTCTCACCAACTGAAAACGTCTGGTCAATGGTGGCCGAGCAACTGGCTCGTCACAATACGCCAGTCACTACTCTTGATGAACTGTGGTATAGTTATGAAACGTCCCCTTTGAAAAATTTATACAAGACGGTGCTTAAACTGACACACAATATTTTTTAGCGCAACGCAATCTGACTTTCAAAAAATCCCTACAAACGAATGGCCCAGACTAACATTAATGTATACCTTTCACAAATCACTTACCTCAGAAAAAATCTTCGTTACTCGAACTAGTGCAATACAGCGAGCACCACTACTGCCAGCTAAATAAAAGATTCTAACTACGGAAGGCACTAACTACTGATAGGTATAGTTAGCAAATGAAAGATTTTAATAGAGAACAAACAGTGTATTTACCTTAATAGTCAAAATATATATGATAGTTCATGACATCCAGTCTTACAAATTACAAAACTCCGCTATCTCTCTCCCCACGTCCACCACTGCTGGCGGCTCACCTCCAACTGCGCAACGCTACGCGCTGTTAGCATCCAGCTGCCGCTGCCCAGCACTACAATGGCAGACAACAATGCAAACCAGCCACAGACTGCACACGGCACAGCCAGTGATTTTCATACAGAGCGCTACGTGGAGCGGCGTTACCAATAAAAAAACCTAAACAGCCTACTTACATAGTATTGAAACTGCATGGGTAGCTGTACCTGTACACGCCATTCATGCTCTGTTTGACTCAATACCCAGGCGTATCAAAGCCGTTATTACGGCCAGAGGTGGTTGTTATGGGTACTGATTTCTTAGGATCTATGCACCTAAATTGCGTGAAAATGTAATCACATGTCAGTTCTATTATAATATTTTTGTCCACTGAATATCCGTTCATCGTCTGTATTTCTTCTTAGTGTAGAAATTTTAATCGCCAGTACTGTATTTTATATGCTTATGATTTAATTTGAGTGTATACTGAATATCGATAACCGTAAGACATGGGGTACGGTAATATCGCCTTAAATTCGCTCACTTCGTCAAGAAGAACTCAAGGAGGCAGACATTTGTTTTTAGTCAGCTATGGTGTAGTATGAAGTGGAAAAGATCTGGATCCGGATCATTGAATGATTCATTGAATGCGAGGTTATTGCCTATACTGAAGGCGGAAATGGTGGCTTCATTAACACACACTAAGACAAAAAAAAGGACGCACCATGAAGGAATTATGCAATTAGTCACAAACTGATGTTCGTATGGTATCGATGGACAACGCAAAATTGTCAACTTTCGCGCTCGATCGATGAATGTGCGACGCTGCAGTGCAATTTCATCGTGCAGCCGGCAAGGATAGTAAACGAAGGACCAGGACTTAAAGAATTTGGGAATTTTAGTCTCCATACTCAGCTGGACAAAAAAATGTTCAAATGTATGTGAAATCTTATGGGACTTAACGCCTGAGGGAGGACTCGGACCTCCGCCGGGATCAGCCAAGCAGGCCATGACTACACCGCCTAAGACCGCTCGACTAATCCCGCGCGTCTCAGCTGCACAGTTAACTGTGACTTGCAGACAGGCACATGAACAATACACGCGGCCTGGCGTTGTGACCGAGCGGTTCTAGGCGCTTCAGTCTGGAACCATGCGACCGCTACGGTCACAGGTTCGAATCTTGCCTCGGGCATTGATGTGTGATGTCCTTGGGTTTGCCGGTCGCGATAGCCGTGCGGTTCTGGCGCTGCAGTCCAGAACCGCGGGGCTGCTGCTGTCGCAGGTTCGAATCCTGCCTCGGGCATGGGTGTGTGTGATGTCCTTAGGTTAGTTAGGTTTAAGTAGTTCTAAGTTCTAGGGGACTTATGACCTAAGATGTTGAGTCCCATAGTGCTCAGAGCCATTTTTTTTTTTTTTTTTTTTTTTGTCCTTGGGTTAGTTAGGTTTAAGTAGTTGTAAGTTCGAGGGGACTGATGACCTCAGATGTTAAGTCCCATAGTGCTCAGAGCCATTTGAACAATACACCCAAACATCACCGTCTGAGAGATGACCAGTAACTGGGCTCAGACAAGCCGGTTGGAGTAATCGGCAAATCGAACGACATTTGAATAGAAGCAGTGCCGGTATGAATGGGTGGAGGTTCTATTGTCTGTCTTCGTGCTTGCCAAGCCCTACCTTGGCGAGCAGGGTCACCGGATCTCTCTCTAGCTGAGAACATATGAGCATTATGGGCAGGGTCTCCAACCAGCTGGACAGAATTTCGCACGATATCTCTCAGAAGGGCTTCCAGTAACTCTGTCAATCAATGCCAAGCCGAGTGATTCCTCTTGTAAGGGTCACAGATCGACCAGCGTTTTATTGCCGTGCTCAATTTGTGAAGCTCATTCTCTTGGATAAGTTAGCCAATTTTGTGAAATTGTACTCATCTTTTTGTCTTGAAATGTACCGCATATTAACTGATTTCCGTCCCATTCGACGTTTAATTCCTTCGTGGTGAGTCGTTTTCGTTTTCTTTTTCTCTTGTATATCCCATACTTATGCCGTTTAAGCTTGATTTATAATCGAGTGCGCTGCATTCTTGAGTGACGCAAGTCGACTCATCGGGCTGACAGAATAACCTAAAGTTATGGTAAGGAATCTCCAGTCTTTTTCTTTCCTCTGCCCTATCATTTTGTCGATGTACAGTGATGAGACAAAACATTATTATTACCTGCTTAATAGGCAGTTAGTCCACCTTTAAAGCGCCATACACCAGCGATTCTGTGAGACATGGTTATGACAAGTTCTTGCTAGGTGTCCGAATGTATGTGGCAGTTATCCTGCTAGCGCCGTTGAGGTAGACATCAGGAAGAAAGGATGCGGTGATCCGCAATAGTATACAAGTAGTCCACAGCTGTTCAGTGCCTACAATTACTGTTACAGGAACCATGGAAAGCTGTGTGAATAACACACTACCGCCCCCACCGACCTGCCTCCCAGGTGAGGTACACGTTTCAAGCAGCCATGTGCCTGGATAAAGGCGTATCCTGACACAACCATAGACGTAGAGTGACAAGAAACATGTTTCATCCGTTTAGACAATTAGTTTCCATTGATTCACCGCCCTATCTTGATAATCCCCTACCAACTGCATTCATAATTGATGATATCGTTGGTTCAGCATGGAAATACGTAGACAATGTCTGCAAACGGAGCATATTTTCGAAATATACGTTACTTCGAACAGTGCGATTGACAACTGCTGGATGATTCTTGGTGCATATAGGCGTCCTGGAATACATCTCCCCAATGCACCCCACACGTGCTGGATGGGATTTAAGCCGAGGGAACAGGCGGGCCAGTACATTCGCCGAATATTCTCTCGTTCCAATAGATCATCCATCTGTGATGTTCGGTGCGGTGTACCATAGAAATGAAGTAAGGGCCTAATAAACACCTTGAAAGACGCACATGGGGAAGGAGCACAGCGCCACAACAACGTTCACCAGTAAGTGATCATATTCAATTATTTGGAGATCAGTACCCCGACGAAACATTTTGCCTCCCAACGCCACAAGACCTGATCCCAAAAACGTTCATGTTGGGCAATGTTTCTGGGTACATTATGTGTACCCTCCTTCCACCGTACGATGGTAGTCCAGTATGGTTGAACATACTCGTTTTGCTGGTACAGTTGTTGTGGTGTGGGGAAGCATACCTCTTACGTTGCATGGGAATACTGAGCTCCAAATCTTTGAATACTGTGCACTCACAGATCAACGTTATTCTATCACTTCTCTCATGCGAAACCGAGTCGAACAGTGCAAGTGGTGAAGCTCTTGGAACTAGAGAACATTCGGCGAATGGACTGGCCTGCTCGTACACACGACTTAAATCCCAACGAGCACGTGTGGGAAGCGCTAGTGCAACGTATTGCAGCACATCCACGCGGACGAGCATTCAACAGTTGTGAAAATCGCTGGTGCAGGAATGTAACGCCCTACAGCAAGAACTGCTTACGAATCTTGTAACCAGTTTGGGAGCTCGTTGTAGAACAAACACTGCCGTAGTGGTGATCACACACCCTGTTGAGAAGCATATTATTCTCTTCTGAAATGTTCAGGGAAACAAATCACGGTGAGTTCAGTGTATTTCTTTTCTTTGAATAAAAGTGTCATTTCTGTTACTGTCATTGCGAATTTCTTTCAGTTATTCTCTGTACTACATTGCAGCAGTTCTTTCTAAGTGTGACACAGATTTAATCGAGCTATGATAATCGGCAGTGACACATCACTTGAAAGTTACTTTCGTCCTTAAGTTTTACACACCAGTGTACTTTCCTTGCCGCCTTTCGCGTCATAAAGCTCCCAGGCCTCATTGAATATCGCAGTGTACGTCTTTGCTCATGAGTATAGGTTAAATTTGAAGAATTTTGACTATTTTCCCACCGTCACTCCCTCAAGAAAAATGAAAAGGTTTTTTAAATTACCGCAACCAGTCACAAACTTTGCGAACTATTGTATTACTTATTTATTTAGCGACATGTTTCGAGGGTTACACCTCATATTCAGGCTAAATGGCATTACAAAAACAGCTTTACAATAAGGTCGTACTGATGTTACATAGTCTTTTCGTAAATTCTCTGGTCATCCTGTGGAAGAAGAGAAGATTTAGTAAGAGGCGATGTCACTGATGTTTGCACAAAAATGTTCTGTAACGGTGACTCATTTTGTTCTTCTGACGTGGCAATCTCGTGATCCGTTGAGGTGTTTCCATTTCCATGGCTCTCTTGGTCACTGTTCACAAATTGTCACTAAACTAGCAGTAACTTGGAAACACGATCACAAACAATTCTGTATTGCAGAGGACAAGATGGCGGTCGAAATACAGCTGGTTTCGATTTGACTATCGATTTGTCGATCTATGTGGTGTCAGATGCTTACATGTCTTTTGCATGTCTTGTTATCGTATTACAGACGTAGGTTGACGGAATACATTACAAATTGAGCAGCTGTTACAATATTATAGAACACATCATGATATAAACTATTTATTTTACATATTTCTAAGCTATTGCTGGGGCTAGAGTCAAACGACTGTCATGTTATGTATTTTTTATTCTAGGAGTACTGTAGCGAAATTGGAAAATAAATGTGAATTTTTGAAGTCTGTCATTTCATTAAGGATCTCGTTATTCCCCAGGTGGCTACGGATAAATATTTCCATTTCTTCCAAGATATCCATTTTCCAGTTCTTTTCTAACTTATGTAGTACTCTGAGATCGTTGTCTATTGTAACACTGTGTTCTCTTTCATTTATATGTTTCAGTATAGCTGATTTATTCGGTTTGCCAAGTCTTAAACAGTCAATGTGTTCTTTAATGTGAGTTTTTAAATTTCAGCCTGTTTGGCCAATGTAATATTTGTTGCAATGACTGCAAGTAATTTCATAAATTCTTGCTTTGTTAAGTTTCTCTGTGCGGTGTGAAATGTCATGGTTCAAATGGCTCTGAGCACTATGCGACTTAACTTCTGAGGTCATCAGTCGCCTAGAACTTAGAACTAATTAAACCTAACTAACCTAAGGACATCACACACATCCATACCCGAGGCAGGATTTGAACCTGCGACCGTAGCGGTCGCTCGGTACCAGACTGTAGCGCCTAGAACCGCTCCCCCACCCCGACCGGCTGAAATGTTATGTATCAGTTTCTTGTTGTTGTCGGTGGCAAAGATGATCCTGATGTGTTTTTTTTTTTTTTTTTTTTTTTTTTTTTTTTTTTTTTTTTTTTTTTTTTGCAAACAGCTTGGCTGTTTTGTCTGATATGACACCTAAATATGGTAACGTTATGTACTTGGGATTTTGGATGTCGTGCGAAGAAGCTGTGTCACATTGTTTGTTGTTTCTGAGATGAAACTTAACAGCACTTAAAAACACAATAATTTTTTCGCATAGTTAATTCTGTAACCTTAATGTAACTGTAATGTAATTTCTGTGATATGTACATTTTATTAGTTTATTAATGTTGCCGTACAATTAAACGACAGTGAACTAATTCAAATGAAAAAAAATTAAAAAATATTGTAGTCATGATGTAGTAAAAGCTATGGCCTAGTCAGGGAAGTTGGCTACTGTATAGCGTCAAAGAACACGTCTGAAGCAAGTAGTATTGTCACTAGAAGCGTAAGCAATTTTTTAAAAAAAATTGTAATCATTATGTAATAAAAGCTCTAGTTTAGGCAGGGGATTTGCCTACTGTATAGTCAAAGAACACACGTTTGTAGCAAGGAGCTTTGTCGCTGGGCGCGTAAGCACGAAGTCGGGCAGGGGTAGTCGACGGAGAGAGTTGCTAGTGTAAGCGGTCAAGTGTAGACGCGGTGCGCGACAAAGTAAGGAATAAACCGCAAGTTTTTTAATGTGTGGCCAGACATTTTGCATGGTTGTAAATGGGTACAGTACTCAGTCATCAAGAGGAATTAATATTCAAGAAGTGTGCTGCAGGCTGAAACTTGTTATGTGGAGCGACGATAAAGAAGGGTCTGTTACCATACATCGTCGACGACTAATGCCTTACATCGCACATCCAGCAACTCATCAAAGCAAGGTCCGACCAGTTTCATCTTTATATTGCACAAGGCTACCCAGTGTAGCTGCTTTTTCTTAACAAACTTTACCTTAATCATTTACGTAATAATGTCCTATTCTATCCCCATTACTGACTCCGAGAATACGACCAGTGAAAGAATAGTATAATACTGAAAGTTATGAGTTTATTTAATTTCGGTAGATAAGATGAAGAAGCGCAATTTACAAAACTGAGAACTATCTAAAATTATATAACAGCGGTGAACTTCGTTGCTTGGTAGAACAACTAGTTAAATAATAATGGCTAACAGTAAAAAAATTAAACCATAATTTAAATGAACGTTGCCAAAATATCACTACAGAATAATATTTTTCACGTTTTTGTATGCATTGCAAACTCTGAGCACACTTGCAAATTATGTAACAGTGTAGTGCAAAGTTACTTATTCTTCGCTAAATGGAACACTACAAACTTTCGAGAAATAAGTTACTATAATAGAAAATCAGTTTCATGAACACTTCCATTTCTAAAGACAGTAATAGCATTATAATGAGGAACGCAAAGCTATTCATTACATAAACTGTTTTGCAGACAATCAACGTTTACGTGCACGTGTTCTGTACAAATTATTTTGCTGGTTTTTTGATTCACTTTAACTCATGGTATTAACACTGTTTTTTACATCTGAGCTCAAGTCAGTGCTTTTGGTGCCGTTCTCGCCTGATTACAATTCAATGATTAGTTCGTAATTACAGTTCATAAACAATTACTAATTATACAGTAATTTTTGCTCACACAGTGAACTGGCGACCGTTCTTAAGTAATTTGCCACTAAAATTGGAACCGATTCAGTTTATTTACTCTAATTTTCACTAACTATTTCTTATTGTTATCTTTTTTGTCAAAATTTCTTTCGATATTTATAGAGCAACAACAGTCGCGCCTTAATGATTCGGTTATACTGTATCTTTATTTATCCGGATTTTCGTTATCTTCAGAACAGATGCCTTTGCTATACAACAGGGAATATTAGGTGCATGTTTCATTTAAAAATCCTAACTAACCGGAAGTGTAGATCCTTTACAACTTATCGGAGTCATTTACGGAACATCTTAATTTCCGGAAACCAGGGGTCTTTAATACTTTCTCAAACATATAATTTGGCAGTGATGTAGAGAAAGTTACTGCGAAACAGATGACTATTCAGTAAACAACGAAGCAGTGAATGTTGTGAACAAAATTCATGGAGTTGTGGTACCGTGAAAATCGCTACCAACAGAGTGAAGATGTCAAACTGAGCTAAAGCCAACAAGTACTGCACAAGACAGACAGCAACGCGAACAAACAAATTTTATATTAATTACAATAAATAAAAACACATGTTCTATAGATTAACTGTTGTATTTTGCAAATGCAAAGAGCGTTCTTTATAACAATTGGAAAAGGCGTTAATTAACCTGTACAATTTGTATATCTGCAGAAGCAGTAAAAAAGACCGAAAAGCAAAGAAGACAACATGTAAGAGAAAGTGTGTGGATGAAGATGTAACACGACGGAAACTGTATTTGTAGGTCATCAAATTGTGGATTGCTCAAATTGGAATCCTCAGTATCCACTTTGAGCAATCCATAATCCCGTATAGCGTATTATAAAAGCGAAAGTTTGTGTGTACGTTTGTTATTCCTTGACGCTGAAACAACTGGACGAATTTGGCTGAAGTTTGGAATGGAGGTAGCCTATACCATAAATTAACAATAGGCTAACTTTTATCCCGAAAAAAGTCACTGTTCCGGTGGGATTGTCCAAGTGTTACAGCAGATTTCTGGATCTCCTTACGCACCAAGACAATTATAACCATTTCCGCACTAGGTGTGTGGCAAAAATTCGTGAAATTATTTACTTCCTTCCCTGGTACATTTTGTAAGCTGCCTCTGAAAAAAGTATTTCTGTTCAAACTAATTATTTCGTTGATTATTGCTTCTAATCCCTCGTTGTAACAGATTCGTTATGCCCTGCTTATCTTTAAAATTTAGTTTGCTATTTAATGAGCTGATCAAAAATATTTTTGTTAAATGTTTAACGGAATACCAAATCACATTTCTGCCAATGTAAACTCTTTCTTCGTTTCTATGACAGTGGTGACTTCCTTCTTTCTTAACGGACTTGCAAGAACAGATACCTCGCCAGAGGCATCCTGGACTCTTCATCACTTGTGGAACAATCTTCTCAGATCAGTAACCCTCCGCAGCATGTGGTGACAGCGGACGATATCCTCAGCGTGTAGCTGAGAGCTCCGATGAGAGGGCAGAGTTTGTGGACTCATCAAATTGAGATAACTGACGGTTAATCCCTCTCCCGCTTGTCACCCGTAGCGCACACACGCGCACAGTGATAACAAAAGGAGAAATAATGGTGAGTCTGGGGTAGTGCATGTGCGTGTCTGTCTGCGGCTGCGTGGGCGGTTCGCCGCCACATGTGGCACGACATATGGTTATCTGCGCTGCTCTCGCGCGTCCTCCGCTGCTGTCGCCCAAGCCGTAGGCGCCTCTGTGCACACACACACACACACACACACACACACACACACACACACACACATACACACGCACACACTACGTGATTGTCCCGCGATTTACTGGGAATAATTTGCTGTGAATCTTTCTCGAGAACTGTCAACGAGGTAGCGCAGTAAGGAAATACGACAGATCCAAGCGGCGTGTCACTCTTTACCTACGAGCTCCTAACACAGTTTACTTCTCGTTATATATTTAACTGAGTGTCGTAAACGTTTTTAGGGCATGATTCACTTTTGTGTGACATGTTTTACTCTGCCAATTTTATTCCAAGACTATGTGATTGTTCATCAGTCTACGAATTAAGTGGAAATGTGGCTCGCTACTGAACTTGTGGGACTTAATAGTACTTCACCAGAATCCGTTTCTATACTTGCTGTGTCTGTTGCGTGGGTTTGACACAGCTGTCGAGCTAGAACAATTCCTCGTCTGGGGTGGACTGTCTCAAAGCTTTTGGCTCGAACTGCTGATAGTGGGTCGACAACCAGTTATGCTGAGACAGGCAACCGATGGTCGGAAATGGCTATTTATTGTGTTATTGACATACACAGCGTACACCACATAACAACAGTGCAGCACATACAGTAGTAACTGTTCAAAGCTACTAGCCCAGTCCTGTATTGTAGTGTATGTTAGCCGAGGACTTAGAAACGACGGAGAGGCTCCGTCCCCGCCGCAGCCGCAGTGGTCCGCAACCCCACGACGACTACCGCAGTCCACTTCACTCCTCCGCCGCCCCACACCGACCCTAGGGTTATTGTGCGGTTCGGCCCCTGGTGGACACTCTCAGGGAACGTCTCATACTAGACGAGTGTAGCCTCTATGTTTGCGTGGTAGAGTAATGGTGGATACGCGTAAGTGGAGAACTTGTTTGTGTAGCAATCGCCGACATAGTGTAACTGAGGCGGAATAAGGGGTGGAACCAGCCTGCATTCGACGAAGCAGATGGAAAACCACCTAAAAACCATCCACAGACTGGCCGGCTCACCGTGCCGAGGACCAGGCGTTCCTTCCCACTCCGGAAAGCCGGGCGTTAGACCGCTCGGCTAACCGGACGGGTTACGCCAGTCTTACTGCATATATTGCAACGGCGCATGCTGTTCTGCCACACACGTGCAAAGATCCAGAGCGTCTGTTGAACACTGGAACAGGCATCGGGTGACAAACATTGTACACTCATGACCACCATACCTAGCAATATGTACCCGTCAACTTGCCCACGAAACGCACACTTCGAAGGATACGGTGTGAGGAGTACCGGCGGAACAGATGTTACACTCCTATTATAAACAACGTGTCCAAGCACTGGGTCCAGCGGTCTTTGAGACCTGAGTTCACTTCTGTCAATGAATTACCCAGTGATAGTGCTGAACTTCGTACAGCTTGTATTGTTCACGGATGAGGCCTCATTCAATAGCCTCAACCGTCTGGCGTGAGATCAAAGCCCACGCCACTAGCAACGTATGGGCGGACATGGTCGAAGATTACGTAATAGGACCTTATTAGCTGCCTTCCCGTTTGACTGTTCGGTATTATCTGGTGTTCCTGTGAGGTATGCTAACACAGTTCTTGAGGTTGTACCCCTTGTTGTCCTCGACAGGATGTGGTTTCAACATGACGGTGCACAAACCCAAGCTCCTGAACAGAACGTAGCCTCATCGTTAGATTGAAATGATCCTGTCCCACACCCAGCGCGATCGCCGAATCTCACAGCTCTGGACATTTTCTCTTGGGGTGAAGACGTTGGTGTATAAAATCCTTGCCGAAACGGATGAAAACCTGCTTGCTAGGGTCCAAGTTGTCTGTCTCCGGGTACAACAGACACCAGGTGTCATTGAGAGAGTGCAGTACAACTTCATGTGCCGTTGTCAAGTATGCATTGATACTGGCGGTTGTCATTTTGATCAATTACTACGAGTTACGTTGTTGTTACGCGGTGTACGCCACGTATGTCCATTACACAGTAAATATGTATGTCAGACCACTGGTTCCCTATCCCAGTGTAATCAGTTGTGGACCCACTGCCACCTGCTTCCATTTGACCCAAAAGGTTTGAGACACTTTGTATGATTTGATTTTCAGTGAATATAAGAGTAAAAATGTTTTCTCCTGCAGGTATTTCTTCAATACAGCGTTTCAGTCTGTAATAAGATTTGATGTTTTAAAATTGGTTTTTCTTTTTTTCTTTAAATTTCAATTCAGAATACGTAAAGGATATACTTTACTAGAAATCATCCCACTTCTATATTTAAAACTTCTGTAGACTATCTTCTGCATCACGGACATATTGATTTCCAAATTGATTTATTATTGATAAATTTACAATCTTAAGTACAACAAAGCTAATGACTTCGGCGTTGAGGGCGTGTCGCTCCTTTCCTAAGTGTAACAACTTCACACAAGAACAACTAATTTCCATTGTAATCAACATATCAGTCGTTTACCTAATTATGAAACATTACGTTTCTCTCGGCTTGATGGAGCAGTTTGTCAGGAGATAAACTTCGGACACATAACAAGCGCTTTTAAAGAGCATTATCTCTACACACAACAAGATTATATGGAAGTTATTGACACTAATTGATTTTGCGAATGTGTCCAGACATGAGATGAATGCTAGGAGAGTTCATTTCATTTCATGAATCTTTAAAGCTTAAAGTTATTGGCCCTTATTTTAAAATTACTGAGCGAGGTGGTGGAGTTGTTTGAGCAGTTGACTCGTATTCCGCGCCCGGCCATCCAGATTTCAGTTTTCCGTTATTTTCCTTCACCATTTCAGACAAAAGTTGGCATGGTTCCCTTGAACAGAAACAGTCGGTTTTATTCTCCACCATTGAAACTATCCGCACTTGTGCTCCGTCTCTAATCACTTCGTTGCCGATGGCGCATTAAATTCTAATCTTCCTTCTTTTTTCTTAATATAAGTTAAGTGTCCAGCATGGACTGGCGACCGGAATTACAAATGAAAACGAATGACTGTTCAAACACTGCTTTTGAATCTACAGGGTGTTTCAAAAATGACCGGTATATTTGAAACGGCAATAAGAACTAAACGAGCAGCGATAGAAATAACCGTTTGTTGCAATATGCTTGGGACAACAGTACATTTTCAGGCGGCCAACTTTCGTAATTACAGTAGTTACAATTTTCAACAACAGATGGCGCTGCAAGTGATGTGAGAGATATAGAAGACAACGCAGTCTGTGGGTGCGCCATTCTGTACGTCGTCTTTCTGCTGTAAGTGTGTGCTGTTCACAATGTGCAAGTGTGCTTTGGACAACATGGTTTATTCCTTAGAACAGAGGATTTTTCTGGTGTTGAAATTCCACCGCCTAGAACACAGTGTTGCTGCAACAAGACGAAGTTTTCAACGGAGGTTTAATGTAACCAAAGGACCGAAAAGCGATACAATAAAGGACCTGTTTGAAAAATTTTAACGGACTGGGAACGTGACGGATGAACGTGCTGGAAAGGTAGGGCGACCGCGTACGGCAACCACATAGGGCAACACGCAGCTAGTGCAGCAGGTGATCCAACAGCGGCCTCGGGTTTCCGTTCGCCGTGTTGCAGCTGCGGTCCAAATGACGCCAACGTCCACGCATCGTCTCATGCGCCAGAGTTTACACCTCTATCCATACAAAATTGAAACGCGGCAACCCCTCAGCGCCGCTACCATTGCTGCACGAGAGACATTCGCTAACCATATAGTGTACAGGATTGATGACGGCGATATGCATGTGGGCAGCGTTTGGTATACTGACGAAGCTTATTTTTACCTGGACGGCTTCGTCAATAAACAGAACTGGCGGATATGGGGAACCGAAAAGCCCCATGTTGCAGTCCCATCGTCCCTGCATCCTCAAAAAGTACTGGTCTGGGCCGCCATTTCTTCCAAAGGAATCATTGGCCCATTTTTCAAATCCGAAACAATTACTGCATCACGCTATCTGGACATTCTTCGTGAATTTGTGGCGGTACAAACTGCCTTAGACGACACTGCGAACACCTCGTGGTTTATGCAAGATGGTGCCCGACCACGTCGCACGGCCGACGTCTTTAATTTCCTGAATTAATATTTCGATGATCGTGTGATTGCTTTGGGCTATCCGAAACATACAGGAGGCGGCGTGGATTGGCCTCCCTATTCGCCAGACATGAACCCCTGTGACTTCTTTCTGTAGGGACACTTGAAAGACCAGGTGTACCGCCAGAATCCAGAAACAATTGAACAGCTGAAGCAGTACATCTCATCTGCATATGAAGCCATTCCGCCAGACACGTTGTCAAAGGTTTCGGGTAATTTCATTCAGAGACTACGCCATATTATTGCTACGCATGGTGGATATGTGGAAAATATCGTACTATAGAGTTTCCCAGACCGCAGCGCCATCTGTTGTTGACAATTGTAACTACTGTAATTTCGAAAGTTTGTCTGCCTGAAAATGTACTGTTGTCCCAAGCACATTGCAACAAACGGTGTATTTCTATCGCTGCTCGTTTAGTTTGTATTGCCGTTTCAAATATACCGGTCATTTTTGAAACACCCTGTATACTGTGCTGTATAAAGTAATGAGACGAAACCAATAGTCTAGTTGCTTAAAATAAATTATTTACATACTCACGGCCATAAATCTTATAATAGGATATTATTAACATTTATAGTAATACAGAAAAGATGTTTGATATGCTGTCTGGCAATCGCAAACACTGCGATACCGATGACTAATTCCTCGTCGACTCCAATATTCTGGAGGACGATTGATGAATGCACGAACATGGAATACATTTGATCGAATTGTGAAAGGAAAACGCGCCCAGCGTATGCTCCTAAAATTAATTGTATGTGAATGATGCAACAATTACGAATTTGATTACATGTGATAAGACACAAATGAATTTCACGAACGTGACAAGGAATGCTTGGAGGACTAAATAATTCAGATTCGGATCCCCAAAACTGCTTTAGTACTCCACCCGACGCATGAACAAAGCAAAGCAGATGGGAAGCAACATGGCAACGAGGTGATACGGTCAATCCCCTCTTTAAAATTCAAGTGCTAAAAATATTGAGTAAGGCGCTACGTGAAGAAAAGGCCTGCCTCATGTCGCTGGCTGTCTTTGAATAATGTTGTTTTTCCAAGATATACTTCTCCCTTTGAACCGCCCTAAGTGCCGAGATGGGGGATGCGAATGCTATCTGTTACCTAGGCTGAAATCCAGATTTGGATTCTTAACAAGTACATAACTTGACTGGAATACTCTCTTTCAAATTCTGAAGGTGGCAGGGCTAAAATACAGGGAGCGAGAGGATATTTACAATTTGTGCAGAAACCAGATGTCAGTTATAAGAGTCGAGGGACATGAAAGGGAAGCAGTGGTTGGGAAGGGAGTGAGACAGGGTTGTAGCCTCTCCCCGATGTTATTCAATCTATATATTAAGCAAGCAGTGAAGGAAATAAAAGAAAAATTCGGAGTAGGTATTAAAATCCATGGAGAAGAAATAAAAACTTTCGCCGATGACATTGTAATTCTGTCAGAGACAGCAAAAGACATGGAAGAGCAGTTGAACGGAATGGATGGTGTCTTGAAAGGAGGATATAAGATGAACATCAACAAAAGCAAAACTAGGATAATGGAATGTAGTCGAATTAAGTCGGGTGATGTTGAGGGTATTAGATTAGGAAATGAGACACTTCAAGTAGTAAAGGAGTTTTGCTATTTGGGGAGCAAAATAACTGATGATGGTCGAAGTAGAGAGGATATAAAATGTAGACTGGCAATGGCAAGGAAATGGTTTCTGAAGAAGAGAAATTTGTTAACATCGAGTATAGACTTAAGTGTCAGGAAGACATTTCTGAAAGTATTTGTATGGAGTGTAGCCATGTATGGAAGTGAAACATGGACGATAAATAGTTTGGACAAGAAGAGAATAGAAGCTTTCGAAATGTGGTGCTACAGAAGAATGCTGAAGATTAGATGGATAGATCACGTAACTAATGGGGAAGTATTGAATAGGATTGGGGAGAAGAGAAGTTTGTGGCACAACTTGACCAGAAGAAGGGATCGGTTGGTAGGACATGTTCTGAGGCATCAAGGGATCACCAATTTAGTATTGGAGGGCAGCGTGGAGGGTAAAAATCGTAGAGGGAGACCAAGAGATGACTACACTACGCAGATTCAGAAGGATGTAGGTTGCAGTGGGTACTGGGAGATAAAGAGGCTTGCACAGGATAGAGTAGCATGGAGAGCGGCATCAAGCCAGTCTCAGGACTGAAGACCACAACAACAACAACAACAACAAGTACGTGGTGCACCCTGTTCCTATTAAGACAACTTATCTCTTGCCAGTCAGTTCGATGGCTTTCAACTCTGCAGTCCCTCACCACAACAAAATAGAAGGGAAAAGAAAGCAATAAAATGGACAGCCGCTAATGGTGCTGAGTGTTGTCTGCAGTTATGAAGCGGCGAAAGAGAGATTACGTTGATCAAGAGAATTCATATTCTGAAATATGTTGCCTGAATATTTAGGAAAAAACTGCCATGTAACATGAGTACTGAAATAACAAGAACGAACGAGTGAAATCGTGTCATCATCATCATCATCATCATCATCATCATCATCATTTACTGCGTTAATGCGCCTTTGAGGCCTACAGCAGAAGAAAAATAGGGAGAAAAACATTACAAACACAAAAACCTTAATAAAAGGAATGTCTGTCAATCACAAGAGAGGAGGTATTTGCTGCAGATGGCACTCCATCTTTTTCGGTCTCTGACATCATCCTCCACGGCCGCCGGTTCCACTTCTTGAAGGATCGTCATGACTCGATCCTTCCATCTCGTTCTTGGGCGCCCTCTCGGGCGTTTTTCCGCTGGTTGAGAGTGGAGGACTCTCTTAGGAAGGAATCCGTCCGCTTGAAGATGTGGCCAAACCATTGCAGTCGCCTCTGTCCCAATATTCGTCCAATATGTGGCTTTACAAACCTCCGGTACAGGTCTTCTTCCTTTCTTCTTTCCCATTTACCTTCCATGTTATTGTAGACGGGTCCATAGATCTTCCGAAGTACCTTTCGTTCAAACGCACATATTGAATCTTCTATCGTTGCTGATGTCGCCCAAGTTTCACAGCCGTGTTAAAGTACTGGCCTCACCACTGTCGTGTACAGATGGACTTTGTTCCTCTGAGATATCAGACGAGACTTAAAAAGATTGTTCAGAGTAAAGAACGAGCGATTAGCACTTGTTATGCGTTGATGTACTTCTTTGGTGACTTCACTTTTGTTGGTTAATATTGAGCCCGAAGGTATGACCGTCTACAACAATGGAGGCAGACCTCGACGACGTGATACTCCAAGGTACTTAGTTTTGTCCTCGTTCACCTCCAGCCCAATTTCCTTTGCATTTTGGAAGAATCGGGAAGTATCAGCAGGCATTTGCTCTAGAGTGTCGCCAAGGATCACGACATAGTCAGCAAATGCCAGAATTGTGTCTGCTCCCACCATCTCCATTTCTCTGGTTCGGCAAGTGTCACGGCTTACTTTTCCCAAGGCCAAGTTAAATAATATTGGCACTAGTGGATCTCCTTGTCTCAGTCGATTTTGGAGAGTTGTAAGAAGGATGCTTTAGGTATTGCACGGAGTCTGTACTAGCGACTTCATATTGATTTTACAATTTTAAATCGGGTATTAACCTAACGATCGTGAAATAATACGCAAGAATGATGGTGTACAACTTATCACTGGTTTATTCAATTACCAGTGCTCAATAATGGAGGGAATCAATTACATTGTAAAAGAAATATGGTTGTCTGATACTGGAACAAAATAACCTGCGAAATTCAACGGAAGGGAAAGGACATGTAGTAATAAGGAAATGGCCATACACTCAATTACTCAGTTCAGATTCCGAAGATGGACTCAAGCAAGAAACCACCACCATCACTCACACGCAAACGAGGAAAAGTGGGCAGAGAGAGTGCATTTCCATCACAGAATAGCAGCCGTATAAATCAAATCGATGGGGAATAATCTGGTGCGGCTGAAGGCCTCCACCTATTCCGTACCCACGTTTCTCTCACACAACAGATTTGTTCTGCCACATTTCCGCACTTGCATGAAAACTTCTAGAATTCACGAGTTCTATCATAACATGTAATTACTTAAGGTCACAAAAAAAGAAACTTATTTCAAACTTATTACACAGGAAATGTTGAACAGATGACTCTTCAAATAATGACAGCCGTTACAATTCGAACAAAGGGCACGACGATCAGTTCAGAAATCAAGAAAGAAACTAAAAAAACGCACACACATGAAGAAATAATACCCTTACTTTTCACACAAAGTATGGGCAAGTTATTCTAACTTACATATGATGGAAAGTTTCTGTGGTGAGTGAATTGCACCACGTTGTTCTACTGGAACCAAGCCAAGTCCAATCAGCGCCAAAATCGTACATAATCGTAAGCTATTACTGCTACCTCATGGCACAAAGGCACTGGGAGACCTATAGCGTTTCAGATGAAGCGAACTTAAATATTTCAGGCTATTTACAACGGATAAAATACAAACTTCGGAAGTTCCTAGCAGAACAACATAGGACTACGCCTGTACTCACCTGTAACCAGCAGCAGAATGACTTCCTGTCCACAAATATTCCACCGACTACCACGTGAAAACAGAAACCAGAGGGAGCTTCCGTAACCAACCTGAGAAACCAACAATACCACCTCCAGAAGGACTAGACCTATCTGCCCAGGTACAAGGATCCTCAGTTCGTCATCCTGGTCTCCCCTCCAAGCAGCGAACACACAGCCCTCTCTCTACCAGACGACGACCAACTCAACTTTCAACACAAATAGAAAAGACATTCAAACGCTCATTTGTTAACATTCACACACACAAGACGGTTCAGGGAAAGGAATAGGTATACATGTGGAAACTTGGAACATAATAAATGACATGATATAATCAAACACTGAAGACCTTTTGCAAAATACTTGGTTTTATGACAAGGAAAAACATTTTTCTGCCGTCAGTCCACCCACTCAAGTTTTCTGGGGGGAGGTTAATACGCTCAGCGACAGTTGCACGGTGGGCCACATAATTCATAATTGCTTTAGTTAGTGAGAAGTTCTTATGGAACGGCTCTGTTGAGACGTTTCATAGTGAAAGGCGGTGATAGTTAGTTGCCACACCGTACTTTAGAAGTTGACTGTTAGCAGTAAGCTACAATTAGACGGATGTATTTCACTGGGATGCCAAGTTACTCTAACGTTTCCTATAGTGTGACGCGGTCAGTGCCTTCATAAGCTTGTCGAAAATCGATGAAGATGAGGTGTGGTTTCCGACTGAACTCATAGAATTTTTCTATCAACTGCTCAAAAGTAAATATGTGGTCAATTGTAGACCGTCTGGAGACGATCCCACATTGATATGTGTCTACAATTCCTACAGCCAGTTGTTTCATTCGGTTTAGCAGCAGAGTTGTAAAGGCTTTGTATTCAATTTCAAGAAATGAAATTTCTTGGTAGTTGGATACTTGGGTAACATCACCCTTCTTGAAGATGGGACATATAATTGCTCCCTTCGATTCTTCATCAACTATTTCTGCTGCCCAGATAGTGGATATTAATCGTTTCAGTGCATCCAGCAGAGGTTGCCCTACCAAGCGGAGCATCTCAGCTGTGAAACCACTACCTCCTGGCGCTTTGTTATTCTTGAGTAGTTTTAGGGCAACACAGATTTCCTCCTCTGATGGCTCAGGGACTTCTACTCTATCAAAACGGGCTCCCGTCTGTGTTGTCACCGTCAGTGGAACGTCCCGATAGGTTTGCCTACTCTTCTGGCGGTACCAATTCGCCCGTCTCATTTGTTGGCACCAATGTACGTTGTCGGTAGATACCTATAGCAAATCATGTGTCCTGGAAAAACGAGCGTGATGACTTTGCTTCTTCTACTGCTTTCAACAGTCTGTTTTGGTGTTCCCGTTTCTCATGACTCTTCTTCTGTGAGTTTTTCTAACCATTTATCATCTTCGCTGATCTCATCCCAGTAGCTTCTCGACATTTTCCATCGAACCAAGGTATACTTCTGCGTTTTGGACGGCAAGCAAGTTCTCCTCTTCAACACTGCAATCCTTAACACCAATCATGTGTCTTCCACGTTGGTAGGGTTCTGCGATATTGTGAGGTTTACTGCAATTTTATCTTGATAGCATTGTCTCACTTCTGTAGCTTCCAACTTATTCTTGTCAAAGCGGGCCATCTTTTCAGGATTTCTCCGCCACTTGGTAGAAAGTTTCAGGCGTAGTTTGACTACCACCAAGAAATGATCGGAATTCATATCTGCCCCGCGGAAGCATCGCACGTGTTCGACACTACCATGGTGTCCTCGTTCAACATGAATATGCTTGATCTGATTCATCGTACTTCCATCTGGGGATATCCAGATAACCTTACGTACTACTTTGCGGGGAAAGTATGTGCTTCTAATGGTCGTTCTCCTTGTATCCGCGAAGTTTATTAGTTTGATATCGTTCTCGTTTCTTGTTTCTTTGGATGATAGTGTACTGCTCTTGCTGACTTGGGCGTTGAAGTCTTCCATTATCAAGCGAATTGAATGCCTGTGTGCTACATTCTCTAGTCAAGGTAGAAATCGTTCTTTGTTTCCTCATCGGGATCCTCTGATAGAGCATGACAGTTCACTAGGCAGATCTTATATGGTTTAGCGTTTAAAATCATCCAACAGATGCAGTCATTTACTGGAGCCCATTTGTTGACAGTAGATATTATTTTATTGTGGACAGAAAATCCAATCCCGTGGAGTCCAGGCCTGACTTTGCCCATTGTTGTTAAAGAGCGCGTAGGTATCTCCAAAATCCGTAACACCCTAAGGAAGTCTCCTTTCTTGTATTGCTGCCACTAGGCATTGATATTTACCCATTTCTTCTCCTAGCTGTTTACATCCCCCTGTCATGAGTGACCTTACATTCCATGTTCGAATTCCAAATCCAGGGAATCCATTTATGTAATCAGTTTTGTCAACGTTTTGATTCCTTTTGTCTTTTTCTTTAACCAGGTTCCCTTTTTATGGAGGATTGGGGGGGGGGGGTTGTCAAATCTTCTAATCCTTCTTCTTTCTCATCCAGGCTTGCGGCCGGCAATTATGGGGTTGAGTGAAATCATGTATTTAAAAAATTCTCAACGCATCGAGAACCGAAATAAAATACTTAGTAAAGTCATTGTGTAAACGAGTTGGCCTGCAGGACGTCATGTGGTGCATTTACGAATATACGAGAAGAGGTGGAGTAAATACATCACACCCTGGGCGCATCCACAAGAACGTTTCGGGTGAGAGTAATGTGAAAGGTCTCTGTTAGATTCCTTTCATGTTAATTTCTTAAATCTGTTGTCATTTACGGCATAAATTCCTCTTCTAAATTAACTGTGGCGTTTCTGACTAACTGCCAGGAGACTGAGTAGTGGAACGTGTTACTTTTACACATAAACAAGAACGATCTGTCACACTACTACACTTTAAAACACAGTTTATATGTAATTCATGTCACACAGTCTCATACGGAACCTACATCCGCTTTCTTTTATGTACTGTATATGATAAGATACTGTCATCCCCCTTCCCTTCTGTGTGAGAGGATGAATGAGCAAATGTATTTCTAGTTGCATGCTTGAGGGTAGCAGACAAGCCTGTCTGCTAGAGAACAGTAGGACCAACGTCGGAACAGGTAGCTATGCTTTCTAAAAGCAAAGAGGTTTCTATCCTTAGTATCGTTCTGTCCGTCCCTTGTCATGTTGGTACAGGAAGCTGCCCCTCTGGTCACTTCCGTTTTGTATCGGGAAGCACGCTCGGTAGGAGCGCAGGTCAGTCTGTCCGCGGCGAGCGTCTGAAGTGGTAAGATCTCCGGCTAAGCGCGTGTATGCTAAGTCCGCAGGACAATGGATTTCTCAAGTTCAGCCTAACTGAAAATTTAATTAACTTTATTTCAGGTTTAGCTCTAAAATATCTAATGTTATCGTAAGTTGCAACGCAGTGTATTTCGAGTGCGAACTTCAGATTATTTTACAGTAGTTGCTTTGTCACTAGTTTGTGAGTAAAGTGAAACCACGAGTGACAATTTACGTGGATGACATATTAATTGCGGAAAAGTCGTGGGAGGATCATAATGACGTTCTGAACAGACTACTGGATGTTTTTGAGAAGGCAGGTGTAACAGTCAACTTAGATAAGTCACAGTTCGGACGAGAGAACATAAAATTCTTAGGCCATATTGTCTCAGCAAATGGAATACAACCTGACCCGGAGAAAATTGCGGCGATAGCGGAGTGTGCAATGCCGACAAATAAAAAACAGTTGCGAGCATTCTTAGGCCTGTGCAATTTTTATAAGCGTTTTATAAATTTTAGTGTACTTGGTACACCCCGTCTATGTGGACTAACAGGGAAGAACGCTTTGTGGGTCTGGGATCAAGAGGCACAGGATGAATTTTATAAACTGAAAAAGGCTTTGGTAGAGGCTCCCATCCTCGTGCATCCCGACCTGACACAAGAATTCTGTTTAATGACAGACAGTTCCTTGTCAGGATTAGGTGCGGTACTGTTTCAAACGGAAGGAAATGATGATATTACAACTTGGAAAACAATCTCGTTTGGGAGCAGGGTGCTCTCTCGATGTGAAAAAAATTATTCAGTGACAGAACTCGAAGCACTCGCGATAGTTTGGGCATTCTCAAAATTTAGGTATTTCTTATTTGGGAGGACCATCAGGGTATACACTGACCATCGTGCACTCCAGTTTCTTATGAGCACAAAAATCACGCATGGGAGACTAGGACGCTGGGCACTATACCTACAGGAATATAATTTCACTGTAGAATACATTCCGGGACAGAAAAATGTAATTGGTGACGCTTTATCGCGCATTCCTATAGGTTTGGTTCACACAGAAGAAGGGGAACTCGGTGAAAACAATTTTAGTATCCTATACTTACAGAATGTAGCGTTTGAGAACTTTGTTACCACCTCTTTAGGGAGTATAGCGGACGAACAGGATAAGGACGCTGTATTGAAAGATATAAAAAAGAAGTTGGAGGACAAGGAGAATGTAGGAATACGCCAGTACTACTTAGTGCGCAATAGAATACTATTCAAGAAACGAGCCCCGGACGATTCCAGATGGGTGTTGGTGATTCCGGAGGAACTCGTAAACAAAATTATATGGTACATACATTTGAGTTATGGTCACTTCGGAGCACAGAAATGTTGTGAAAAGCTGTAGGAGACATGCTATTTTAATAACATGCTACGGCGTATTCGTTGTGTACTTGGAGTGTGCGGACCTTGTCAGCGAGCAAAGGCGGCCACAGTGACGTATGCTGCATCATTGCACCCGATAATACCAAGCAGACTTCGTGACCTCGCGGCCGTCGATCTATTTGGACCACTAATACGATCCAAAGCAGGTTTTGCATATCTTTTCGTAGCGGTGGAGCTAACCTCCAAGTTTGTGTGTCTGACTCCGTTGAGGCGGGCCACAGGAAGGGCAGTGGCAGCTGCATTTGCAAAGCAGTTTCTGCATGAAGTTGGGCATGTGAAAAGAGTTATCTCGGATAATGGACCAAAATTTAGATCGCAATACTGGCAGCGGATGCTTCGAAGGAGAAGAATTAAACCTATATATATATATATATATATATATATATATATATATATATATATATATATATCTATTTCACCCCAGCTCGAACCCCAGTGAGCGTATTATGCGTGAATTAGGAAAACTATGTAGGTTATACTGCAGTCGTGATCACCGATCGTGGGACATACACCTAAAAGGATTTCAGAACATAATTAATGAGTTGCCTAATACGTCAACAAAGCTTCCGCCAATCACTGTGCTAAAAAACAAGGAGCCCCCGAGCAAAATCAAAGAGGTGGGGCCCTGGCCACTAGAGCCGAGACTACGCCGGAACGCAATTGTTGACTTAGCTTTACGCAACATCAAGCGTGCAGCAGAAGCCAGAGTCAAGGCGTATAAGACAAACGTGAGAAAAACAGTGTTTCATGTAGGACAAAAAGTTCTTATCAGATCACACAAGCTGTCTAACAAACGGTCAGGTGTCTGCAAGAAATTTTTTAATCTCTTTAACGGCCCGTATCGGATAAGGAAGATTCCCTATGAAAACGCCATAGAAGTTGAAACTCTTCGATCGAAGAAATCAAAAGGGCTACACCATGTGTCAAACGTAAAACCATACATTGAGTAGAAAGGACAGTGAGGAGTAGAGAGGACGGTGAAGAGAAACAATTGATTAGTTTACATTCGTGATAAATGCATTTTGAATAATATGTTGGTAAAAATAATGATAAAGATGTTTCTATGTGATTGATTGAAGTGATGTTTTTAGTTTTTTTTTTCCTTGTGCAATTAGGATTTAGGTTGGTCCAAAGGTGAAGATAAAAGGTCTCTTTGTGAACGGGTGAAATGCTGTTTATGGTTTTTTGGTGTAAATTGAGAAGAGTCGCTCCTGAGAGAAGGAAGATCTGTGTTGAATTAATGCAAAACTCAGGGGAATATCCGATCTGTGGGTATTATGGGTCTGGCAAACCCAAGTCCCCAGCTGTTAGTATCCTTATTTCCGATTTTCTGCTTTCAGTGCTACTATCTATCTATTACTATTCTATATCTGTCAGTATAAATGAGGATCTCTTACTATAGTATCCGTGCTGTATGAATATTTTAAGATAAGAGAACTCTGAGAAAGGAATGAGTAAGTTTAGAATCTTAAAGGAATTGGTAAGTTTAGAATCTAGAAAACAGGATGCAATGAGACGATTGATTAGCCATGGGCTTCCCAATATGCGCTAATATGTTAATATTGATGATATAGGTCTTTTTTTGTTCTTTATAGCTGAGTATGTAAAGTGCTGTCTGTGGATTTCGTCAGTATATTGATTCCCTTCAAGGTGAAAGAAGAATTGTGGTTTGTGTAATTTACGTGGCCGTGAAATAGTATTATGGCAGTCAAATGACGAGCAGTTTTCCAGCAAATGGAGAATGGAACGGAAATATGGATCCTTTTTGTAGTGTTGATTGATGTTGAGCCAGAGCCTGAAAAATTATTCTGCGTTAATACTTCTCCTAGAAAAGCGACGTTTATGTGTTTTGTTGATGCTGTACGCATTACAGCTTACTGTTTTCGCTGGTGCTGGATGCGCTGCAGCCCATATGATTTGTACTGAGGAAATTTCCCTCTTGAAGGTAGAGGAAGATTAAATAATTTTGATTATGGGACCGAAGGAAAGCTTGATTTAATGTAATAAGGAGGAAGCAAAACATTTGTCATTTAAACTACAGGAGGATTCGGATCTTTTGTGTCTGTTGTAAGTTCAATATGTTAAGATGTTACTGTTTTACAGAAAAGAGGTGACTACAATTTTGCCATTCATGAGAAATGAATCCAGAATAACCACCACAGGCGAAATAACTTATTTGAAAGCGAAAGGTAACTTAAAGAATGAACGAAATGGGAGCAATATGGGTAAGAAAATGTAGTATAACCTGTATAATTAAAATATCTTTACCCTTTTCACAGTCATATGTGTGATTAATTCTTGTGATAACGTAATTTTAGATGAAATTTTCGTACTGTTTTATGTGTGAATATATAAGTATGAGAAATGTATAATTGCGAGTCTCTTATCAGGTGTGTCAGCTGGTATAAATGTTTTGGCGTGTAAATAACCATTTTTCTTTTTACTATGTATGTTTAAGGAAAGTTTCTCCATATTTATCATGTGACAAAACATATGCCGCGAGCGTCAAGAAGAGGACGAATTAGAAAAATGTTGTAGTGGTATAAACACGGTGTTTAAGTAGCATTGAAGTAGCTTGTGGGATTAACGAGTAGTGGATTGAAGTAGAATTTTGAGTAATGCATGTTTATGGGTAGTTAGTTTGTAGAATAGACAACAGGTGTGCATGTGTGTGTGTAAATAACATGTGAACCCTATGCCATCCTGACCTATACTTGCACAAGTCATAATCCTATTCATTTTAGTGAATTAATAAGTAGCATTTGATTTATTAAAACGTAAGTGAACCACATTAGTGATGTGGATTTTGATTTTATATTGTCAGTTCATTTAATTTTTATTTTTATATTGTAAGTCATTTCACTTTAATTTTTTTTATATTGTCAGGTCATTTAACTTATATTTTTATATTGTCGATTCATCAAATTTTTTATTTAAAAAAAAATTAAGTCTCACTTTTGTTCTAAAAAAATTGTGAAAGACAATACTAAGTGGTATTATGTATGACATTTTGTAGTCACATAACTATGATGAACAATTTCTGTGAATGCAGTTGAGAACCTGAAAGCGAACTGGCTAAAACTCTTACGAGACAGCGGGAGCGGCGAGGAGGAGGACTAGTTGTAAACCGGTGGGTTTCCCAGCAGGACACACTGTCAGCCGGGCCACTTCCGGAGAGCGGTCGACCACAAAAGAAGGGTACGCGGCAAACACTTTCCCTTGCACCTGGAACTAATGGCCGGCCACACCAGTGCGACCCTCCGTGGAGGCGATGACCTGAGATGGCCGAGCGGTCCACCGCGCGGAAATCCATCTGCTGGCAACGCACCACACGCACGCGACCGTGGCGAGACGAGGGCGGAGAAACGACAGAAGACAGGGAATAAAGGGGCGTGGAGCCTTTTGACATGTACTGTCCAGAGAAACTTGCAGACGTCAACGACGCCTATCGACATTTCCTGACGGATGCCCACTGTCGAGCGACAGTTAATCATGGTTCGATGTTCTCTGGTCGCTAAGGGTGGCACAAAGAAGAGCCATTTAGTGTCATCCTTGCCCAGGAATATCAAACCGGCGAGCCAATTGAGGATAACTCCAGAATGTAAAACACAAGGGGCGTGGAGCCTTTTGACACATTCTGTGCAGAGAAACTGGCAGACTTCAACGACGCTTATCAACATTTCCTGGTCGATGCCCACTGTCAAGCGACAGTAAATCATAGTACGATGTTCTCTGGTAGCTAAGGGTTGCACAAAGAAGACCCATTAAGTGTCATCCTTGCCCAGGAATATCAACCTGGCGTGTCAAACGAGGATACCGCACGAATTTGACAACACAAACATGGAACCAAACCGAGATGTAGGTGACACGGGCCACCCAGAGAAACTTCATGAGAGGGCAGAGAAGGCGGGATTGCACGCAACAGACGGACAAAAAAAAAAAATCCCTACTGACAGCTGCGGCGACGAACCCCCCCTCCCCCTATATTGTGCCTCGGAACAGTGGAACTACTGAGTGTGTCAGTGAACAGTGATGATACGGTTCTTAGTCCAATGCATATAGGTGTGTTCTGTCAGAGAAACTTTGACTCGTGTGTTTTGCAGGGGTTCGATTTATTGGTGTTTATTAGACTGACTCTTGTATTTTGCAGGTGTTCTGTTTTTTTTTTTTTAGACTTTGACTTTTGTATTTTGCAGGTGTTTTATTTACTGGTGTTTTTTTAGACGTTGGCTACTGTACTTTCAGAGCTGTTTTATTTTTCAATGTTTGTTTTTGTGTGTTGTATTAGATTTGTGATATTTTGTTTCGTAAATTCATTCCTGTGGCATTGGTTCGTTTATCAGTCAGATAGCTATTCATGCCCATTGGACAGTGATCGCTCAGTCTTTGCATGGGGCATATTTAAAGTGAAGAACCCATTAAGGGTAACAATCACATAATTAATTGTAGTTTCAGTATAATGACATAGTGATCACTGTTTGATAACTAACTGAAATATAGTAGAGTGATTAAATTAGTGCCACAAAGTTATTTTAATTATACAAATTATTAGTTTTATGAGATATAGAATTTTTTGCGATAACCGCTTTGTAAAACATGTTTTTTTCTCTTATCTTTTTTTTGCTTTTGCGGATTGTGCATTGTAATTTTCTGTTTTATAATACTGATGTTATTTTCATTTTTTTTTAAATTGCTGTGGCACCTTTGCCATTTTCATAAATTTTACATGTTAATAAACAGTCATAAAATTTCCTGTGATCAGTTGGCTCTTGCAATGAGCAAATACTGGTGAACTCCATAAGGGTAACAACCAGAAATTGTTTTCATATTAATGACACGGGAACCATTGTTTTTACTTGCTGACCGAATTAGGTCCACACTATCTTTTAAATAGGTGTCACGGATTGTTTATTTTCTCTTTGAAATTAGTAGATTCTAAAGATGTGTTGAAATTGTTGTGTTTTAGCAAGTAGCTGGTCACCTTTTGCCTTTTCTTTACATTTTTGGTTTAAGTTGGGTGTGAGAAGCCTGCTTGGGAATGTCCTAGCATGCCAGAAAATTCCCTGTACAGTCTTTTCCCGGAGCGTTGGGGTTATGAAAGGTCTCTGTTAGATTCCTTTCATGTTAATTTCTTAAATCTGTTGTCATTTACGGCATAAATTCCTCTTCTAAATTAACTGTGGCGTTTCTGATTATCTGCGAGGAGACTGAGTAGTGGAACGTGTTACTTTTACACATAAACAAGAACGATCTGTCACACTACTACACTTTAAAACACAGTTTATATCTAATTCATATATGCAATTCATGTCACACAGTCTCATACGGAACCTACATCCGCTTTCTTTTATGTACTGTATATGATAAGATACTGTCATCCCCCTTCCCTTCTGTGTGAGAGCATGAATGAGCAAATGTATTTCTAGTTGCATGCTTGAGGGTAGCAGACAAGCCTGTCTGTTAGAGAACAGTAGGACCAACGTCGGAACAGGTAGCTATGCTTTCTAAAAGCAAAGAGGTTTCTATCCTTAGTATGGTTCTGTCCGTCCCTTGTCATGTTGGTACAGGAAGCTGCCCCTCTGGTCACTTCCGTTTTGTATCGGGAAGCACGCTCGGTAGGAGCGCAGGTCAGTCTGTCCGCGGCGAGCGTCTGAAGTGGTAAGATCTCCGGCTAAGCGCGTGTATGCTAAGTCCGCAGGACAATGGATTTCTCAAGTTCAGCCTAACTGAAAATTTAATCAACTTTATTTCAGGTTTTAACTCTAAAATATCTAATATTATCTTAAATTGCAACGCAGTGTATTTCGAGTGCGAACTTCAGATTATTTTACAGTAGTTGCTTTGTCACTAGTTTGTGAGTAAAGTGGAACCACGTGTTGATCAGTAACTCTAAATAAGATCATCAATCTTAAATGCGAATGTGCGTGAGATTATAACGTCTCGCCTTAACAATATTTTTCAATATAGCAACTTTTCTTTATGTTCAACCCACGTGGGGTGTGCTTTGTGAGACCAGTACCACGTGCTTATACAATTGTTCGACCCATCAGGTTAATAGTAAGACGATAGTAACCAGTTCGAGGTTTTTCTTTTGTAAATTGCTTTTCGATCTAATTTATTTTAATTATCAAAATTATTGTGGCATTACACTCTTTGTGTAAAGCAAGTTAACCACGTGAAGCATTTGGTGTAATCATCAAAGTAGCTCTCAGCTATTCTTTTCGGGAAGATTTCACAGAGAGTTAGTATGAATTTAGTATACCAGGCTGTGGTAATTACATGACGGACAGGATTGCGCTACGAACGTTACTTCTTTGGGTGAAAATTGAATCGGTTGGTTGTGGTTAATTTCCTCTTACATATGTTTCAATGTTCTTCGTGTGTTATTTTATGAATGTAGTGTCGTATGCAGTCTCCCAATCTTGGCTCCCTATTTGATGTGTTCCGTAAGATTACAAACTCACATTTTCACAATCCAAAATAAGGCACCAGCTTAGTTATGACTCAAGTTTAATATGCTGAAATTTCAATGATCAATGTTAAAATAAATTTCCAAATATAAACTGATTTATTTATTTTTATTTAAATTCTCTTTTTTATATATGTATCACCGGTTTTCGTGTGACTATTAAAAGATTATAATTAATGTTAGTCTGGTTGGAAATTTTGTAAGCTAGATTGGATACCTGGTGAAACAGTTGCTCAATAGTGCAACGTTAACTTCCTCAGATAGCTCACAGCTTTTAACCCTCTTTTATTGTCTATCAGCACCGCTTTCACATAACAAATTAAAGCGACAACATTACAAATGGATAGCAGCTTCCGTACCCCTCCATAAGAAAAAACTATGTTCGAAAACTCCAGATTAGAAATATTTCAAAACCTATAAATTTTTTAAAGTAGGACATAAAAATGTCCCTCAGACTTACCAGCCAGTCTCAATAGCCACAAATAATTCCTAAAATTTTTGAAAAGCTTATTTTGGAGAAAATAACTTCCTTACAAATAATCAGTTTGGTTACAAAAGGGGAAAAATAAAACTTCAGCAGTTCTTGACATTGTAAACCAGATAATCAAAGCTTTGAAAATAAAAATAAGGGCTCACCTATTTTATGTAACCTATGTAAAGCATTTTATTGTATTTACTGTGAAATATCGCTTGAGAACTTTAATTTTATAGGTGACATAATACAGCAAATAAAAGTAATCGCTTCATAATAAAGTAACAAAGAACAATGCGTCTGTAAGAGATGGACGTTCTCTTGTGAAAATATTTGAGACCGATGTCCACAGAGATCAGTTCTTGGATCACTCTTATTCATAACTGCAATCAGTGATTTGCTTCATCATGCTCCCCATTCTGTGATCTGCTATGCCGATGATACAATGAAAACTACCACCTATCAAGACACATCAGTACCAACAACAATGTCATTGGGTTCACTACATGCTACAGAGAAATGCTTCTTCTCTAACAAAATTATGTGTAATCCAAATTAAGAGCTGTCATCTTCTGTTAAGACTATGTAACGATATTGAAAATAAGTCGACAAAACTTTAAAGAGAACACATCAGTCCTGTTTGTAAAAGAATATCAGCCTAACATAGCTAATGTAGAATGAGGGAGGTGTAGTTACTGCTGAATATCTAAAACTGGCATGTTTTGGACTGTTCCAGTCTCATATTTCTTACGAAAATCTAAGAGAAAGGTATTCGAAAAATGTGTAGACCTGTCCCAAGACACCATTGTCGACCTATATTTTGACAACTTAAAGATACTCTCATTGCTGTAAGTTAAATTGAAACTAAAAGAATTTCAGAGTAGAGGAAACGTTCACTAGAGTATTACCAGAGGAAAAATGGAAATAGATATTCCAAAACACAGACTGGTGAAGCAGTCCATTCACTCAGAGTCAGCTCCCTACAAATTTTTGTTAAATTGCCGCCATCAGAGTGGCCCACATCTTGGAAATTATTTCAAAGCCAATTTTGTAGCTAGCTGGCTGAAAACCCATTTTAAGTATAACAATTTAAAACGTTCCCTTAGAAAAATTAGTGAATTACTATGCTGATAAACCTCTTACGTTATTTGATTTTCAAACAGCTGAGCAGAACTGAACGTACTCAGACATTTCTCTCTTTACTTATTCTGATCAACACTAAACTGACACACAATATTTTTAGCGCAACGCAATCTGACTTACAATAATCTCTACAAAAGAATGGCCCTGACTAACAATAACCTATACCTTTTATGAATCACTTACCTCACAAAAATCTTCGTTATTCGAACTACTGCAATACAGCGAGTGCCAATACTGTCAGCTAAATAAAGGATTCTAACTACTGAAGGCACTAACTACTGATAACCATGTACTTAGCAAATGAAAGATTTTGATAGAGAACAAACAATGTATTTACCTTAATAATGTTCAAGAGTCATATATATATATATATATATATATATATATATATATATATCAGTTCATGATATCTAGTATTACAAATTTACTCTTTCTGATGGACACACGTCCAGATCGTCCGCTCTCAAAACTCTGCCATCTCTCTTTCCACATCCACCGCTGCTGGCGGCTCACCTCCAACTGCGCAACGCTACGCACTGTTCACATCCAACTGTCCAACACTCAATAGCAACTATTCCAACAATGCAAACCAGCCACAGACTGCACACAGCACAGTCAGTGATTTTCATACAGAGCGCTACGTGGCGTTACCAACATGAAAACCTACTTACAAATTTTTTTATGTTCAGACTGTGGAAATGATAGGTTATAATTCAAAATTTATTGCTAAATGTCTGTAATTCTGTATGTTTTAATAAAGTACATCGGAACTACTTGTGTCTATAATCATATATAAGAGCTGAAACCTATTCTGTTGCATGTATGGTCAACGCCGAATAAAGACATGAATATGAATGCTGCCCCACTACTCTGACTGATGTATCAAAAGAATAGGAGTTTGAAGAAAACGAGAATATGTAGCGGATATTGATCAAAAGCTATTTGTTGTGAAATATCAAAACCATTTCGCCGTTGGGTGCTGTTCTCCATGCAACTACAATTTACATATGACTCTGGGTTCGAGAAACTTCCAGCAACAATTTATTCACAGCTATTTTTCCCTCATTATCAACCGATGTCATTAACTACAAAAAAGTGAGAATTTGGAAATTGTTCTGATTCACATGAAACTTGCCTGTCTAACAACGAAATAACATGTTCAAATCTCTTAAAAACTGTATATCTCAGTTCAATATATTATAGGCTGTAGGTAAATATAAAATGATACATTTAGTAAGTTTTGTGATTAATTAATATAGTTTTTAATAGTTTTGAGAGACGTTTTGCAAGCAATTCTGCTAGGTTTCCTCTATACCTCCCCCTTCCATGAAACTAACAGTGCGAGTATCCCACCCGAACTCCCAACCACGCGCTCATCGCCCCACTCCATTCCAGCTCAGTTATTTGATACGTATTTTACTGTCTCCAATATCCAATGAATACCTCGAAAACTTTACAATACAGCATAAGCAATAACACTTTTATTGATATAGAATAACTAATTTCATGTGTCATAATTTAAAATATCTAATACTTTGTTTCGTCTTTCACCACTATCAGCCAATATGTATTCTCCTCAGGTCATATTTGTTAAGATTACGCATACTGTCAAGAAACATGACTACTAGTTGCGTAAAGGAATATACCAGATTTATAATTCAAAAGTCAATTTAAGTGCATATTTCGTAGGGTCAGTGCCAGTGGATGTACCAGCAAGACTCGTAGTTGCGAGAAAAACTCACAAGGAAGCTGCAGTTATAGAAACTGGAACAGTTTAGCAAGTCATAATTTTAGACCTTGATTTAGTGGAACTATGCCTTGTAATCAGTAAGCTCAAAACACAAAAATTAATTCTACAACGCAGTCTGACATCTAGAATAGGAAGAGGACTAATTACATTAGCACAAACTTACAATAAACTGCGCAACTAGTAATTGGCAGGCATAGCGTGTATCATGGATGGGCTCACATTCTGGAGGACGACGGTTCAAATCCCCGTCAGGTCACCCTGATTTAGGTTTTCAGTGATGTCCCCAAATTGCTTAAGGCGAATACCGGGATGGTCCCCTCGAAAGGGCACGGCCGCTTTCCGCCTCCGAACTTCCCGAATCCGAGCCTGTGCTCCGTCTCTAACGACCTCGTTTCGATGGGACGTTACGCACCAATCTCCTCCTCCTCCTCCTGTGTGATGGAATATCTAATACTGCGAAAGCCACAAGTAAAACCCAGGCAAAGCTATTAGTTATCACGTTATCAAGGGATCGTGGCTCTTCATTGTGTTGGCAAGGCTCTATAATATTAAAGTGAGTAATTATTAGTGATACCTATCCAAATCAACTGATTCATGCCGTGGCTCGAAAAACTGAATTTATATGA
The DNA here is from genome assembly GCF_023897955.1 of Schistocerca gregaria. Taxonomy (NCBI): domain Eukaryota; kingdom Metazoa; phylum Arthropoda; class Insecta; order Orthoptera; family Acrididae; genus Schistocerca; species Schistocerca gregaria. Next base: position 472,831,267 of record NC_064921.1, read on the forward strand.
ACTGTTACGAAATGTGAGGATCGCTACCCTGCTCATTCCAAGGTAATACTTGATTTGAACACACACACACACACACACACACACACACACACACACACACACACACACACACACACACAATACATACCGTAGAGAAATTCGATACTAGAGCTGTACATTCGGGAAAGCAGCTTCAAAACTTACCTTTACAGCACAAATTTGTACGCGCACAGAACGGGATGTTTCTTGTTACTATTAATACGGGAAAACTGTATACGACCTGAATTAAATCATTGTCTGCACTGTCTGTTACAACGGAGTAGACAAGAGGGGATCGCTTGCAACAGTTGCGCACAAGATGGCGTCGGACAACGAATGCACAATAAATATGTGTAAATGTAAGGTAGGTGACGTAGGAAAGTAGAAATTAGTAACAGAAAAGTCAAATAACTGTGTGTGTTCGCTACAAATCAAACAAAAGTTGACCCAAGCCATGTAGGATTCACAGCTCTCGTGAGGCAAAAGTCAAAATTACAGCAATCACAGATGTTCAAGTTTCGTATATGCGATGTCCAATACAAATGTCACACGAATGAAGTGCCTCTGCCTTGCATATTAGCACTCGCTGAAAATAACTGGAACGATCTCAACAAATCTCTGAACAGCTGCAACTACCTCTGGACTGCTACAGCTCAGTGCTCTATGCCTCCAAAGAAAACAATGTTTTCAGTTGGGGGCAACAAAGCTAGTACCAGTTATGAATAACAGCTGATTGAGAAGTCACAGTTTTCACAACAACTTATTTCTATCTGCTTTTGATTTCAGGTACTAGGAGTTACAAGCAGCAACGAAAAATAGCTGTATAACTCAACGCCATGTGCCATAAGTTGGCCGAAGTTCGTACTCCTTACTAAGAACGATGTCTCATGTTATCGAGTCTGGCTGCGGTTTCAGTCACAATGAGATATCAGTTGGCCGAAGTTCCAGTTTTCGTAGTTTATGTACGATATATGTAAATAATATGCATAAAAATACTCTCCAGAGCTTTATGCATCATGCTACATGGGTTTCCTAAATTTACTTTGCAGTTTTAGTATTTAAGACAAAAGGTGCGTTGAATATGACAAATTGCGTTCAATATGGAATGATCGTAAACATTAGGCTACGCCACAGATCACTGTGCTACCACAATCTTTATTTGGAATTCAGATTCGACAGATCTCACTGTCACAAAGACTAAGATTTGGGAGGGGGGCGGGGGCAGGGGAGAGGGGATCTATATCACACTTCTGCCAGTCTTTATCAATAACAGTTGTAAGCGTATTAGTTGTGGAGTATCTTTGCGGGCAGCCGCGTCTAGAGAGTCGAGCGCGGGACACGGAACTGATATGTTGTTTAGCGTGTAGCTCTGCATGTCAGAGGCATTGTTAGTACGGAAGTTGAAGTGTTGCTACAAGTGTTATTATAGTAAAGTGGTGATACAGAAATGGTTAAGAGGAAAATGCGTCAAGAAGTAATTGAAAATGAGCAGTGCCGTCAATAACGTACACTCCTGGAAATGGAAAAAAGAACACATTGACACCGGTGTGTCAGACCCACCATACTTGCTCCGGACACTGCGAGAGGGCTGTACAAGCAATGATCACACGCACGGCACAGCGGACACATCAGGAACCGCGGTGTTGGACGTCGAATGGCGCTAGCTGCGCAGCATTTGTGCACCGCCGCCGTCAGTGTCAGCCAGTTTGCCGTGGCATACGGAGCTCCATCGCAGTCTTTAACACTGGTAGCATGCCGCGACAGCGTGGACGTGAACCGTATGTGCAGTTGACGGACTTTGAGCGAGGGCGTATAGTGGGCATGCGGGAGGCCGGGTGGACGTACCGCCGAATTGCTCAACACGTGGGGCGTGAGGTCTCCACAGTACATCGATGTTGTCGCCAGTGGTCGGCGGAAGGTGCACGTGCCCGTCGACCTGGGACCGGACCGCAGCGACGCACGGATGCACGCAAAGACCATAGGATACTACGCAGTGCCGTAGGGGACCGCACCGCCACTTCCCAGCAAATTAGGGACACTGTTGCTCCTGGGGTATCGGCGAGGACCGTTCGCAACCGTCTCCATGAAGCTGGGCTACGGTCCCGCACACCGTTAGGCCGTCTTCCGCTCACGCCCCAACATCGTGCAGCCCGCCTCCAGTGGTGTCGCGACAGGCGCGAATGGAGGGACGAATGGAGACGTGTCGTCTTCAGCGATGAGAGTCGCTTCTGCCTTGGTGCCAATGATGGTCGTATGCGTGTTTCGCGCCGTGCAGGTGAGCGCCACAATCAGGACTGCATACGACCGAGGCACACAGGGCCAACACCCGGCATCATGGTGTGGGGAGCGATCTCCTACACTGGCCGTACACCTCTGGTGATCGTCGAGGGGACACTGAATAGTGCACGGTACATCCAAACCGTCATCGAACCCATCGTTCTACCATTCCTAGACCGGCAAGGGAACTTGCTGTTCCAACAGGACAATGCACGTCCGCATGTATCCCGTGCCACCCAACGTGCTCTAGTAGGTGTAAGTCAACTACCCTGGCCAGCAAGATCTCAGGATCTGTCCCCCATTGAGCATGTTTGGGACTGGATGAAGCGTCGTCTCACGCGGTCTGAACGTCCAGCACGAACGCTGGTCCAACTGAGGCGCCAGGTGGAAATGGCATGGCAAGCCGTTCCACAGGATTACATCCAGCATCTCTACGATCGTCTCCATGGGAGAATAGCAGCCTGCATTGCTGCGAAAGGTGGATATACACTGTACTAGTGTCGACATTGTGCATGCTCTGTTGCCTGTGTCTATGTGCCTGTGGTTCTGTCAGTGTGATCATGTGATGTATCTGACCCCAGGAATGTGTCAATAAAGTTTCCCCTACCTGGGACAATGAATTCACGGTGTTCTTATTTCAATTTCCAGGAGTGTATTTATGTATCCTCTCGTTGCGCGTCGCACAGCACCGATCATCCGCGCCGTGTTCGGTCTCCCGGAATGAATTGATATGAATCAGTAAAAAATAGTTACCACGAAAGAGTGCAGTCACGTGTCAGTGTCTTCTAGCGAGCGTGAGGACGTGCGTTCGGTCACCGCGTTCCGCATTTATCAACAATCAGCCGCGCCGCGATGGTTACGCGCACGCTCGTACAACTGAGAACTGAGAACTGAAAAATTAACTTTACGAACAGTGTTATATGATTACTAGTGTCAGCGAGGTCTATTACCAGATATCTCTGTGTGTGACGAGCGTAATAACGTTCGTTCGATCATTCGGCTTCCGCATCATCAACAATCACCCGCGTCGTGTCGGTTACGCTCGTCCGACTGATATTTTGGACTGTTAATCATCAAGATTGTTAATTGGGATAAACATTTACGCTTTAGAGTGTAAACAATGCAACCTGTGATTCCGTATCGTCTCAGAATATAGATGTTCATACCAGACGTAGGACAACGTTGTGCTTGACGTTGAGTGGCTCCCCTAAACCTGCTTGCATATTTAGATAGATAATTTCAGGCATTCCAGCAGCAGTGTGGAGCAGAACACTACGACCGCCGGGGGATTATCAGGTACGTGGTGTGGACAGGCCGCACGGTCAAGAAAAGCAGAAACTCAACCAGTTTAAGGGTCCCCCACCCCCTTTAGTACTCCCGGGTGTGTTACAAAGTGTGCAACTTTAACAAGGGGAGAATAGAACTTTTATTATTCACTCTCAGTGAGTTTGAAATTTATTTGTCGCCCCATTCAAATCGCTTAATTAGTTTAATAACTCTATGTTCAAATATTCAGTTCGCACACTTACGTTATGGTTTATGGCTCTTTTATACAAAGTTTTCTTCAAGAGTTGTCTTGAGCTTTCACGATTCACTCTCCTATAGGTCGATGCATACCTAGGAAAGCCAGTGATGAGTGTAGGATCTGCTTCTGGGAAATCAGGACGATTATTAAGCTTTTCTGCTATTACCACTTACTAACAATGTAGTTCACAGTGTAAAACTGCTAATATGTCCGGTAACGTAATCGGTTGATTGGAGGAAGCCTTCACATTTTCCATAAGTAATTTTAGATATGTCGATACGCAGAATTCGAAACTAACATTTTTTTTTTCAGGTGAAGACGGTCCATGAGAATAGTGGCAACTTGTGGCTGTCAACGATATTTTGAATTATATTGATATATAGGGTGACTTAAAATGTAGTTCAGACGCCTGTGAACATAACAAAGCATTTAGAATTCATATTCTGATCACAAACTCTAACCGTGCTGTGTGACACTTTACGTTATGTTTCTCGGCATCACACTGTTAACATTTTTCACATTTCTTTCATTAATAGAAATTTTAAAGCAAAGAAAGAAAAAATGTAAACCGTGTTTACTACACTCTGTTTTATTGGGTTGAAATATTCCTCTATGCTCAAGCGGGTAAATTACTTTTGTATATCATGTAATAAATGAGTATTAATAATGTCGTCTTTCGTAAATTATTAACAGTTGGGTCCTTACAAAAAAACGCCTTTACCGGCGAGAACATTCACTTCCGTTGCACTGACTCAGTTCACCTGGTTAGACATACCAGTTGGAAATATATTTACCAGAGCCTGTTAGTTATTAGTAGTGGCTAATCACAGTGCAACAGCTACGGTGATTAATAGCGGAACCAACATTTTAACGTTGGTGGAGTGCAGAATGGAAACAGGTTGTGAATTTGTAAAGTGTGATTATAAACTGTGACACATGTTGTTGTTGTTGTTGTGGTCTTCAGTCCTGAGACTGGTTTGATGTAGCTCTCCATGCTACTCTATCCTGTGCAACCTTCTTCATCTCCCAGTAATCTTCAGCATTCGTCTGTAGCACCACATTTCGAAAGCTTCTATTCTCTTCTTGTCCAAACTATTTATCGTCCATGTTTCGCTTCCATACATGGCTACACTCCACACAAATACTTTCAGAAATGACTTCCTGACACTTAAATCTGCACTCGATGTTAACAAATTTCTCTTCTTCAGAAACGCTATCCTTGCCATTGCCAGTCTACATTTTATATCCTCTCTACTTCGACCATCATCAGTTATTTTGCTCCCCAAATAGCAAAACTCCTTTACTACTTTAAGTGTCTCATTTCCTAATCTAATTCTCTCGGCATCATCCGACTTAATTCGACTACAATCCATTATCCTCGTTTTGCTTTTGTTGATGTTCATCTTATATCCTCCTTTCAAGACACTGTCCATTCCATCCAACTGCTCGTCCAAGTCCTTTGCCGTCTCTGACAGAATTACAATGTCATCGGCGAACCTCAAAGTTTTTATTTCTTCTCCTTGAATTTTAATACCCACTCCGATTTATTCTTTTGTTTCCTTCACTGCTTGCTCAATATACAGATTGAATAACATCGGTGAGAGGCTACAACCATGTCTTACTCCCTTCCCAACCACTGCTTCCCTTTGATACCCCTCGACTCTTATAACTGCCATCTGGTTTCTGTACAAATTGTAAATAACCTTTCGCTCCCTGTATTTTACTCCTGCCCTGTATTTTGAAAGATAGTATTCCAGTCAACATTGTCAAAAGCTTTCTCTAAGGCTACAAATGCTAGAAACGTAGGTTTGCCTTTCCCTAATCTTTCTTCTACGATAAGTCGTAATGTCAGTATTGGCTCACGTGTTCCAGTGTTTCTACGGAATCCAAACTGATCTTCCCCGAGGTCGGCTTCTACCAGTTTTTCCATTCGTCTGTAAAGAATTTGTGTTAGTATTTTGCAGCTGTGGCTTATTAAACTGATTGTTCGGTAATTTTCACATCTGTCAACACCTGCTTTCTTTGGGATTGGAATTATTATATTCTTCTTGTAGTCTGAGGGTATTTCGCCTGTTTCATACATCTTACTCACCAGATGGTAGAGTTTTGTCAGGACTGGCTCTCCCAAGGCCGTCAGTAGCTCCAATGGAATGTTGTCTACTACGGGGGCCTTGTTTCGACTCACGTCTTTCAGTGCTCTGTCAAACTCAGTATCGTATCTCCCATTTCATCTTCATCTACATCCTCTTCCATTTTCATAATATTGTCCTCAAGTACATCGCCCTTGTATAGACCCTCTATATACTCCTTCCACCTTTCTGCTTTCCCTACTTTACTTGGAACTGGGTTTCCATCTGAGCTATTGATGTTCATACAAGTGGTTCTCTTATCTCCAAAGGTCTCTTTAATTTTCCTGTTGGCAGTATCTATCTTACCCCTAGTGAGATAAGCCTCTACATCTTTACATTTGTCCTCTAGCCATCCCTGCTTAGCCATTTTGCACTTCCTGTCGATCTCATTTTTGAGACCTTTGTATTCCTTTTTGCCTGCTTCATTTACTGCATTTTTATATTTTCACCTTTCATCAATTAAATTCAATATTTCTTCTGTTACCCAAGGATTTCTACTAGCCCTCGTCTTTTTACCTACTTGATCCTCTGCTGCCTTCACTACTTCATCCCTCAAAACTACCCATTCTTCTTCTACTGTATTTCTTTCCCCAATTCCTGTCAATTGTTCCCTTATGCTCTCCCTGAAACTCTGTAAAACCTCTGATTCTTTCAGTTTATCCAGGTCCCATCCCCTTAAATACCCACCTTTTTGCAGTTTCTTCAGTTTTAATCTACAGTTCCTAAGCAATAGATTGTGGTCAGAGTCCACATCTGCCCCTGGAAATGTCTTACAATTTAAAACCTGGTTCCTAAATCTCTGTCTTACCATTATATAATCTATCTGATATCTTTTAGTGACACCTAGCAACTACAAATACCAGTTATCAAGAAGTAGCATTTATATAAATCATCGATATCAGAAAGTCAGAGTTTAGCCCAATTCCCTTCTTTATTCGATTCTGTCAACAATGAATTCCCCATCAGCTGACTTCAAAATTGACACAAACATCGTTGGGCGCTTGGAGGTTATACTGGGGAAAACACTAGAAAACGCGAAGTGTTACTCAAGCAGCAGGCTTAGAGCGAAAGTCTACAAATTTTCGCCAAAACCACGAATATTTCATTCTATTCCTTCAACAAATAGCGTGGTTGGACATTTCCTTCCCCCTGGAAACTGCTTATTAGACGCTAAGAAAGAGAGAGATTAAGTGGGTAGTCGTATTTAGCTCCTGAGCGGTGGAGTAAGGACATAGGCCAAGGCACTAGCAGTGCAATCCGCAGCTAGTCGTTACTCATTTGCACGCCATTTCCAATTAAAAGTAACATGCTGGTCACTGATACTCTCTGCTAAAAGCGTGGCAAGTTGTACTTTGTTGTGGCCTTCAGTCAGAACACTTGTTTATGCACCTCACCATCTACCTTGTCTATCGTATGTAAGCCATTTCATCTCTGCATTACTTCTGTGCTCTTCATCGTTCGAGCTTTAGTCTCCCACCACCGTTCCCTCTGTTACGAAATTGACGATTCCTTGATGTCTCAGGATGTGACCCACCAAGCGATCTCTTCTCATAGCCAAGTGGTGCCACAAATTTCTTTCCTCCGCAGTTCGCCTCAGTAGCCCTTCTTTAGTTATGCAATTCACACGTTTCACATTCAGCATACTTCTGTAACACTACGAGTACATATCAAAAGCTTCTTTTCTTTTTATCTAAACTATTCATCGGCTTCGTTTCACTTCTTTTCCATCCTACATTCCCAAATAATTTCAGAAAAGACATCCTATCATTCAAATTTACATTTCTCGGAGACGCTTTGTTGCTAATGCCAGTCTGAATTTTAAATCCGCTCTACTTCGACCATCATCACTTATTTTGCTGGCCAAATTGCAGAAATCAACTACATACTCTAATTTCCTTAAGATCGCATGCATTTAATTCTACTATATTCCATTGATCTTGTCTTCTTTTTGATGCTGTTCATCTTGTATCTTTTTCGAGACTCTATCTATTACGGTCAACTTCTCTTTCAAGTCATTTGCTGTCTCTAACAGAATTACAATGTCGTCAAAGAAGGAAAAAGGAAAAGCCGCAATCAAGCTCTTAAGACCGACCCATTGTCGACCGAACCCCGTGTCATTCCCAGTCATTCATTACCGGATGCGATGTCGAGGGGCATAGGTTCAGCTCACCGCACTCCTGGCCATTGCTGACGTATCAATCTTGGAGCTTCTACCGCTCGGTCAGGTTGTTCCTCCATTGGCATCACGAGGCTGTGTGCATCCCGGTCCAGTCCCACCATCGCGGAAAAGTCCCTGGCACTACCAGGAATCTAACCCGGGCCCCCAGAATGAGGGTCAGTCGCGTTGACCACTCGGCTACGGAGGCGGACACAACGTCGTGACCAAACCTCAAAGTTATTTTTTGTTCTCCTTGAACTTTAAATTTCTGGTACACAATAAACCTGTACTGGTATAACTGAAAGGAAAATAGAAACGTGACGGTGCAAGGTTTCGGTGGACCGACGTCTGGCGCGGAGAGGGGGGGTAATGAAACATAATCAATTTAGAAGTATGATCCTCTACTGTTGTACAATTTAGACCCTAATGGTCTGGAAAATGATGTATACACTTAGCTGACAAAAGTCGTGCGATACCTCCAAGTATTGTGTCGGACCTGCTTTTGTCCGGCGTACTGCGGCAACTAGATGTGGTATGGAGTCGACAAGCTGTTGAAAGTTCGCTGCAGAAATATTGAGCCATGCAGCCTCTATAGCCGTCCATAACTGTGAAAGAGTTACCGGTGCAGGATTTTGTGCTCGAACTGAGCTGTCGATTATGTCCCATAAGTATTCTATGCGATTCATGTCGGACCATCTGGGTGGCCAAATCATTCGCTGCAATTCTTCAGAATGTTCATCAAACCAATCGTGAACTTTTGTTTCCCAGTGATGTGGCACATCATTATCCATAAAATTGCAACGTTGTTTGGGAACAAGAAGCCCACGAATGGCTGAAAATGGTCTCCAAGTAGCCGAACATAACCGTCTCCAGTCAGTGATTTATGTAAACACAGCCCACACCATAATGGAGGCAGCTTCCATAGTACCTTGTAGACAACTTGGGCCCATGGTTTCGTGGGTCTGCGCCAAACTCGAACCCTGCCATCGGCTCTTGCCAACTGAAATCTGACCAGGCTAGGAGTTTCAACTCGTCTAGGTTCCAACCGATATGGTCACGAGTCTACGAGAGGCGCTGCAGTCGACGTCATGTTGTTTGCAAAGGTAATCGCGTCGGTCGTCTGCTGCCATACCACATTAACGCCAAATTTCGCCGCACTGCCTTAACTGATACGTACGTCGTACGCCCCACATTGATTTTTGCGGTTATTTCATACTATTGACTTGTTATCACTAACAACACTACGCAAACGTCTCTGCTCTCGGCCGTTAAGTGAAAGCCGTCGGTCACTGCATTATCCGTGGTGCGAGGAAATGCATGAAATTTGTTATTCTCGGTACACTGTTGACATTGTGAGTCTCGGAATATTGAACTCCCTAATGATTATCGAAATGGAATGTCCCATCTGTCTACCTCCAATGACAATTCCGCGTTCATAGTCCGCTAAACGCGTCGTGCGGCCATAATTTCGTCAGAAACCTTTTCACATGAATCACCTGAGTACAAACGATAGTTCCGCCAATGCACTGCCGTTTTATAGCTTGTGTTCGAAACACATACACCATCTATATATGTGCATGTCGCTATCCCATGGCCTTTGTATTACGAGAGGGTAATGGAGAGTAACGCCTCCGAATTATTTATGTGAAAATTCTTCAACCTATTTAAATAAAACTAATGTCATTAGCATCCTGTTTCTTTATTCTTCTGTTCTATTTTCTCAATATAGTCACTCTGGCAACGAGCACATTCCTCCCAAAGACAGACCAGTTTGCTGGTAGCGTCACTGTGGAATGTTTCACTTTGTTGACAGAGCCACAACCTCGCTTCTGAAGCGCTTCATCACTATAAAAGTGAAGTCGTTGAAAGTGTTCTTTAATTTCTGGATAGTGGATGACTGAACCGATATCTTCGTACTGTTACAGATGTCGCAGCTTTCGTGTATGGTCTGGCATTCTCATGCTGAAGGAGAGGATGCTCCGTGTGTGAATGAACTCTTTGAATTCGAAACTCGATTACAGCATGTTGTTTATGAACGACATACACTACTGGCCATTAAAACTGCTACACCGAGAAGAAATGCAGATGATAAACGGGTATTCATTGGACAAATGTATTACACTAAACTGACATGTGATTACACTTTCGTGCAATTTCGATGCATAGATCCTGAGAAATCAGTACTCAGAACAACCACCTCTGGCCGTAATAACGGCCTTGATATGCCTGGGCATTGAGGCAAACAGAGCAAGTGCAGCTGCCCATGCAGCTTGAGCACGATACCACACTTCATCAAGAGTAGTGACTAGCGTATTATGACGAGCCAGTTGCTCGGACACCATTGACCAGACGTTTTCAGTTGGTGAGAGACCTGGAGAATGTGCTGGCCAGAGCAGCACTCGAACATTTTCTGTATCCAGAAAGGCCCGTACAGGACCTGCAACATGCGGTCGTGCATTATCCAGCTGAAATGTAGGGTTCCACAGGGATCGAATGAAGGGTAGAGCCACGGGTCGTAATACATCTGAAATGTAACATCCACTGTTCAAAGTGCCGTCAATGCGAACAAGAGGTGGCCGAGCCGTAGCCAATGGGATCCCATACCATCACGCCGGATGATGCGCCAGTATGGCCATGACGAATACACGCTTCCAATGTGCGTTCTCCGCGATGTCGCCAAACACGGATGCGAAAAAATGACGTTTTGCCATTCGTACACCCAGGTTCGTTGTTGAGTACACCATCGCAGGCGCTCCTGTCTGTGATGCAGCGTCAAGGGTAACCGCAGCCATGGTCTCCGAGCTGATAGGCCATGATGCTGCAAACGTCGTCGAACCGTTCGTGCAGATGGTTGTTGTCTTGCAAACGTCCCCATCTGTTGACTCAGGGATCAAATGGTTCAAATGCCACTGAGGACTATGGGACTTAACATCTTAGGTCATGAGTCACCTAGAACTTAGAACTACTAAAACCTAACTAACCTAAGGACACCACACACATCCATGCCCGATGCAGGATTCGAACCTGAGGCCGTAGCAGTCCCGCGATTCCGGACTGCAGCGCCTATGTCAGAACGTTGTAGGTGTCGCCACCGGCGCCAACCTTGTGTGAATGTTCTGAAAAGCTAATCATTTGCATATCACAGCAAATTCTTCCTGTCGGTTAAATTTCGCGTCTGTAGCACGTGATCTTCGTGGTGTAGCAATTTTAATGGCCAGTAGTGTACTTGCGTTACACAGCGCTATGCTACACGCTTCGAAGCCTTCTGGCGCTCTATACCTGCATATCGAGACTGTTATGGTCTGGGGAATTTTGAGTAGAGGAGACAGGGACAAACGGAAGTAAGAGGTTGATATTCAGCTGTAAGACTGGCAAGAAGGAAATAATAAAGAGATAGTAGTAGAGTTGACACTCGACGATAAGAGAGGGCACAGGAGGTCTGGCTCTCCTGTGCGGGCGCAGGAGGCGAGGGCTGGAGGGACAGCCGGCGCGCGCCAAAGGAAGCGGCCGGCCGCGCTCAAAGGGCTCACGAGCTCGTGAAACAGGCTTTTACGGGGTTAAGTTGGCCGCCGCTGCCCTCCGTGCGCGCCGGCGGCCCTTTTTATTCCGATATATCAAATTTATTTCCGCCCGCGGCTTCAAAAGAGCACGAGGAGTGTTCTAGGAACGGCTAGGTTTAGCCTGCGCGGCCGCCGTGCGGCTTTGCCGGCTGAAAGGGCCGCGGCGCGCTCTGCGGCGTCCCGCGTCCCTCTGAGAGGCCCTGCCACGGAAAGGGAGAGGGAAAGGGAAAGGGAAAGGGAAGGGCCGAGAGTGGCGCGTGCAGGGGAGGGGCAGGGGGAGCGCGACGGTTTTATTCGGCCCTTTCCGGTGCGGCGGCGCGCGCCTAACTCGGATTCAGAGTCGCAGTCGGCATGTAGTCGCATTATGGCCAGATTCGTTTATATTCAGACGCTCGAGAGCCGTAGGCCCGCCATCAAGCCGCCGCGCCGTCCCTGGCAGTGGCTCTGGCCCTGGCTGCCGGGCTGACCAGAACACCCCGCACTCCGTCCCACTGTCCCAGGGTACCGGCTCCGGGGACACGAGCCAATGATTGAATCTGTCGCCTACACCCTCCATCTCTCTATCTCTCTCTGTCACACCGTCTTTCAGAAACACTCACCGATGAAGATACCTGAACAATACTGCGATCAATGAAGTTTGTTTTTCGCATGGAACAGATTTTCAGGCTCCAACGTTCAGAGTTAAAAGGACAATAGCAACCCACGTGACTAAATCCTGTATTTTTTATGATTCACCTTGTATACGTGTTGGGACTCTTCTACATCTACATCTACATCTACATCTACGTACATACTCCGCAATCCAGCATACGGTGGGTGGCGGAGGTTACATCGTACCACAACTAGCACCTTCTCTCCCTGTTCAATTCCCAAACAGAACGAGGGAAAAATGACTGCCTATATGCCTCCCTAATCTCTCTTATCTTATCTTTGCGGTCTTTCCGCGAAATGTAAGTTGGCGACAGTAAAATTGTACTGCAGTCAGCCTCAAATGCTGGTTCTCTAAATTTCCTCACTACCGATTCACGAAAAGAACGCCTCCTTTCCTCCAGAGACTCCCACCCGAGTTCCTGAAGCATTTCCGTAACACTAGCGTGATGATCAAACCTACCAGTAAAAAATCTAGCAGCCCGCCTCCGAATTGCTTCTATGTCCTCCCTCAATCCGACCTGATAGGGTATCAGTATCCAAGAATTGGTCGTATTAGTGTTTTATAAGCGGTCTCCATTACAGATGAACCACATCTTCCCAAAATTCTAGCAATGAACCGAAGACGACTATCCGCCTTCCCCACAATTGCCATTACATGCTTGTCCCACTTCATATTGCTCTACAATGTTACGGCCAAATATTTAATCGACGTGACTGTGTCAAGCGCTACACTACTAATGGAATATTCAAATATTACGGGATTCTTTTTCCTATTCATGTCCATTAATTTACATTTATCTATATTTAGAGTTAGCTGCCATTCTTTACACCAACCACAAATCCTGTCCAAGTCATCTTGTGTCCTCCTACAGTCACTCAACGACGACACCTTCCCGTACACCACAGCATCATCAGCAAACAGCCGCACATTGCTATCCACCCCATCCAAAAGATCATTTATGTAGACAGAAAACAACAGCGGATTACCACACTTGCCTGGGGCACTCCAGATGATACCCTCACCTCCGCTGAACACCACCATCGAGGACAACGTACTGTGTTCTATTACTTATTCCTGTAACAAGTAAATTCTGCAGCCTTGAGGCTCCTCGCAGACAACGCTGTTGTGTACTGGGATGATGACACACTTAGACATTGGCTGTTAAATGCAGAGACATGCAAATGGTCAGTGCCTGGTGCAAAGATCGGCAGTTGACCCTCAACATAAATAAAGGTAATGAGCGTAAACAGACGAAAGGAAATGATATCATTTATCTAACAGCTGCAATTCTAACAAAGAAAATAAGCATAACGTTATTCGAGTGCATCCACTCCACAGATGCAGAACACATGAGCCACTGAGAACGATAAAGGTCTAAAATCCATCATCGTCGATTGTGAGATTGTAGCATTTATTCGTGCTTCTGGCGTCTGATGATCTTACGGTGAGCTGGGTTTACCCGTAAGCCATGTCGTACATATGAACATCCTTGACAAGCTGTCTCACCTAAATGTGGGCTCGACGATGGTGTGCTTTACCCTCTTACCATTCTCAACGCCTTCACATAATGAAAGAAAACCACCACCACACTGTGATAAAATAGACGTGGCAATCTTATGCCAAAACGAAAAAAGAAAGGGAATGCTTACTCCCCAGGAAGAATATTTCATACAGAAGCCCATAAGTGAAAATTAAAATGGGCACAAAGCAATAGTTGAAGGACAATATGCTCACAAACTTTAATAAAAGAAATGGTTAACGGAAGACTTAATATACAACCTCACCCCATCCCCACCCAACTCCACTCGTACCCTCTACGGCTCCCATGACCTCTACGGCAGCCCTGCACCAAGTGTAAGGTACAATACAATACGCTGTGTGTAGTGAAATGTATAAACGTGTCCCTCTAATTGTAAACTTGTTATGTGTGTATCTGTTACCTACAGAAGGATACACCGATGTAGGAAAATCATAGAAAAATGTTAATAAGTGATAAATCACAACCATATACTTCTAAGTAGATAATTTAAATGAGATGCCAAGAATGACTCCGGATCTCATGAAAAGTATGTATAATTAAACAATTTTCTGTGTATTATAAACCACTGATGGTGCCTAGCATGAGTAGACAAAACATGTTTGGTTACAAGTAAAAAAAATGGTTCAAATGGCTCTGAGCACTATGGGACTCAACTTCTGAGGTCATTAGTCCCCTAGAACTTAGAACTACACTCCTGGAAATGGAAAAAAGAACACATTGACACCGGTGTGTCAGACCCACCATACTTGCTCCGGACACTGCGACAGGGCTGTACAAGCAATGATCACACGCACGGCACAGCGGACACACCAGGAACCCCGGTGTTGGCCGTCGAATGGAGCTAGCTGCGCAGCATTTGTGCACCGCCGCCGTCAGTGTCAGCCAGTTTGCCGTGGCATACGGAGCTCCATCGCAGTCTTTAACACTGGTAGCATGCCGCGACAGCTTGGACGTGAACCGTATGTGCAGTTGACGGACTTTGAGCGAGAGCGTATAGTGGGCATGCGGGAGGCCGGATGGACATACCGCCGAATTGCTCAACACGTGGGGCGTAAGGTCTCCACAGTACATCGATGTTGTCGCCAGTGGTCGGCGGAGGGTGCACGTGCCCGTCGACCTGGGACCGGACCGCAGCGACGCATGGATGCACGCCAAGACCGTAGGATCCTACGCAGTGCCGTAGGGGACCGCACCACCACTTCCCAGCAAATTAGGGACACTGTTGCTCCTGGGGTATCGGCGAGGACCATTCGCAACCATCTCCATGAAGCTGGGCTACGGTCCCGCACACCGTTAGGCCGTCTCCCGCTCACGCCCCAACATCGTGCAGCCTGCCTCTAGTGGTGTCGCGACAGGCGTGAATGGAGGGACGAATGGAGACATGTCGTCTTCAGCGATGAGAGTCGCTTCTGCCTTGGTGCCAATGATGGTCGTATGTGTGTTTGGCGCCTTGCAGGTGAGCGCCACAATCAGGACTGCATACGACCGAGGCACACAGGGCCAACACCCGGCATCATGGTGTGGGGAGCGATCTCCTACACTGGCCGTACACCTCTGGTGATCGTCGAGGGGACACTGAATAGTGCACGGTACATCCAAACCGTCATCGAACCCATCGTTCTACCATTCCTAGACCGGCAAGGGAACTTGCTGTTCCAACAGGACAATGCACGTCCGCATGTATCCCGTGCCACCCAACGTGCTCTAGAAGGTGTAAATCAACTACCCTGGCTAACAAGATCTCCGGATCTGTCCCCCATTGAGCATGTTTGGGACTGGATGAAGCGTCGTCTCACGCGGTCTGCACGTCCAGCACGAACGCTGGTCCAACTGAGGCGCCAGGTGGAAATGGCATGGCAAGCCGTTCCACAGGACTACATCCAGTATCTCTACGATCGTCTCCATGGGAGAATAGCATCCTGCATTGCTGCGAAAGGTGGATATACACTGTACTAGTGCCGACATTGTGCATGCTCTGTTGCCTGTGTCTATGTGCCTGTGGTTCTGTCAGTGTGATCATGTGATGTATCTGACCCCAGGAATGTGTCAATAAAGTTTCTCCTTCCTGGGACAATGAATTCACGGTGTTCTTATTTCAATTTCCAGGAGTGTATTTAAACCTAACTAACCTAAGGACATCACACACATCCATGCAGGATTCGAAGCTGCGACCGTAGCGGTCTCGCTGTTCCAGACTGTAGCGCCTAGAACCGCACGGCCGCTACAAGTAAAATAACACATTCAGTTGCAAATAGACGGAATATTCCAGAGTGAGATTTTCACTCTGCAGCGGAGCGCTCGCTGATATGAAACTTCCTGGCAGATTAAAACTGTGTGCTGGACCGAGACTCGAGTCGGGACCTTTGCCTTTCGTGGGAAAGTGTTCTACCAACTGAGCTACCGAAGCAAGACTCACCCGCCGTCCTCACAGCTTCCAAAGTTTGGAAGGTAGGAGACGAGGTAGTGACAGAAGTAAAGCTGTGAGGAGGGGGCGTGAGTTGTAAGGTGTCAGTCAAATCGAACACCTTCCATGAAAACCCTGACATGATAAGCAAATCCAGTAGTATGTCACATAGCTGTGAATAAATCGTGACATTAATTTAACCAAAGTAATACGAGTAACGAGTGAGCAAATGGAATACCACAGACTAACACAAGAGTGTCTAACTGCATGTCGTACCTTCCCACCGTGAGACCGACGCAGTCCCGAGGGGAGAAACGAGAAGAGAAGCCGAGAGCAGAACCGTGTTAAGCTAGAAGGCCCTACGATAAGGGACGGTCTGGACACCCACGTCGCCAGCTAACCACTAGAGCCACACAACCCACACGTTTTAGCGTGAGACTTTTTCGCGTCTCTGTTACATCAAGGACCAGC
Source organism: Schistocerca gregaria (assembly GCF_023897955.1). Classification (NCBI taxonomy): domain Eukaryota; kingdom Metazoa; phylum Arthropoda; class Insecta; order Orthoptera; family Acrididae; genus Schistocerca; species Schistocerca gregaria. Next base: position 472,848,001 of record NC_064921.1, read on the forward strand.
CCCCAGCCCATGTTAAAAGCTAGAGCCCTCCAGAAAAACAGTATAGGTCTTACGATAACAGAAAAAGGGCCACTACCACCCGCAAGTTTTAGCGTGAGACTTTTTCGCGTCTCTGTTACGTTGCAAACTTTAAAAACATTGCCCCACCACGAAAAGTATAACGTTTCTTATTGGATAGACAGAATTTTTGTAGGCGGAGCTGAAGGTAACCATTGAGACCCTGATTGGTCAGATGAAAACACAGCCAGATAGTTTTTTTTAAACCAACTTCGGTAAGTTGTAGTAAGGAGAAGTTAGGGGAGAGTTGCTTCCGAGATGGCGAGGTGAGCGGAGCTGTGCTGCCCGCCGCTGCCCTGACGCTGCCTAAACACCTACAAGGTAATGAACGCAAGCGATGCCGCATTTTTGAGCGCATAAGGCTTCACTCAGAACTGCAGAAGTCTCATCTGTTACACCCTCTTTTTGCGTAATATTGAAGCTCATGGTGTTCACATTTGCCACTTGAAGTAAAAATCTGAAACGCGATGATTTTTCTGTTATGTAGTTATTGAGAAGCCACATCAGCCACTGTAATTTACGACAAGTTAGATAAGTTATTAAAGATAATTGAGGGTCACTTTAGACCATTTTGATAGTTTTCTCTTTTGTGAAACTTAATTTAAAACTAGATTATAGATGTGATATGGCATAGGTCATCCTTCGATCCATTGTAGAACTTGGAAACCCATTCAGGGAATATTCGTTCACCTTTTTGTTGAACGTAGTTGGTTTTTACCATCCTGTATTACAACACCTCCTTTTATCAATAGTGCAATTTATAAACAATGTTTTGTGAGTAGAATAAAATTTCCAGTGGTAAACTTAACTGCTTTTTCGACGTTATTTTACCAGCTAACTAAAAATAGGAAAGCCTTGAAGAACCGAACGATGAATGAAGTGTTTGTTGATTCAGTGTAAGAATGTCCCAGAAATTATTTATGAACTGCAATGGTTGGCGTTACAAGAAGCAAGTTGTAAATCACAGAAACGCTTACTCATGAAATTCCAAGAGCCCACTGTCCTGATTGTGCCAATAATATAATTTCCTCTAATATGTATGTGTTTTAAATATCAAATCAGCAAATTTACAGAAATTCGGGTTCATGTGGAGGGGAACCTTTCGCCCCCACACACCATCTGTGAATATAACAGGAAAGGGAGGAAGGGGTGTGTACGATACTGATACGCTATACATCCTCCAACACACTTGGGCTTTCTGAGTGCAAATTTACTGGGTTGGCAAAAGAGAACTGTCGCAAAAAATATTTCGTGCTCCTAAAGTTAGGCCACCCAGCTTACATCATCAAATGAAGCACATGACGTAAGCTCGGGTATCTCTCTCAAGGAACATGAAACATTTTCTGAGTCTATTTTATTTTGCCCACTTTCTGGAACACAAACATTGATTAGGCATACAGTTGACCATTTTATCTGAGCATTTCTATCTCTTAAGGAATTTCTGATCTATGAGACATTAGTCATCCTTCCATCCTGCCGTCACAGAGTTCATTCCATAACTTATTTTTCTTTTCTTTTTTCATCTAAAAGTCTTTAGAATAGCCTGATGGCAGAATAGTCTATTCTTACTACACACAACACCCTCGATAATATCTGTGTACGTTGTTTTAATGTTTCACTTATTACTGAGGACTCTGCATTGTAATGACTACAGAAAGTATTGCATACCTTACTTGTTACTTCATGAATAACACCCGTCAACTATTTTCTTCTTCAAGACAGTTCTCGGATTACGCAGAATCAGCAAGTGTCACATAACACCAGACAAGAGAATCGTGCAACCCGGTACATTGTCGTAACTGGTGTTAATATACTCAGGACGAACTCTGTGTCCTCTCACAACGTTTCGATCCTATCTGTTAACATAATATGTAGCGCATTGCATGCCGATAGACTTCAGATACGAAAGTAACAAGAGGAAACTATAAACCTTTACAACTTATATATTTTAATGTAAGTAACATACAGGCTGATTCAGATGCCCCTAACGATGTCGTTTTATGCAATCAAGAATGGTATCCAGACAGCCGACAGCCATGCAGTCGATATAAGTTCATTCCAGAATCTTTGGGTGGTTTTTAGCAAACGGAATCATGTTATAAAAAATACGATTGAGGCCCGATTGAGAGTTACACGGTGTTTCCGACCAAGGCATATCTTATTTCTGCCATACTTACTCAAGTGTATCTGAACTTTCTTTCTGTTATTAGCGTGGTAGTGATACCGGTCTTGCATGTCTTTGTAAGTTTATTGCACTTATAGTACTTAATGTTCTTTACGCTTGCCCTATTTATCCAACTGCCTCTACTTTTTCTCTGTGTAATTAGCGATGTAGTCATACAGGTTTTGGATGTCTCTGTAAATTTATTTTGTTTATTTCATCTTTCGTTAATGGTTCAGAAATATTGCGTTATAAAGAGTGTTTCCCTATCGGAAAAATGGGATGTGTGTAAGTAACAAATATTCAGCATGTAACCCAATGGAACGCATGTGATGACGTCATCCAAGATGGCGGCCTTTGGTGGGACGTTTGGTCAATTGGGCTACCTCCACTAACCTAACCTCCCCTCTCCCCTCCCAGAAAATGGTTCAAATTGTTCAAATGGCTCAGAGCACTATGCGACTTAACTTTTGAGGTCATCAGTCGCCTAGAACTTAGAACTAATTAAACCTAACTAACCTAAGGACATCACACACATCCAAGTAAAACTCGAGAGTCTGTTCTTTCCAAGAGTACATCAATCACCCACATATCTCAAATAACACAATAGTTATGATTTTTTTTAATCCGATGATTCTTTTTGATACAACTTGTCTTGCAGCCCAATTACGATAGCTGGGTGTCACCAACAAATTCCAGACGACTTAGGGCGGCGCACTTGCCCATGTAAACAGCAGAAATCAGTAGGGAGAAGCATTTTAACCAGTTCGTCATCGTTCAATCATATGGGCAGTAAGTGACGTCCAGTCTGTGTCAGTAGAGGCATCACTATAATTCTTCTGCCACCGGGCCGCAAAACAAGTATCACGGCCTGTCTGTCCAGACCAGACGGCCAACACTGTACCAGCCGCCCGCCCCTGCTCTCCAGTTGTTGGTGCACAGATCGACTTTGCCAACGCCATCGTCAAGCCATTGAGATTCTGCGGCCTGCCTTAAAGACAGACGACACCATTGGCTGTCCTTGCTCCTCACTGCAGTCACACGAAACCTGGTGCTGCGTCTGCGGCACTTGGCTGAATCAGTGCCCCGGGTCAACGCTCGCTCTCCTAGGTAAGCATCTCGCCTCTCTGTGCCACTGCCCATTACTACGTCTGCCACTCAGTACAGTCAGAGAAGGAGAGACCGGCAGACGTAGAGAAGGAGAGAAAATCCAACAGAGAGGGATACGCTGCGTCATGGGATCCGGCAGACGTTGCGAAAGAGGCGTTTTGCATAACGCGGAGGTTTACTTTTGAGATTCGCACGGAGATTCGAAGAAGAACTGGGAAACATACTACTTCCTCCCACATCCGTCTCACGAAATACAATCACAACGATAAGACCCGTGAAATTGAATATCGTATAGATTTTCACCTCCCGCTTGCCATTCTTGAAGGAACAGGACGGAGGGGTGATGGGGTGCGGGAGGGGGAAGGGGGAGATTGTATTAACAGAGGTACCTTCCGCCACACACTTTGTAATGTGGCTTGCAGAGTGTAGAGCGTAGGTGTTGAAGGACTGAATTTAGCCACAAATTTGTTATGTGTAGTGTATAGGGCTTTTTCATTGCCATACACAACAACAATTTATGCTGTGCGCGCCAATGCTAAGCCCAGAATTTCCAGTTATTCACCGAAGTTCATTTCTGCAGAGAGCGATTGCTCCCCTTTCCTCTTAAAACAGGCATTTTACCATGATTTGGGGCGGTATCATTACTGCGTCTTTCGTCTTCAATCGACCTTTAAGGAGTTGTATTTACCATAGCTAATTTGTTGTCCTTACTTTACGAAATTTTCATTCTTCTCGAATGTGAACTGGGCCATGTACCAGTGACTTGCGGTACATGTTGTTGCTGCCACACCAGAAATCGTCTAGATTAGGAGTAGAATTCGCTGCTACAGTTCGTCGGAGAGGAGAGTTTCCATCTACATCTGCACCTACATTTATACTCTGCAAGCGATGTGTATGTTAGAGGGTAGCTCTGTTATCATCTTCATCATCTTCCACTTTCCCTGTTCATTCGCTAATGGCGCGAGGGAAAAATGCTTGTCAATAAACTTCCGTATGAGTTCTGATTTCTCTGACTTTGTTCGTCGTGGTCATTTCGCGAGCCACATATGGGAGGACCTAATATACAACCTAATTCTTCTTCAAACGTACTCTTTCGGTATTTCAGCTGTAGCAGTAGCTGTAGCAGACATGCCATCCCCACATCCAACTACCAACAGAGTTTCTTGAGCTTGTCCATAACGGGTGTTAAGCTAAGCTACGATGTATCTTCTCTATCGATTCTGTGAATCCTATATGGTATGTAATAAACGTAAACATCGTCCGTAGTATGCTACAATACTATGTTCATTTAACCGTGCGATTAGCTAATTTAGACTAAGCGTCATTGTCAAGCACAAACACAGACGTTACAAATGTGCCTGACAATGTCGCTTACTCTAAATTAGCTAATCGCACGATTAAATAAACATAGTATCCCGATTGCGGAAACATTCTATTGGCACTCACTTACATAGGGAGAAATGATCATCACTATAAAATAAGAGAAGTCAGGGCTCGTTTCCCCCACGCACATTTCGAGAGTGGAACGGTGGAAAGACAGCTTAAAGGTGGATCATTGAACCCTCTGCCGAGCATTGTGAATAGCAGAGTAATAATGTAGATGTAGATGTATTACAACCTACGACGGACCATGTTTACGTTTACTAAGTAAATGGGGGCTGTAAATCCCCACAAATACAAAATTTTAAGTACTTGGTACGTGTCTCAGACTGTTGAGCGATTCTCAAGTATCGGTCGAACAAATTTTTTGTAAGGCGCTTCGTTCTTGGATGACTAACATGACTAACATGAATCTCAGCCTGCTGCCTGCTTTTTCACAGTTTGTTTTATTTAATGATGGGTCACTCTAAGACCCCAGTTCAGTAATACCCTTAGTGCCACCGACACTCCTTTGTTGAGCACGTTACAAACGTTGTAACCTCCCCACAAAATATAAAATAAAATAATATGAATAATATTCTCATTTAGCGTAACTACCCAACAGTGACAATATAATACAATGTGACAAACCTATAACCTTTCAATAATTGACAGTCAAGCTAACCTGGTAAATTTTGGACGTCAGCAATGCTGCGTCGTGGCCCTGATACATCATTCTGAATAAGCTGAAAAATCTTACCTTAATTAAGTCGCCGGATAACGCATATATATCTGCTCCTATAAGAAATTTTCCTGGCGCACCTAAGTGCAATGCTCGCCGATAGATTTGTCTTATAAAAAAGGGAAGAACTGATTTTTCTTTTCAGTAATCGGGATGGCCAAGGATTGGAGAAGTTATTGAATTGTTTAAATTGAGATTAATGTCAAAAGTTACTTTTTATGAGAAAGATTATTATTAACATATTTTTTTAAAAAACATTTACATGGGACTTGACGTAACAATACTACATATGCGCGAGGCTGCTTTTACCTTATCCTATAACGCTCAGGCTCTGCCATCGCTGCACACGACCGGCCCAGCCAACACGATACACCAGACACGACTGCTCGCTACCAACCACTAACTGCAACTGCTACACAGTTCCTACTGCAGTCAATACTACTCTTTGGTCTCAGATTCTCTTCTAGCTTACATATCGCAGGCAGCGCGTGAGCAATACATCGAAATTACATCAGCTCGAGTGCGCTAGCAACAAGTTCTCTAATTATGGACATTTTACAATGTGCCTGTCAGAAACTTCAGCCTCGAAGCTTCTGTAACGCCCAAAGGGTTGCCTAATCCTCAGGCGCTAGAGCAGCTGCGAGGCTGAATTGGTGTCAAAATTTCTCACAGATACATTTGTAAAGAGCTAACTAAATTTGCGTGGGTGGAGCCAAGGGTGTTGCCAACTGTACGGTATTAGAGGAACCTTTTGCCGTTTTGTTCACAAACATGTTGATGTTGCACTCCCCCATAATCACGCCACAGGGGGCTGCAAAATAGGAGGCTTGAAAAAGCGTAAGTACTATTTGCTGCTTCATATGATGTTCAAATTTCGTCAAATGGTTCTGAAGAGTCCCTAGTGGTCCCAACCTCTACAGAAGAGCAAAAATTGCGGTTGTACTGCACTCCAAAAGGGTGCAATCACGTTCAGTGGGGATGCAGCCTTACAGTGTCCTCAGAGAAAGATTGAAAGGTCTGAGTGTGTCAACAGTGTCAAAGGTAGTCGAGAATGTCGTCCTGTTAGAGTGCATGCGGAATAACTTGGCTAGTAATGTGCAGTCGGTTGTGGACATGTGGGGACAGCATTAGTGGTAGGGCTTATGGTCAGGCACTGTAGGAAAAATGCCAAGTGATGGTGGGGAAGTACGGTTCCAGACTGAAATCTGCACTCACATTTTTGTAAATATTGAGTGGAGCCTCTCGATGTCCATACTTGCAGTGTGAGCAGTCAGAAAGATCTACTGTCACCTCTCCTCTGGTTCGTTTCTAGAAAGGCTTCCACTGAAAATGCAACAATAACACTGATTTATTTTCGCCTGTCTTTTTAGCCTTTTGTAACTTTCAGAGAAGCGTCATCAGTGGCAAACTTTGAGTGAAACCTATATTTCCCTTATTGCTTCTTTTGCTAAAACACGACGGAGTCTACACCTTGTCACTTCACTACCATGTTGTGCAGTTGCAACTGCAACAGAATGTTGAAACTGTAGTTTGTTAAGTGAGCAGCAGACGGAAGCTTATGAAAACGCACTTAGTGTAATGTTTTCACTCATGCTGTTACAAAACCCACAGCATTTCTCGTTTCACCAGCTATCGATTACCTTAAAAATTACAATATTTCATAAAAACAGCCTGTAGGTAGTGGAATAACATGACAGATAATGAAGTTTTACATAGTAACGATACGGTAAAGTATTCTCCTCTTTGTACGCTGCCATTTGCCAAACTCTAATTTCAATATCTCAAACCGTTTATAAAATATGAGGAACATTGTGGATACCTCGTTCTAGCCTCATTGCTGCCCACGCAATCGCAAATGAGTGAGCTACATCAAATCAGTTTTCTCGAGACTGGTGAGCGGTAGAGACCTGCATCCAAATCTAAAGACAAATTCAATATCTTAGCTAAATTTCACATGCAGCAACATATTATGTAATAAGCACCAAACGCACAATCATAGCGACCCCTATCTTTACTGCAAATTTTTTGAAATTTCGCGCAGTGTCTTACTTAAATAAAAATATCACAATAATTGTGATCAGTGACGAAGTGATGGGTACATCATTATGAAACTAACATATACAGCTACGAGTAATGCACAAATCAACTTTTTTAACGAATAGATTCTGCAAAACCGTTTGAGAAAGACTGCAGAGTGTTCGCCTCGATTCTGTCAACGCAGCGCGTCACCGAGCGGCCAAAATTGGGAAGCAGTGTCGGCTTCCCCTTCCCAACAAATGAATGAACTCACCAGCGCTTTGGACGAAACTTGGTCACCACACATCGGCCACTGTATCCTGCGGGAACTGCAAACTTTCATTTTCTACTACAATATTTGTGGTAATCAGCGCCCTATGGAAACGATGGTTTCATTGACGCCCTCTGTGCCACCCGCTTGAGACTTTTCATGTCTATTCTGTGTGGTGGTTTGTCTTAAATGTTTCCCTCTGTCACACACACGAGATAACTGCGACATTTCATAGCTGGACGTCGCAATTATTACCTCCATCACAGAGGCACCAACAGAAGAGGTGAAATTTAAAATGAGTAAGAGAGGCTGTGACGAACTTCCCATCGTGTGATACGTCCACCGTGGCAATGGGAGGAACTGCGGGGAAATCTGGTGGCAATGTGACATCATTAACCCATCATACACCTCACACGAACTCGCATGTGTCGACACCTTGCTACTTGGAGCGTCGCCAAGCCCGAGGGTGACGACGAAGGACACCACGCTTTTGCACCATTGTAGATGGATGTTTTAGTCATGTTTGAGCCAAATTTCAAACATATGTGTCGTAATGGGAGACAATTTCGAGGCAGTGGTCCTCTGACTGTGTTGCGTGGTGTACATCCGTGCAACGCTCCCTCAGGGTACTATATAAATTACCTTTACATCTGTCGACTTCGCCCCGTTAAGAACAAAGTGCTGAGTTCTGTCTCGGAGAGCTGGCCTGCAGCCGTGTCCCTGTGTTGCGGCACCTGGCGGCGAGCGGCCCCTGGCTCTCGGCCCATCGCAGACAAATCATTAGGGGCTGCTGCCGGCTCCTTATCTGGGCGGCGCGGGCATTGTGCGCGCGTCCCGCCTCATTGTAACAGATGCGCCGCCCCGTGTGAAGTGACTGCCGCACCCTGTGCCGCCGCAACCCCTTCTCGTTACCGCGCCACGCGCCACAGGGCGCCAGTATTACTGCCCCCCCCCCCCCTCCTCCCCCCCAGGCCTTTGTCCTGTAAGTAATGGCGCGCTGACCATTCATTCAGATGACTGATGTGTGCTTAGAGGGGTGCCTTTTAAGTATCGAAATGAAACGTAATAACAGCACACTGATTTCTGATCTAACTGCCTGTATTTGCGCATTATTTCACATACTACTTCGGCCGCCTCGGCCACTACCGAGCGGTTCTAGGCGCTACAGTCTGGAACCGCGGGACCGCTACGGTCGCAGGTTCGAATCCTGCCTCGGGCATGGATTTGTCTGATGTCCTTAGGTTAGTTAGGTTTAAGTAGTTGTAAGTTCTAGGGGACTGATTACCTCAGAAGTTAAGTCCCACAGTGCTCAGAGCCATTTGAACCATTTGAACTAATTCGTATAATTTGTTTAATACCTAAATTCTGTAGCAATTACTATTTATTTAAACCTTTAGAAATACTTCTTTTAGTTATTTTCAGATATACCTAAAACTTATAACTTCAATTGTAGGGTGTAGAATAATAATTATTTATTTGTTGACTAACTGCAGTTAATAATATTGGAATTTATTCCTGAAAGATAGCTTAAGTGTATGAATATACTACCTATAGCGACGTATGAAAATTTGTGTCTGAATAGGGCTCGAAGCCAGATTTTCTGCTTATGGAGAGCGGTCGAGTTAGCACTTAGGTTACCGGAGCACGCTCCCTAGATCGACCCAAACTTCCGTATGTCACACACTTACCTATTGTCCTTGGTCCGGTACACATTTTCATTTGCCCCTTTAGGTGGTACATCTATATTATCACAGTGAAGTAGACTTTCAGGAATAAACTTCAGTATTTGAAGCTGTAGTTCGTCACCAAATATAAACATATACAAGGTGATGGGCCTGTTACGAAATTTACAATGGTAGTCTACGATTTCTTGTAGGCTTGATTCTAAATCTTGCACAGAAATCAGGAGATGTGCGAGTGTGGGTGAATGAATTAATAATATATGAGAAAAATAGATACATGTATGACATATGGAAGTTTGGGTCGGTTTAGAGAATGTTGTCAGACAGTCTAAGTTGTAAGGTGACCACTCGTCATAATCGAGACATTCGATTCTGAGTCTCAGTCCTGCACAAGTTTTCATACGTCACTTTAGGTAGCACACGTACACCTATTGTAGTTCCGTTGTTTTCAGGAATAAATTTCAAAATGTAGAATAAAAACTAGTGTCACAATAATATAAGATTTTATTTAACACGCGAACGGTTTCGGTCTTGTGCTCGTCTTTAGGGTGCTTTACATTCATTTACGTGATTCAGCATTCAGCGTTTGCGTTCAATATAGTAGGAATACCAAAATCTTTCCCACATTACATTTATCACATTTTTTACAAATATATTTCAGTTTTACACGTTAACTGTACGTTAATCACCACGGTAATTATTGGAACTTCCGTATTATGGCTTTGATACGTTAGTGGCCATTGAGCTGTTACTAGCTGCAGGAGCACATGCACTCGCAACATCCAATATCCCACATTCATTACATCGTAAATACGTTTGTGTTGCATGGGCGTGGACTTCCACTAACCTCTAAAGTGCCACTACTGTATCAAATGCATAATATGGAATTTCATAGTTATCCTGGTGACTAATATATAGATAATGTGTGAAAAAGCAAATATATTTCTACAAAATGTGATACATGGAATGTGAAAATGATATGGATCCTTAGCTATATTGAACTCAAGCAACGAGTGTGAAAGCATGTAAAAGAATGTAAACCAACTGATAATGGATGCAGGCCCGAAAGCGGTCGGATGTTGAATAAAATCGCCTTCTACTGTGGCTGTGTAACTATTTTATTTATTTTGTTGTTTGTTATTGTTGTATATGAAAACTGGTTTCTTATTTTTTAACTATCGTTTCAGTGTCTTGTAATGTGAAACTGAACAATGACAGTGGTGTGCTCACCTAAACAGCTATCTGATGAAAAGAGTCGTCAAATAAATCGGAAACTTTATAACTGTAAGGCAATTAACTTTTACCAAAAATTATTAGAAAATGTAAAACTGTATACTAAATAAGCTACCCTGTCAAGCACTGTATTCACAATATAGTGTACAGTGCTACAATGTGTGATAACACACAACACTAACAGAGTAAAAATTCTACCTAAAATTACAAAATACATTTTGAAAGAATAGTTACAAAACGAATTCTGAAAGAATAGATGTCCAAAATGCTTCCTGATAATTCTGAAATGCAAAGCTAAACAGTAAATGATCATTCTGTGCCCTGACTGTGACGTTAAACTGGTGCTAACACATTTTCATGACTCACCCTGTCCCGGCCGCTGTGGCGAGCGGTTCTAGGCGCTTAAGTTCGGAGCCACGCGGCTGCTGCGGTCGCAGGTTCGAATCCTGCCTCGGGCATGGATGTGTGTGATGTCCTTAGGTTAGTTAGGTTTAAGTAGTTCTAAGTCTAGGGGACTGATGTCCTCAGATGTTAAGTCCCATAGTGCTTAGAGCCATCTGAACGTAACCTGTGGCAATGGTAACTCGGTACTGCTCGAAAGTGGTGAGTATTAAAATACGCCGTCACAGCAAACCAGCTAAAGAAAAACTTTGCCTTGTGCAATCCAGAGAACAGCAACTATACTAAGCACATCATGGTTTACTTCGAGTGACTATATTCCGCTCAGTTGAATGCGGTGACACACACTTACAAAACAAAATTTTCATGAGAAGACGGTGGAAAAAGTAAATTTATTTAATAATTGAAAAAAGACTAGCATTCGAAAACAGTATTGTAAATTATGAAACTCATTGTTTTACAGCTACAACAAACACATTAATCACTTAATAAGACTCTGCAATGAAGCTAGTTAATGAAATGGTAAAGGAGCGGTGATTCTATCTCTCTTGGTCCAAACTATGAGAGCAGATACCTTTGTTTAGTCATGTTTCGACGATCAAACTGACCTGAACCAACGGAGAAAAATCATACTAAAAATTGGCCTTTCCAAAACTCATAATACATTACGCACGTGCAGGCAATGCAGCGACAAGTTACCACAATACTTTCAAGTTTCTTAAATCAGTCTTTACAAAATTATGTTTCCAAAAACCAATACCCTCTGCATCTCTGTGTTCTGCTAGTTATTTCCAGACCACTCAGCAGCGTGACCAATGCCCGACTCTCTCACCTACTTCGCTCTGAATGCTCAACCAGCAACGATATGCCACAGACAACCAAAGACCACTTCGTATGTGCTCAAAATCTCTGCGGCGTAACATATCGACTATTGCAGACTTCCATTTGAAAAATATCCAGTGTACAAATATGAAGTATGAGACATCGAACAAAAAGAGAGCTCACATCGCTTTCCTTGAATACAAAAAATACAACTGGTAGCTGTTATCGTTCTGCATCTTATAAAGGAACAGTCACGGAGTTCAACTGAATCCATTATGAATAAAACCACTTAAGTACATCAATAGTTTGCAGGTAATGTATCAGATACTAGTCCAAACTACTTTAAAAAATGACGGTATAAACACCGTTATCAGAAACCTGATTGCAGAAAGCTGAGGATCATAAGAAGCCACATTACTTCCAGTATCACACTCGATCTGTGCACAATTAAACACCTAGGTGCGCTTAAGAATAAGCTGAATCACTTGCTTTTCTGAACCTCGTGAGTTTTCGTATATGACGAGTAGCAAATACTTCCTCCTTCTCCTAGATACTCTTCTTTCTCGTTTCCTTTCTCAGATAGCACCGCCACTTTCTCGTCCTTTTTCTCTCCTTCTCGCAGCGCTTCTCTCGAGTCACTGCTGGCAGTGCCTACAGTTTACCTGTCTGTAATTTGTCTTTGTTCTTCCAATTCCCATGTACGAATATAAACTGTTTTCCTACTGTAGCTCCTACAGTTTTCGCTAGTCATGTTGTAGTTATTATTAAGGGTACTGCTCTGAATTAAATGTAAGATTCGAAATAACATATATAAAATGTATAAATGGCTAGCTCGATTTCAGAGGAAGCAACATAACCGTATACAAACCAGGACAGATCAATAAACATTCTGCCGCAAAATAATGTATACCAGTAAGGGCTAGAAGTAGTCAAATCAGCAAGCTTTATGTGCAGCTATGACGTGTTGGTTTATTACTGCCTGTGCTTGTGCCTGGTTGCTATCATACTCCAAATTGTGATTCTCACTCTGCAGCGGATTGTGCGCTCATATGATTCTTCCTAGGAGATTAAAACTATGTGCAGAACCAGAACTCGAACTCGGGACCTTTCCCTTGGACCTTTGCACTTCGCGGGAAAGTGCTTTACCAATTTTTTTTTCTTTCCTTGAAATAAAGAAAAAATTTTCATTGTATAGAACAAAAAAATTAACACCTACTACATGAGCAAAATGTTGCAGGTAATGAGAAAACAAATAAAAACCACTGTTGTTTGAAAATAAAAGACGAAGTTCTTTACAAAATAAAATAGTATTTCTTGAAAACGTAAAACGTAAATAAGTATACTTTCTCAACATCCTTTTTTTGTAAGTGTAAATAAGTATACCTCCTCAACATCATCACATGACTATATTTTTTTTATTTTTGTAGGGGAGTGCATGATAAAGAAAACAAATAGGCTGCAGATACAAAGCTATCCGCGAATAAATATGTGTAAGGGTAAAAAAAAATTAGAGGACGAAGAGAAAAGAGAAGTGAAAGAAATTAGGAAGAGTTGCTGCGCCATGCTTCACTTTGTCCTGCCGTCAAAACAGCGTCCATTCTATCACTGATCATCAGAAGGGGAACTTGGGATCGTCAAGTCTTGGCTGGTATGTTTCGCCGACATTCCAATTCCGTGGCGGGTTGGTGAAAATACTCTGTAAATAGCTCGCGACAATGGCCCGATAGTGTCGATGAAGGCAAAGGAAGTGGAGGAGTACTTGGAGACGTGTCCACAAGTCAGTCCGCCGGATCGACGATCTCACTCCAAAAGAGGTAGTTGATAGCCATGCCATTGATCCATGTGATGGCGGGCCACTTAGACGATGGAATGTAGGTCGTGTCAGGATATATAAAAATAGGTAGACTTGATGTGGGGATAATCGGTGGTGGCTCTGAGCACTATGGGACTTAACATCTGAGGTCATAAGTCCACTAGAACTTAGAACTACTTAAACCTAACTAACCTAAGGACACGCCCGAGGCAGGATTCGAACCTGCGACCGTCGCTGTCGCGCGGTTCCAGCCGGAAGCGCCTAGAACCGCTCGGCCACTCCGGCCGGCTAATCGGTGGTAGAAAGCCACAATCTTCTGTACGAGGATCCAGACAGGTGCTGCTGCCCCATGCCCAAAATGGTGTAAATCTGTACTTTCTACATTGCACTTGAAGCTCAGGGGTGAGTTCACCAGCGTGATGCGATGCAGTTTCTGCCTTGTAGTATATTTGCCCTTCACTAGAAGGTATCACTTCGTAGTGGTGTCAGTGATGTGGTATGGTTGATGGATTGTTTTCCAAAGTGTAGGTCGTGAAACCTGGGGGTGAGGTGCTTCGAGGGTTTCAGGGTAGATATGGTCAGAGAAGGCGGAAGATGTTGCAGGTCTTCGTGGTCCTGAGAAGCTCGGTACCTGTATTTCAAGAAGAAATGGCCGATGTGCGACATCGGAGGTGGGATGTGTGCCAAGGGCGTCGGTAGCCGTCTCGAAACAGGTACGAACTCGGTGGTTAACATTCCAGTAAAACTAGCATTTTGCCTTTTCTATAAACGGAGTATAGTATTGGTGTAAAGTGTCGTAGTCCTGGCTCTCACGTTAACCAGATCGAGGCCATCGTCCCGCTTCGGTAAGGTGAGGGCACCATACTGGACTTTGAAGATGTGTTCGGAACATATAAAATACCCGAAAGCCGCCTGTAGTCTGGCCGCCATTGTCGCAGTGGTGGGCAGAATCTGCCCGATGTGGGGTATTCGGATGCAAAATGGATACTGACGAAGGTAGCTCTCCGGCACATATTCAGCGAGCGTAATAGGTGATTATGTTTGCCTGGATGCGTTGTAGTAGCACCCAAAAATTGATCGCCGAGGTGCGGCGTATGTCTCGCTTGTATACCAGTCCGAGACAGTGAAGGGTGTCCACCAGTTGAAAGGGTGCTACGCTGTTTTCATGGCACATGATTTTAAGACGCACATAGCGCTCCCTGTACTGTTACAGGTAATCCATGGCATTGCAGCTTGTACGTCGGCTGCTGAGCGTACGTCCACGTAGACTCGGCAGCGTAACACATGATCCACAGATGAGTGGTTCCATCGCAATGGCATAAAGCACCGTCGATAGTGGGCAACCCTGCCGTACTGAAAGTTCGATCCGTATAGGTTCTGTAAGTCTTCTATTGACGAGAAGTTGCATAATCACTTGTGTCAACTTCGGGGGAATCGGTATCCGGTCCATCACTGCGATGAGGAATGCATAGTTGACATGGTCAAACGCTTGACTGAAGTCGATGGAGATTAAAGCGACTGGCAGTCGCGAGTGTGTTTCCACAGCGATCACATGTCGATATTCACTGAGGGCAGTCTGTATATTATGATCGCCGACTAAGGATGTTTGTTCGTGGGAAACAATTTCTCGTAATACAATTTTGAGTCACACAGCTAGAAGGCGCGTAAAAATCTTGAAGTCGGAATTGAGTAACGTGATCGGCCGATAACTATCGAGTTGTGTTCCTCCTGCAGGTTTCGGGAATGGTACGAGTAAGCCTTCCACGAACGTTGGTCGCGGGAATGCCACGCCCGACAAAAGATTCCAGTGCATGTCTCTCCATCGTGCCAACATCAAATCTTGGAAGATTCTGTAAAATTCTAACCATCGGGGCCAGGAGACAGATTCAGTGATCCCTTGGCCACAGCGCCATGGACTTTGTCGGTGGTAACTTCCGCAGCCAGGAGTACAATGTATATCCTGGGCAACCTCAGCAATGGCCTCTGCACCGGCAGGTACTCCTTGATAGAGGAGCCTGTAGTGCGTTGTGGAGGTATCGGCAATGGACGCTTACGTAGTCAGCCGTCGTCCATCAGGTAGGTTTAAAGTTGTCATTAAGGCCTGTCGGCGTCAGCGAACATTTTGAACAATATGATGTATAGAAGGTTCTTCATCGTTAATCCTATCTTGGGGGCGTGCTCGTATAATGGCTCCTTCCAGACGGCACCTGGTCAAGGTTAAAATCTTTGCCTTATGCGCTGAGCTTCTTTTAGATGGTCCGTGGGATTGGGGATGGTCCATGAGCTCGCGTAGTGCGCTATAGTAGAAATCTGTTGTGGGTGATTCCACCTGTCATAGTGTGTCAAGGTGCGTGGGATGGCCTGTTTGGCGCACAGTAACCACCACTGCAGTGTGGTCTCGTAACGCATGATGCGTTGAACACAAGCGTGCCACGTGTCCGTGACCTGTTGCTGCAGTAGCGTGACGTTGAGTTTCCAAGATCGCCATATAGATTGTCTACGTAAGTTGATGGTACAGATGTAGATGTCATGATCCAAGAAGGAAGACGGCCAACGTTCCGCGTCGAGATGAACAGGTTTTAGAGCTTCATATATATATATATATACTATCAAGTCGGCAGGAGGAGTGGCTCGTGATGTATGTATTCCCCGGGCGGTCGCCGTGTACCACTCTTCAAGTGTCGAGGAGACGAAAGCGGCGGAAGAGGAAGCGAAGTTCCGGACATGTGGTGAAATGGGGGTATTGGTTTGTACGTTCGAGAACACAGTAGAAATCTCCACATCCGATGAGGTGATCGTATCTGCCAAGGAATAAAGGTGTGATATCTTCTGTGGAGAACTGGCAGCGATCTCTCCGTTTATTTGTGCCCGATGGGGCGTAGAGATTTATGATTTTGATTCGCTCAACTGTTATAGCCACCCCTCGCGCCGTTGGGAGATATGAGACATCCGGTGGCAAGGTGTAGTGACTTCTCCGGGTGTATCGGTCCTGAAAGACGCTCACTAACTGCGTCATGTGAGGGCTGGACGCACAGTGTCGGCGCATAGGTGATTGGAGGGACGGTTGTGGTTCAGTCATTGTTCGTATCGTCGTGCCGTAGATGTGTGATGCGGCGTTTCAGACATTCATTACGGACATGGCCTTCTTTGCTGCAACCGGAACATGTTCGAGGTTGTCCGTCGTAAATGACCACCGCACGACAGCTGCCTATAGAAATGTACGATGGGACGTGCCGTTTGAGATCTGTTCGGAGTTGTCTCACATCATTTTAAGCACCGGATTAGTCGTAAACTGTGCCCATGTCTCGGCTACGTGACTGTAGACTTTTCCGTACGGGTATAGCGCCGCGATGACTTCATCTTCATTCACCACGAAAGGCAATTTGAATACATGCATCGTTCGATGTCGAAGTCTTGCGTGGTCCACATACAAAGGGCCGACGTTACCGTCGGAGGTTCGAAATTTTAGTCCATGTCACGTCCGTTGAATATTCTCGTTGCAGGCAGCGTCGGAAGTCATCTCAACATAAACGATGCTCCTAATGATCGATAGGAGTATGCCAATGAGATCGTCACGGAGGATCTTCACATTTTCGCGCTACAAGCGTTCGATGGCCAGTGCTTTGGGGCGTGCGTATTCATTTGAAAAGGTGAACTTAAGAGAGTTCTTCCTTTAAGAGTTGGCCCTTACAGCTCGTTCGACTGAGAAGCGCTGTGACGGGGAGTTAAAAACAAACATTCCGCGCGCGCAGCGTCGTGGACGGTGGAGCGCGGTCCGCACTGCTGCCCTGCTAAAGGTAGACTACCGACTGAAGGTCGGCTGAGCTACTCAGTCATGACTCACGATCCCTCCACAAAGTTTTACTTCCCACAATACCTCATTTCCTACCTTCGATACTTCACAGGATCTTCCTACAAAACTTGTGGTCTTGGAACAAAGGATACCGGGAAGACGTTGTCTCTATAAACCGAAAGAAATGGATCAGTGTGACTTGAGTAGACATGCAGGGTGCCTCGCAGACATACGCGCAAACCGTATCGTCAGAATGGTTCAAATGGCTCTGAGCACTATGGGACTTAACTTCTGAGGTCATTAGTCCCCTAGAACCTAGAACTACTTAAACCTAACGAACCTAAGGACATCACACACATCCATGCCCGAGGCGGGATTCGAACCTGCGACCGTAGCGGTTCAAGACTGAAGCGCCTAGAACCGCTCGGCCACCAGCAGCCGGCCCCGTATCGTCAAATCAGTGAGTCTGAAAGAGGGTGCATTACTGACATGAGAGAATGTGATGCATCGATCGGGGAAATTGCAGCTCGTGGGAGACGAAGTGTTTCGGCAGCGCAACGGGAGTGTGCAGAATGGAAGGGTGTAGAAGATGGGTCGTGGGTCCTGTCGCACCGCCCAGATCACACCCCGAGAAGATGACACCTAATCAGAATAGAATTGCATGACAGATCTGTGTTCTCCTCGGCTCTGGCGCAACAATGGAACAGTGTGGCATATCGCCCACTATCAAGGGTCGATGTTTATTACCGCATGGGTTTAGAGTACGTCGTCCATTTCTCCGCCTACCTTCGACCAATGTGCAGAAACACGCTAGACGGTAGTGGTGCATGTAACGACATTATTGGGGTCGGGGATAGCGTCAGGTAGTGTTTTCTGACGAATCCAGGTTGTGTTTGTTTCAAAATGATGGTCTCATTTGTTCCCTGGAGACGTAGCGAGTGGCATCACAGTGACTGCATTCGCACAAGACATGGAGTGTCAGCTCAAGGCCTTTGGTGTGTCGTGCTGCTGGGTACAGCCACAAAACACAGTTCGTGCATGTTCACAGCACTGTGACCAGTACGACCTACGTGAATGACATCCTGCCACCCATTTCGCCGATTTCGCTAATCATAATAAACACCTGCATACACCATGACGTTAGTTCTATCTAGTGAGCGTGATGTAGGCAATGTGATTAAAAGCCTTAGATTTAAAATTTCGACAGATTTAGATGAATTACCAGTGTCGATTACAATCGGTAATGTTTCACAAACTGCAAAACCCTTGGCTAAGAGTGCTAATTTGTCATTCATTATGGGAGTGTGTAACGTGGGAAATGCATATCCTCCTATTTCCATCTATTGCACTATAATTTTTTTCCTTATTTTGTTACGTGAAGATATGACATATCTGTGTCTTTATATACTGTAGTTGTTTTACAATATATATATATATATATATATATATATATATATATATATATGCATTTATGTCAATGTATAATTGGTTTGTTTTGTAAATACTATTTGTATTTTTCGGCCGGGTCTTGCCTAGGGAAAACTATGCTATCGAGCGATTACATCGATAGGTCGTGTGAAGAACCAAAGTATGTAGGAGCTTTGCTAGTGTTAACTCTGCCGCTTGGAGCGCGGGCAGAGGGAGTCTGGCGGGAGTAGGGCGGTGGAGCAGGTGTGTTGTTTCACGCTCCCGCGAGTTGCCGTGCTTTCGGGGTTTGGCAGCATGAAATTGTGCTCGACTTGCTATGATAGTTTCCGACACGGTGTCGCGGACGAGAAGCATTAGCTGGCGCACATCAAGATCCCGTTTCGCTTGGCGGCAGTATCGAGAAGAAGGCGCGCCAACATCCAGCTTGTGCAACAGCGACGGCCGACAATGAGTGACTGTCGCCACCTCGTCGAAAGACGACTTAAAACCTTCGATCAACCAACAAGGAAGACTGGAAGCACGTAAAGTTTTAGAACTGTATGGCAGACCTCAGCTTTTAAAATTGATCCATTTGCCTCACAAAATTACAGCAACTTAGCATGAACCTTTGTCCCAATTGCATTACCAAGCAGGGTCCCTTCCTCTTCCGGAATGAACGTCGTGTCGTTGAAATTCAAACGCCAGCATTAAAGTAATATCATTCGATTTCACTGCTTTAATATCAAAGTTCATTTAAGGTATTAATAGCTGGCTACAATATTTAGATTACACAAGCACAAATTAAGAGTGCGAGTTTTGTTACCATATTTTAGCTTACCTGTGACTGCAGCTCAGCTTGGTACGTACTAAATGTTACTATTGTTAATTGTTCAGAATCAATTTAATTCAAGTTCAAAGTTAAATCTCTTATTTCTAAATTGCGTAGATTCAAGTAGTTTTGAAAAGATTGTTGAGGTAGCCCAAGACTAACCTTATTTTACTGAATTTCGTAGTGCTTCAGAAACAAAGCTCACTATTAATTTCAGTCAGTAAATTAACTTTCAGTTTTCTGGTTTTATTAATTCTTTTGCTAAATTAAGTCAGAGTGTAGCGAAATTTATTACTTCTGACAAACATTCAGTTTTCACACAACACGTGTCAACCTTCAGTTGCCACGCTTTTAGTGGTAATTATATGTGCAATAATCTTTCGTTTTCAGTTATTATAGTAGTTGTCCATAGGACGGGCGACCATAATTTTTCCCAAATCTCAAATCTCTAATTAACGCCAGTTAATTGTTAACGTAACGATCGCACATTTACTTTCTTTATTAACTTTACCCCTTTTCAAAATTAAATTCCACCAGTTTCATTTCATTTTTCCTTTCATTTAGATGTAATCCTTACCTCCCTCTTTTTCGACAGATCAACTTCGGTGACGATTGCTTTTCCCAAATTTCCATTAGATACACGTGGTTTAATTTTTACTGTCATTAAGGTCGATAAGTGAGGGGGAGGTTACAAGTGTTGCCTCAGAGATTAAAAATTGCGAAAGTGATACCTTTATTCAAGAGCGGAAATAAGCATAAAGTAGAAAATTATCAGCCCATAACACTCCTTAAAATATTCTCTACAGTATTTGAGAGACTAATGAAATAGACTGAGACGTGAGACTTAGGGAAGGCAGGAAAATGTGTGGACGGGGCCTAATCAGTTACCGTTGGTTGCACAGTATACACGTACACTTTATTTCAGGAAATATTTTCTTTTAAACAGTCACTAAAATAATTTGTAAAACAAGCTACTCTGACGGCTGAAGGCTTCATTAAGAAGGAATTCAAAATTATTTGTGGCTGAAGGCCACAAGCAATACTTCAGAACAATTAGCACCTGAAGGTCTGTATTATAAGTGAGGAAGACAACTACACGTTGAAAATACCAAAATAATTTTTAAAACAATCATTAAAAAATTGACTGTAATACAAGCTACACTGACGGGCGAAGGCCTTATTAAGAGAGAATTCAAATTATTTGTCGGCTGAAAGCCACGGGCAATACTTCAGAAAAATTAACGGCTGAAGGCTTGAATTACAAATGAGGAAGACAATTACACGTTAAAAACACCAAAATAATTTTTAAAACATCCAAAGAAAAAAATTGACTGTAACACTAGCTACACTGACGGCTGAAGGCCATATTAAGAAGAATCCAAATTAACTGTCGGCTGAAGGCCACAAGCAATAGGAATAATTTAAACAAAATATTTTTTTAAACATATGACACAATGAGACCAAGTAAAGAAAGGAGTGATCCACGGACAGTGCTTCAAGGATCGACCTGGGAAAGTCCCTCAAACGTAAGTAAGGTGAGACAGGCAGCCCAGTGTTATACTTACTTAACAGGATGGCAACTCAAACCACAGTTAAACGCAAGACCAACACTCTCACAAAATCGACTTAACGTCCGATGCCCAATACAACGATGGAATAACCCATGCCAGGCAGATGGACGAACTACACTGTTGACATCGTAAAACGTCAAACATCATACAACAGAACATGTTCAAAGGCAAGAGTAATCCGAGGTAATCACAAGAAGTTGCCTCCACGAATCCAGTTCGCAGACAGCGTTAAAATGACTGCTCATTCAAAACCGCACTAGATACACACGGATCCGCAAACAACTCAAACAACACTAAAACCAGTCACTGTGAATCAACAAGGATGAATTACATATCCACGCAAACACAAAGAACCCAGAAGTAGTCCGAGGTAATCACAAGAAGTTGCCTCCACGAATCCAGTTCGCAGACAGCGTTAAAATGACTGCTCATTCAAAACCGCACTAGATACACACGGATCCGCAAACAACTCAAACAACACTAAAACCAGTCACTGTGAATCAACAAGGATGAATTACATATCCACGCAAACGCAAAGAACCCAGAAGCCGCCAGAGGACCAAAAACACGTCGCCCGTTGAGACGACGGGCAGAACGACCAACCTGGTGGCTCTCCATCAAATCAGGCAAGGCAAACGTCTCAGTATGAGTCGCCAACTAACAGCTTGTTACCGTGAGGTCACTTGGGCGGACGGGCGCACTCACACAACGGTGGCGATTTCACTACTCGGATTTAACTAGCTGAATCCGGTCCTTTGCGTGGGAGTGCACTCTCGCGACCACATCCTTCCACCGGATAGTGCACGTATCGCCAGCTGTCCCGGCGAGTCCTGGGGCTGTGCGGACCTCACTGGTCCTCCGGACCTCACCGGCCCTCCTTCCCCACCCAACTGAACTCCGACACCCGACGACACGGAAATACTAGAGGTCGCTCCAGAGATAGTACCACAGTACTTGCTGTCGATAAGCGCTGCTGCTGCCACTGACGGACAGACAAAGCGAGCAAACGTAGTGGCGCCAGTGAACAGACTAAGGAAACGAGAGGTGACAATCCCAACACACAACGCCAACCTGTCAATGGCAACAACGCGAGCCGAAGCACGGCTCATACACAGTCACAAAGTACTTAACCGACAGCAATCTACCTAATAGTAATCAAAATATTGGGAAGAAGCAGATGTATGGAAACAATAATAATGGATTACACGGATGAAATAGTTGGAAATCCAGATAGCTACAACAGTGTAGCAGTTGATTTAGGTGTTTCTAAGGTTTTCAGTAGTGTTAGTCATTAAATTCTTTTAGATAAGTTCGGAGCACTGGGACGGCAGGGGTAGCAGCGCAGTCTAAGACACATTGCAACGGTTCGCTCCCCCCGTCGGAGATTGAAGTCCTCCCTCGGGCATGCTTTTGTGTAATATCCTTAGCGTTAGATTAAGTAGTGTGTAAGCCTAGGGACCGATGGCCTCAGCAGTTTGGTCCCACAGGAACTTACCATCAATCTGAAGCACTGGGGATAAAAGGGATAGAAAACAGGTGGTGTCAATCATCATTGCAAAATCAGATCACAGGCTGTGTAACTCACATCATTTTATTCTAAAATCAAGTTAATATCTGATGCAAAAGAGAACTCAAAATAGGCGTACTGTAGCGTAATACGTTAGGCCCCTTCTTTTCCTTGTTCAGATAAATAACATTAAGACTTCAGACAGCAGCTAAGATCGTGTTGTTCACAGATGACACTAGTGTAATAGTGAGCGAAGTTAAGGAATCTTTAGAATGAGATTTTCACTCTGCAGCGGAGTGTGCGCTGATATGAAACTTCCTGGCAGATTACAACTGTGTGCCCGACCGAGACTGGAACTCGGGACCTCTGCCTTTCGCGGGCAAGTGCTCTACCATCTGAGCTACCGAAGGACGACTCACGCCCGGTACTCACAGCTTTACTTCTGCCAGTATCCTGCAGAACTGCAAGGTTCGCAGGAGAGCTTCTGTAAAGTTTGGAAGGTAGGAGACGGATACTGGCAGAAGTAAAGCTGTGAGTACCGGGCGTGAATCGTGCTTCGGTAGCTCAGATGGTAGAGCACTTGCCCGCGAAAGGCAAAGGTCCCCGAGTTCGAGTCTCGGTCGGGCACACAGTTTTAATCTGCCAGTAAGTTTCTTAAGGAATCTTTGTTCACAACAATTGATAATGTCCTCAAGTCCTTGCAGTTCAAGGTTCAATGCCAATTGGCTGACCTTTAATGTAGAGAAAAAAATTATATTCAGTTTGGAAAAATGAATCAAAACCAAGATATCCAACTAGTACCAGATGAAAATGAGTTAGAAAGGGTATGATACACAAAACTTTTAGGAATGTATCTCGATCAAGACTTGAACTGGAAAGACTATGTAACTAAACTCTCCCAGAGACTCAGTTCGTCTTGTTTTCCTCTGTGAATTATTTTTAAAGAAAGGGAGCTAGAATGGCTTATTTTGATTATATCCTGCCCCTTGTAGCTTATGGAATGGTTTTTGGGGTAAAACCGATAGTCGATTAAATGAAATTTTTTCTTTACAGAATAGGGCTGTTCGAATCATATAGCTTTGATAGGGCTTGTAGAGAAGGAACCTACTCACGTCACACAGAATTCATATGCTTTCCATTGTGTGCCTAGTCCGCTCTAACTAGCTATGACATCACTAATGTTGCACAATACCTTAAAAGTAAAGTACATAATCTGAAAAGTTAACAGCATGTTAGGAGTTATGCTAAAATAATAATGTGTTAAGTTTCCGTTTAGTAACTTTAACAGTTTTCGAAATATGAACATTTTACATAAAAATCATCGGCGCACCAGGAAGGAGCTAGAAACTTCAGAATTTATATTCAGATTCCTTTTTCGCTGTAATGTTATGGAAACAGCATGCTGGATCTCACAAAGTAATATTTTGGTCGAAATTCATGATTTTCCGTTTTTGTGTCCTGAAAGTAAGGAAGCAAGATAGATTAAGTAAGCGATTAGATAGAGCTAGGATGTTTAGATTTAGGTAGAATGGAGATACGCTATAACAACAAAGATGTGAGAAGTTTCCAAAAGGTAGCTATAAAACTATAGCTGTAGCGTGTCTCCAAAGGGCAAGTTCAGAGTTCATCTATTGTGTGCAGTGCAACTAAAATAATTCTCTCGCCAAAAGTATTTAATCTAGCCACATCAGAATTTTATTACAGATACTTATCTGTGTGCTCAGAGCTCAAGTACATTGAGACCTTCATTGGCCTTCAGCGAATGAAGAAATTAATTATTTAGTAACTTGATGTGGTGTTCTGCTAGCCCCAGCAGCTAGTCAGGAAGGCAAATGTTGTAGGCTGCGCCTTCGGAGGCCCGCTCCGCTGCTATATAAATAAGAGCACTGCGAGATAAAGTCAGGCCCCAGTCCTCTTCTAGATTTGTATCAGCGGGCATTGCGTGTCGGAAGCCGCGTCGCATCTGTGCAATTGCAAGGCAACAGCCTTGGATGCCATATTATGTAACTCAGTATGCACTTAACAATGAGTTTGAATTGGGGTATAGTGTTAATTGTGGAACGACCTCAGTGATTTATTCTCAGTTTACGTATGTCGTATATTCACGTGTCGCCGCAAGACAGACCTTCTACCAGTACTAGCGTGGCATTAGATGAGTACTAACATCAAATTTTGGCGAGCATTCACTTTGAACATTTACTTCGATAACGATTATTGAACAGTTTTTTTTATATAGGGATAATAGGATCCACGCAATAGACTCTGAATAGCTCTGATAGTACAATAGCTGATAGTAGCATTGCTTGGTGAAACATTTGTCTGAAACTTTACTCTTAATCGTTTTCAGAATATAGTGAAAATTGTTATAGTAAACTGCATTTTCTATTAATCGTAGACACCATCCTAAATCCTCAGCGTAATGTACTTCAATGATCAATAACTTTATTTCTCCATCAGAGTGGGCAGAGTGAACTTTAATGACAGGCATCACGTTTTTGCTAATCACTTTCTGGTTGCCAACATTGTTGTTAGAGAGCCTGTGTTGAGAAGGGCAACAACAATAGAAGAATTTTCCACTCGCCGCCTTACAGCTGCTATTTAAACCCAGTACGTATGAACATATATGTTAATAATAAGGGCTAAACTTGATACCTGCAAACCAACAGCGATTACCATAGTCATAAATCTTGCAACTGAGAGTCCCTCCAAGTAGAAAAAGTAATATCAACACGTACTCAAAGATACGTGAGCCATTTTGGTGCCATTCTTTATAATGCACTGCCAACAAATATAAAGATATTCGAAAAGGAAACGGCTTTTACAACTGGGTTAAAATCATTTCTTGTTGAGAAGTGTTTCTAAGGTGTCAGTAAATATGTTAGCATATAGGATTACTACGCCCTCGTTTATTGTTGAATATTTTTTGATCTGTTAAGTGATATATGATCTACACAGTGACTGTCTTTGCGAAAGAATGTTTCTACTGTTTGTTGTCTGTTTCCTGTGTTCCACATTCAGTTCAATGCATCTCCTCAGAGATCGGTTGTGGTGCGAGATTAGTATGATGGTATAGTGTCAGCATGTGTTTTTGTCAGTGTTATTTAAAGTGTTCACGTATTTCTATTTTTCAGAAGTGCAATATGACAATCATGTTCTAGTTATATCATTATTTTGTAGCATCTCTGTAGAGTAGGTATATGTGGTTCTCTTTCCTAATCGTGTACCGAGCGTGGTGGGTAAGCCAGTGAATGCACTGGACTCGCATACGGTAGGAGTCCTGCTTCCGACTTGAGTTTTTCATGGTTCTTCCAATTTGATAAGGTTAATGCTGGGATGGTTTCATTGATCAGGCCGTGGCCAACTTCCTCTCCTATCCTCGCCTTTTGCCATCCTTTGTTAATGTTTTGTATATTTATCTACTGTTTTAGTATAAAGTGCAGTGAAGGCAAGACGAAATGACTGTAGGTAAAACTTTAAAGAAATTTTCTTCGGAAGGACTAATTCAACTTACAGAAAACTCAAAACAACTTTCCGAAAAATTAAAGGCAAGGACGCAATGTGGATTCCACTGTTAAGTGCAAAGGAGAGAGCAGATATGCGCAAAGAGTACGCTGTAGGATTCCAAAAGGGAAAGAAGTTGTCTGTTGACGCAGTAGAAGACGAAATGGAAGTCAGTATGGAAGACGTAGGGGAACCTCTATTAAGAGTTCAGCGGAGCTTTAGAGAGCTTGTGATCTAATAAATCAGAAGAGATACATCAGATTCCTTCGGAATTTCAAAAGTTATTGGGTGAAGTGGAATCCAACGACTATTCTAGTTGATGTGTGGAATCTATGAGACTGGAGACGTACCATCCGACTTTCGGTGAAGTATCATCCAGCACCCCTGAAGATATAAAATGGCGGATAACTGCGAGAACTATTGCTCAATCAGCTTAAAGCACCATGCATCCAAGTTACAGACAAGAATAACATCTAGAAGAACGGAAATGAAAATCAAGTAACTGTCATGTGATGATGTGTCTTTCCGTAAAGTAAGGACACAAGAGAGGCAGTCCTGACGTTACGCTTGATAATGGATGCAAGTTTAAAATAGCATACGGCGGACAAAGCAAGGACATGAAAAGCAGAGTATCAAAGGGAAAAGAGGGCATTCCTGGCCATGAGAATTCTACCAGCATCAAATACAGGTCTTCATTTGAGGAAAATGTTTCTCGGAATATACGTTTGGCACATAGCATTGTTTAGTGAATCAAGGACTGTGGGAATACTGGAAAAGAAGAGAATCGAAGAGAGGTGGTGCTGTAGAAGGGTGTTGAAAATTAGGTGGACTGATAAGGTAAGCAATGAGCAGGTCTCCGCAGAATCATTCGAAGGAAGGAACATACGCAAAGACATTGACAAGGAGAAGGGCCAGGATGATATGACTTGGGTTAAAATGTCGGCGAACAATTTCCATGGTACTGAAGAGAGCAAAATATGTGTAAGGAGACAGAGTTTGAAAAATATTCAACAAATAACTGACGACGTAGGGTGGAAATGCTACTCTGAGACGAAGATGTTGGCGCAAGAGAGGAATTCGTGACGATCTCCATCAAACTACTCAGAAGAATGACGACTCAATAAAAGAATGATGAGCCGTTTTCCTTAAAAAAGTAAGTGTGTTCAGAATGAGACTTATGGCAGCGCCATTTAGCGGGCCAACCATAGCGACATATGGTTTCCCCCTTCAAGCTAGACAAGTTTCGTTCTTTGTAGTTTTTTTCGTTTGACGCTTATTTCGTGAGATATTTGGCCCGGTCACGATCAATGGCCCACCCTGTATTCAAGAATCAAGGTGAAACAACAAGGCTGGGGGATCAAGAAGAAAGTGCTCGGATTAAAAGGAGTCTAAGACAGGGATGTGGTCTTTCGCCCTTTCTGTTAAATCTGTACATCGAAGAAGATATGGTGGAAATAAAAGAAAGGTTCAGGAGTGAGATTAAAATTCATGGTGGAAGAATATCAACAACAGGATGTGTTTATACCATTTCTATCCTTAGTGAAAGTTAAGAATAATTACGACATCTGTTGAGCCGAATGAACAGTATAATGAGTGCAGAATATGGATTAATAGTAAATCTAAGAAAGACGAAAGTGGCAGAAATGAGAAAAATAACATCATACTTGGGGATCACGATACAGACGAAGTTAAGAATTTTCGCTAACTAGGTAGTAGAATAACTCATGATGAACGGAGCAAGGAGTGCATAAAAACTGACCAGCACTGGCAAAACGGGAATTCCTGGCCAAGGGAGGTATTCCAGTATCGAACGTAGGACTTAATTTGAAGAAGAAATTTCTGAGAATGCACATTTGGAACACAGTGTTGTATAGTAGTGAGACATGGACTGTGGGAAAAACTGAACAAGAGAGAATCAAAGCGTTTGAGATGTTCTGCTGTAGAAGAATGTTGAAAATTCGGTGGACTTATAAGTCAGAGAAAGAGGAGGTGCTCCGTAGAATAGGCGAGGAAAGAAATATTTGAAAGACATCATATTTACATCAGTGACCGTAAAAATTTCTTTATTTCACGATTGCAGTTTCGGGCTTAGGCCATTATCAAGTGAAGATGTTATGGCTATTAGGCCATGGCAGCTCATTTTAGGTTGACATGGCCTAATATCCATAACATCTTCCCTTGATAATGGCCTAAGGCCGAAATTGCAATCGTGAAGTAAAGAAAGTATTACAGTCACTGACATAAATATGAGGTCTTTTATCAGGGAATGACTTTTGTGGTACTAGAGGAAGCTGTAGAAGGTAAAAACTGTAGGGGAAGACAGAGAATGGAATAATACAACAAATAATTAAGGATGTAGGTTGCAATTGCTACTCTGAGATAAAAAGGTTAGCACAGGAGAAGAATTCGTGGCGGGCCGCATCAAACGAATCATAAGACAATGACTAAAAAAAAAAAAGTGACATTTGACATCTAAGGTATTCGTGAACAGTGACTTTTGTACATGTTCGAACTTTCGGTGACACCATGTACTATTTTTTCCGGCCTGGATTCATACGCAACATCTAACGCTAATGATAACTAAGCAAAAATTTCGTGCCTGAGCCAACCTCGAACACAGACAGCACCATAGGGTGTGCTGACACAGCACAGGTCGTCGTTGCTGACTAAGCAAGAAAACAGACGTCAAATATCGAAGCTTTCATCAGCGTGAGTTAACAGTTATGAACATGAAATTACAATATGACATTTTTTTGATAGACAGGGACTCCCATTCAGCAACTACGTCCTTATTATTTTACCAAGAAAGATATTAAATATGGTTTCATACACAAGTAACTAAGTGTTCGCATCTTTAAACCTAAAATGACGTAAGCCAGCCGCGGTGGCCGAGCAGTTCTAGGCGCTTCAGTTCGGAACCGCGCGATACAGTCGCAGGTTCGAATCCTTCCTCGGACATGGATGTGTGTGATGTCCTTAGTTACCTTTAAGTAGTTCTAAGTTCTAGGGGACTGGTGACCTCAGATATTAAGTCCCATAGTGCTCAGAGCCATTTGAACCATTTTTTTGAAATGACGTGATGTAAATTTCTGTGACGAACCCACCATCTAATCGGTTAAAAAAGCTAGACTGGATATTAGCTCTCGAATTTTCCACCAGTGGCGAGATGTTTGAAATGTAGAGAAGAAAATTTTTGTGCCTTACCGGGTTTCGATACCGTTACGAAACGCTTTTTTTAAATAGGCAACTACAGATGTACCTTTTTTCTCTAGTACCGAGGTGTAAGCATGTCTGAACAAGAAATAGCCTGATGAAAATTTCTGTACAGAGTGTGAATCGAACCCTGCACATATAGTCCTTGTTGACGTTGGATATCGAATTATTTTTCAACAGTAGCTAGGAGTGGCTTGTCTGAACCTGAATTGATGTAATGAAAAGTTTTGTGTCTGAGCGTGAGTTGAAACCGGGACGTATCGTAACTGTACAGAACACAAAAGCAAACAACATAAAAACAAATGTAAAAATCAAAATTTCTTTTCCACTGTAGTTAGACATGAATATGCTAGAACTTGAAATAACGTCATAAAATTTTTTTGTTTTGGACTAGGATTCCAACCCAGGTACTGGCCTTGAAATTGTTGGGGAAAACAAAATATCGTCTCGAGAGGGCCAAATCCAATGAAACGACAGATCCGAGTTACAGTCTCACTTCAAAACCAAAACTGTCAACACCGCAAGTTCAAATAAAATAAGAAATAATTGCCCTGTACTTTGCATGATGACTGCCTCATTATATTAAATAATATTTCTTGTGTAAGAAGGCCTACTGGTAAGAGGAGTTTATGTTTGCCGCGATTTTAGCCGCTGTCAAGCCCCGACTAAAATCGACTGTTCCGCAGTCGGTAGTGAAGGTTAATGAAGCACAATGCAACCTGTATTCTTCATATGGCGTTACAAGAGAGTAAGAACATCTGTTCGCGGCTCGCGAAAATGGTCCTATGAAGTGGGAATCGAACCTTGACCTTGGGCATAACAAGATAGCATCAATCAACCAGACCACTGAAGCCAACATATTGCTGGATCATGGCTTTATCGTAACGAAAGTTACACCATACTGCTCGTAAATTCTGTTTCCCTGATTCTCTGGTTTTGGATTCCAGCTTGTTAAATACTTCCATTTTGAAGCTCACTTGTAATCTTATTCGACTGAATCGCTACCCATCGCAGCCTCGGCTGCATAGTGTTTTTGGAATCACCGATATAAAGTGATATGACAGCCATCAGCAGGCTGTAGTATGTGGAAGTTCCTTCAGAAACTGTTGCCTATCGCTCGAGCTGTTTTAGTGCTGTATCTATTCGCGATTTAGTGATAAGCGTCGCACAGTGTAAACACAAAGCCGAGAGATCGAGGCACTGCTTCCTTAATGTTTTAAATTGCATTTCAGCTGTCTACTAAAAGTACGAGGGTTGGAACTTAAATAGTGGCAACTATTTATTCACAACCGATACAAAATAGTTACTTGTTTGCACTTATTACTGTCCTTCAAAGTAGTAACCAGCGTTTTGTAGAGCCCGTTGCCAGTGATGTGGAAGGCGTAGTACACCGTTAGCAGAGCCTGTTCTGTTGATGGTGCGAATGAAACACTCTGCTGCCTGTCGAATCTCTGGAACAGTTCTGAAGCGAGTGTCATGAAGTGGTCCCTTCATTTTCGGAATCAAATCAAACTCACAAGCACTTAAGCGCGGGGAGTATCGTGGATGGTACAGTACTTCCCAGTCCCATCGACCGAGCAGAGCAGCCACAGCTTGCGCTGTATGTGCCCGCGCATTGTCGTGCAAAACGCTGGGTGGGTTGCGCAGACAGTGTCGCCGCTTCTTTTGCAAAGCCGGTCGCAGGTGATGCTCCAAAAACGAACAGTAATACTGTGCAATGACGGTCTGCCGTGCAGGAACGTAATGTGTTAGGATAACACCATCACAGTCGACACGAGATTCGCCATAACTTTCACTGCTGTGACGCACTTCCGACTTTCGAGGAAAACCCATAATGACGCCATTCGTTGGACTGGCGTTTCAGTTTTGGGAAGTACGATGTGGCCCATGTCTCATCCATCGTTAAGATACGGCGTAAGAAAGCCCCTCCTTCGCGCTCATGGCGCTCCAAGTGTGTCTGAGCACCGTCGTACCGCATCCATTTCTGCATTTCCGTCAATTCATGTGGAACTCATTGTGATCCTTGATTTGATTCCGAAGATGAAGGAATCCCTTGGTGGCATTCGCTTTCGAACTGTTCCAGAGATTCGACAGGAAGTAGACCGCTCCATTCGCACCATCAACAGAACAGGCTCTGTTAACGGTATACTACGCCTTCCCCATCGCTGGCATCGGGTTCTACAGAACACTGGTGACTACTTTGAAGGACAGTTACGGGTGCAAACATGTAACTCTTTTGTATCGGTTTTGAATAAATAGTTGCCACTATTTAAGTTCCGCCCTCGCACCAAAGTGCTGAAAGTTCAAACCCGACAGTAATAGCAAAATTTTCCAAAAACATTTTCACGAATGAGCTCGCAATCGCCAGTCCTGTTAAGAACTATTTTGTTCCAGAGGTTTTTATTTTCTTGGTGCAGTGGCCGCGGCCACCGACCAACGACCACCTGACGCCAGATTGTCTGCCCAGGTGATCGCGACTTAACCTGAGAGCAACAACGCACGTTACCGTCCTTATGATGGCAACAATAAAATTTGTCGATGCTGTAATTTGATTTTCAGCACGAAATATCTTCGATAACCTGGCGAAGAACGTGCAGTAGCAACAGCTTTGTGACCATTGCTTGTGCAATGTATGATATGAGGAATATTAAAGTGTATCACTCCGACTGCGGGAAAATGTGACGTGAATAAGGTACGTTTGTACATAGGTTCTTGGCGCTTTTCATTAGCGTATTATTACGCAGTTTCCTATAAGTATGTATTAATGGTAATATTCATCATTTTGATGTGCAGCTCCTTGTATTGGCCGTGTTTGCAGTTCTAGCACTGTTATAGCGATGTGGTACTCACTGTTGCATATCTGAAGGTTGCTTAAACGTTCGAAAACAGGACGTAAAACGTAAAAAGACAAACATTTGAGACAGTTTGTTCACTTTGGAAATAATTACTGAAGGCAACGAAGGCTGCTCGGAAACTTTGCACCATGTATGTATGATGCGAGTGCCGTCGAAGAAATCACGTCTGAACATAGATTCCTTGTTACAAGTGAGATCGTTTTGACGTGAATTATTCATCACATTCAGAATGACCAACGTGCATTGAAGAAGGACGTTTTAACGATTTACCGCTATTGTCTACGTCAGCGTACCAGATAATTCACAAATGTAATGAAATGCGAAAATTTAATCTCCGTGCGACTACGTTCAATAGGCAAGCTTACAAGCTTGGAGTAGAGAAAAAGAAACAGAACATAAACTCGGATTTGAAAGGATGGGGAAAGAAATCAATTGTGCCTTTCCAAAGGAAAGAACCCAAACTTTGCCTTAAACGATGTAAAAAGGTCACAGAAATCTTAATTAGGGTTGCACCACGGAGATGTGAACCAACGTATGTTAATTTTATGAAAAACAGTTAATGATTAAACCTGTAAAAAAAAATCTCAAGCAAAGACCAGTGTTAGTACAAAATGTAAAGTCAGGCAGCTGATGGCACAAAGAGCATGCACGGGAGGCCACCCCTCCCCAAACTTGTTCTTCAAATCTTGCGTCCTCAAATGGTTCAAATGGTTCAAATGGCTCTGAGCACTATGGGACTCAACTGCTGTGGTCATTAGTCCCCTAGAACTTAGAACTACTTAAACCTAACTAACCTAAGGACATCACACACATCCATACCCGAGGCAGGATTCGAACCTGCGACCGTAGCAGTCTCACGGTTCCGGACTGCGCGCCTAGAACCGCGAGACCACCGCGGCCGGCGTCCTCAAATGTTTACCTTTCAGGCTACTTATAAAACTATCACTAAGACAATTCCTTTGCGGACAAAAATACACTTTTAATTTGGCTTTTAAATCAGTAGGTGTATATCGTGTGAAATCGATAAGCTGCCTAAGTACTGTACCGCTTCAGAATCGATTTTCGCTATGCCGTGGAATGTGTGAGAATTCGAAACTTGGGGGCTGACAGATTAGAAGAATGTGCTGGGGCAGGACTCGAACCGCGGGCCATTGCCCCTCGCCGGCAAGTCCTCCGCCGACTAAGCTGTCCAAGCACGACTCACGACCCGCCCTCCAACTTTTCCACCAGTACTGCCGACAGACAGCTTTAATCTGCTGGGAAGGTTCAAATCAGCACACACTCCGCTACAGAGTGCTCATTCATTTGGTTCTCAATGCATCGCCTCGCAGGTCCTGCAGTTTCCTAAAGATGTTTACTGGAGGGTACTTCTAGTACCGCTAACTGATCCCCGCTTCATTGTTCCAATAACGAATGCCGCTTGGGAAGAATTGTCGGTAAGCCTCTGGATCAGTACCAATTTCCAGAGTTTTCTAGTCGCGTTCATTTTGCGAGTTGTATGTGCGAGGATGTAACATGTTGTCAGTCTCTTTTCGGAAAGTGTTCCATCGAATTTCAGTAGTAAACATCTCTGTGATGTACAACGGCTGTCTTGCAAAGGCTGCCACTGGGGTTTGTTGGGGATATTTGTAAAGCTCTCGCGCCGACAAAACGACCCCGTTACGAAACGCAACGCCTTCCGTTGGATCTTCTCTATCACTTCTATCAGTACTACGTGATAAGGGTTCCAGACTGACGAATAAAACACAAAAATCGATCGAACAGGCGTCTTGTATGCCAGTTCCTTCGTGGATGCGTTACATTTCCTTATGAGTCTTCCTATGAATATCAGATTGGCGTCAGGTTTTCCTGCTATTTGTTTTATGTGGTCATTCCACTGAAGGTAGCTCTGAATAGTTACTCGTAGATACTGTTTCCACTAATTTGTCATCAGTAGTGTAGTTGTACACTAGTGAGTGGCTTTCTTTTCCTATGTTTCTACATCCACCTCTACATGCATACTCTGAAAATCACACTAAGTGCCCGGGAGAGGTTTCATCGAACTACCCTCCTAATAATTCTGTATTACTCCACTCTCGGACAGCACAGTGACAAAATAAACCCATATATCTTCCCGTGCGAGCTCTTACCTCCCTTATTTTATTATGTAGATAGTTCCTCCCTTTATAGTGAAACGTTCCCTTAGAAAAATTATAAATGACTGTGCTTAAACTGACACACAATATTTTTAGCGCAACGCAATCTGACTTTCAAAAATTCCTACCAAGAATGGCCCTGACTAATAATAACCTATACCTTTCATGACTCACTTACCAAACAAAAATCTTCGTTACTCAAACTACTGCAATACATCGTATGCCAATACTGCCAGCTGAATAAAAGATTCTAACTACTGAAGGCACTAACTACTGATAGGCATAGTTAGCAAATGAAAGATTTTGATAGAGAACAAACAATGTGTTTACCTTAATAGTGGTTCAAATGGTTCTGAGCATTATGGGACTTAACATCTTAGGTCATCAGTCCCCTAGAACTTAGAACTACTTAAACCTAACTAACCTAAGGACATCACACAACACCCAGCCATCACGAGGCAGAGAAAATCCCTGACCCCGCCGGGAATCGAACCCGGGAACCCGGGCGTGGGAAGCGAGAACGCTACCGCACGACCACAAGATGCGGGCCCTTCACAGTGTTCAAAAGTCGTATATATCAATTCGTGACATCCAGTCTTACAAATTTACTGTATCTGATGGACACACGTCCAGATCATCCGCTCTCAAAACTCCGCCATCTCTCTCCCCACATCCACCACTGCTGGCGGATCACCTCCAACTGGGCAACGCTACGAGCTCTTAACAGCCAATTGCCCAACACTACGATAGCAAATTCCAACCATGGAAACCAGCCACAGACTGCACACAACACAGTCAGTGATTTTCATATAGAGCGATACATGGAGTTACCAACATAAAAACCTAACCAGCCTACTTACAATAGGTAGATGTCAACAAAATATTTTTGCATTCAGAGGAGAAAGTTAATGATTGAAATTTCGTGATAAGATACCGCAGCAACTATCAACGCCTTTATTTTAATTACTTCCATCCCAAATCCTGTATCTCGTCCGTGACACTCTCTCCCCTTTTTCTCAATATTAAAAAACGTGTTGCTCTTCTTCGAACTTTCCCCATGTACTCCGTTAATTCTGTCTAGTAAGGTCCCCACACCTCGCAGTAGTACTCCAAAAGAGAACGGGTAAGCGTAGTGAAGGCATTCTCTTTAGTAGATCTATTTCGTCATTGAAGTATTCTGCCAATAAAACACAGTCTTCGGTTCGCCTTCGCCACAACATTTTTTGTGTGTTCCTTCCAGTTTAGGTTGTTCGTAATTTAGTTCCTAGGTATTTAGTTCAATTTACGGCCTTTAGATTTGATTGATTTATCGTGTAAAAGCTATTTAATGGTTCCTTTTAGCACTCATGTGGATGACCCCACATTTTTCATCATTAAGGTCAATTAGTAAACTTTCGGACCATGCAGACATGTCATCTAAATCGTTCTGCAATTGGTTTTGATCTTCTAATAATTTTAGTAAACGAGAAACGACAGCATTTCTTGCAAAACAACTTAAGTGGCTGCTGAGATTGTCTCCTAAATCGTCTATACAGATTAGGACGAGCAGAGGAGCCTATAATACCAACTTAGAGAACGTCAGAAATGAGTTCTGTTTTACTCGATGGCTTTCCGTCAATTAATGAGAACTGCGACCTCTCTGACAGGATATCACGAATCCAGTCACATGGCTGAGCGATATTCCATAAACCCGTCTTGACTGTGATTCAGTGGACCGTTCTCTTAGACGTAAGTCATTATGTTCGAATACAATACGTTCCAAAACCATGCTGCATATCGACGTTAATGATACGGGCTTGTAATTCAGTGGATTACTCCTATTGCCTTTCTTGAATACTAGTGTGACTCTGACATCGATTTTAATTATGTACTTGTGCTGGCTGAGGAACCACAGATTCATAGAAGGAAGGTCCGAGAAGCGGTTGAAATTTCCAAGAATGCATGTAATTTCAATAGAGAGGACGGCTATAGACTTGCGGCATCGTGGCTCCCCGCCATCAAGGAAGTGAATATGCGGCCGCGGCCTAAGAGCAACGTAAATAACGCGCTGCAGGTCACCTCGGCAGAAAATAATATTAAGGATAAACAATCCCCCCCCCCTTTCTTGCTTCGTCTGTTCTAACCAATAACCCTTCTTCAGGGTATGTGTGGATTAGTGCCTTTCTGTCCAATGACGATGGGCCACTAATAGTAGTCACAAGAATTTTAGCCAATACTCCTACTCTCCAGCGCAAACGCGGGAGAACTCCCCTTTATAGCAGATCGTGACACTGGTCTCTGACAGAGTTCCAGCAATAGTGGACACCGGAAGATCCTGAAGAAGATTCCAACAGAGGGGTTGAAACGTCGATTATTTTAGAGGAAATATTTCGTGGCCTAACAACTCAGAACAGTTTAACTTAAGAGACAAAACTGCTTCGTTTTTAACATTTCCTTGCCTGACCTTATCAAAATATTGTGTGTAAGATTTTAGTGTTGCAGAATGGCTAGGTCACCTATTATTTGTACATAGCTATTCAGTCACAATAAATTGTCCTCTTTTAAATTTATCTGAATTATTTTTTTAATAACTGATTTTACCTACAATTATTCTGCTTTGTTTTACCTGTGTGGAGTGTCTTTGATGAGTCTCCCTATGCAAGCACTATATTTTAGATTCTTATCTCCTGACAAAGCTTAGATTTAGAATTGATTGTTGCTTTAACACATTTTAACCATTCTTGTATCTATTTCATGCAAAGGCGCTGATGGCCTCGTAGATTAGCACCTTATAACACCAAACACTGACTATAATTACACAAACAGGAAGGCCTGCTAGACAGCTAGGCTCAAAAGAGGACCATATAGAGCTGCACAACGTAGATGAGTCCATATAGATGGTTCAAATGGCTCTGAGCACTATGGGACTTAACATCTGTCGTCATCAGTCCCCTAGAACTTAGAACTAATTAAACCTAACTAACCTAAGGACATCACACACATCCATGCCCGAGGCAGGATTCGAACCTGCGACCGTAGCAGTCGCGCGGTTCCGGACTGAGCGCCTGAACCGCTAGACCACCGCGGCCGGCAGTCCATATAGAAATCATTGCGTATGTTACCTGGAACAGGAAATCAAAGGTGGCGGACCATAACTCGAGAAAGAGAGAATGTTTGATTTAGAGAAGGCAC